>NC_062965.1:22476630-22794318 GCF_023119035.1 Salvia hispanica
AGCAGTTGATAGGGTCAGCAAGAGATCAAGTCATCCAATTCATTAGCCAAGGTATTCTGGATAAACCCTTCGATCCCTTCTGCTGAAACATGATTATAATAATCCGAAACTATATCGAAAATTACGCAGAGTGGCGCCATGGCATTAAGATGCAGTTTCATCAATTGCCATACCCAGGTCTGCTGCTGGCAAAATTCACAGAGAGAGCCCAATTGATATCACAGAGTAAGCAGCAGATGCCCTCAGATTAGCGATGACTAAGAGCATCCTGAACTCACAGTGGGAGGAATCTTCATCTGAATTTTCAAATCAGTCGTGTGTTTCTATATAAATATCATGTCATCATAAATAGACTATCCCCAAAATAAAAGACTGCAATGTCCAAATCTGTAATAAAAGGTTGTTCTAGACTCAACTCTGTTAAAACTACCTTAATAGTATATTCGAGCTGCACATAATGTTGTAAATTCGTTTTATTTGGATTTTTTACATTGAAGGTAAAGACAAAATGAATGAATCTAAATTTTTAAAAAGTCACCAAAATTAAAAAAAGAAAAGGGTTGTGATTTTCCCAAAAGTTTTAAGAGAAACAAAGCTTTTCGTGGATGGGGTGAAGATAATCCATTTCATTTCATATATAGTTTTCGGAAAACATTCTACAATGGGAAAAAGTCCCAAATTTCACTCCATCAAGCAAGTGATTGCAGTGGGGCAATCATCACGTTTGTATATCCCTTAACTTCATCTGTTCCGAGCAAAACATCCAGCAACCCCCTTCCAAAACCAGTCGCTGCTTCTGGACTTCTGGGGCTCCTATCACTTTCAAGTAGATTTTCCATCCTAAATGCTTGAACCTCCCCTTCTAATGATGGAAATGTTCAAGCACCTTCTGTCTCTGCTATTTGTGCCTGGAAATGGGAAAATATGATATTCAGAAATCAGAGAACAATTATTATATCACTCACTCCAAAAAAGCATAACATAGTTGGTCATCCTCGGCAGATGGGGGCAAATTCAACAGAGTTGACATGACCCAAAAAAAAGGAAGAGGATGGCAATGTTTTTGACCTCTAGGTTGGCACATCTTGACCTCTCCCGAACAAGCTGTCCCTTTCACTGCTGAATTCCTTATCCAGTTCCCGATGATAAATATTTTTTCTACAGAAACAATGATGCAAAGAGTTTTAAACAATTTTCTGGCACCTAACCTTGGACAACTCAGCATGATTTCCATTTATCTCTTCAATCTTTGTCTTGATACGAGTTGTCGCTGTTATCTCACAAGTGAAAATTCCAAAGCCTTCTTTTCTTCTTTGAGTGAGTTAATTTCATGAGATACCCTTTTGGGAGGTATCCACTGGGATTATCTTAGAATTCAAATCTTTTTTTTCACTGAAATTCAACAGTTCAGGTTTTCCCAAAGGCATATGCAGTAGTAAGGGGCGGCGGCGGCTGCTGCTGCTGGTGATTGCAAAATCTTAGGTTCAAATAATCCCGGGTTTGACCCTCAGAGCAAACACCTATCCCCAAAAGGATACACCAAACCTACTGGTTTGAGTTAAAGCAGTAGGAAAACAAGAAAGGAAAGTACTAAAAAAACAAAAGAGGTAAATTAAATGATTAAAAAAAAAGGTAGATATGAAGAAGTATCCCAACAGCAAAGATAACTGGGAGAAGGAAAAGAGCTAGCCTCAAGCATACAAGTAATTATACTAAAGAGTGTCATATTTTTTATAGGCTGTTGGGGACTGCCGTACTGCACAGACAGAAATTGCATTCTACAAAAACATTTACATGCTGAAATTACTAAGATTAAAGATATATGCTTCAAGACTCCAGAGCTTTGCCAAAACACCCCCTCATTACACATAAAGATTTCCACACAAATAAATTAATTTTTTTCATATATCATTTTTTGTCATACTTCCAAAGAATTTTCCCCGGCCCATGGTAGACTTACATGTCCCATAAAATACAAATACTTCTAGCATATAAAGATGGAACTTTTCTTCATTGTAAAACAAACAAATAGACAAATTCACCAACATCTTAAGCATGAGCCAAGATCCAATTGTAATCACTCCTGGTATGAAGGTAGATACACTTGTACAATAACAAAAAATACCTCGTTGTGATATTTCCCCATTATAGCCACCATACGTGATCACACGCTCTCACTCCCAAGTGATGCAGATGCAATGCTGATACCCTGTTTTTATATTTCACATTAAAATCTCATGCAAACAATAAATATATTGAATACCAGTTCAGTAATCTATAGGTACAACTCAAATGACAATATGACAAATTAAATACACACAGCCAGTGAAGTACCTCACTAGCTAGTGGATCTCTTCCTTCACAGAAGAAACCCACAGATACAGCAAGCTTTGACATATTTATAACAATGGTCTCTAGGGCACCTGCAAGAAACATGGTGTGTTTCACAACTACTCATAGAAAAAAAAAAGCACAGGCTAATGTGAGAAGGAAATTGAAATGTTATGACAAACTCGACCTATATTAGATTTCACCCACCACTTTTGTTATCTCCACCACCAACTATATCCAATTTCCATCAACTGCAACACCAGCATGACCAGCCCTAGGAGCAACCACATCACCCTGCAACTGTGGTTTGGACCATTCCATCTACAATAAAAGAATTGCAGTCCATTTAATATTCATCTTATTAGCAAGTAACAATCGGGTAACTCAAGAAAACAAATCCCAGGACCTTAACCCCTCCTGCAAATCAATGCCTTTAGTTTATTGCATAAGGTCTAAAAAAATAAGTAAGGATCTTTTTATTATATTAATTTTTAAAGCCAATATTGTGGACATGTTGCAGTTTCCTCATCCGCCATTACCCAAAAAAATTACCTACAGTTGCCTTGTGGGAATAAGAAGAAATATGTAACTCAGTCCCACAATGGTTTGGACAACATATGCAATTAACAAAATTAGTCGAGTCACATGAGTTTCAAATCATTTCTCCCATTACTCTTGTTTGGTAGTCCTAAAATATGCAGTAAACTAACAGAACTTGGAGATACATTTAACAAGAAAAGATATCATTTGAATGTAACAAGAAACAAATAAATAGGCATATGAACATTTATGATTAAAAAAATAGAAATGTTTTGAAAACAAACTCCATGTATGCAAAGCACAGAGCAACACTTGGCCACAACCTGATTTAGTTTACGACTTTCCAAACAGTAAAAGGAGTTCCTTGGGAGGAAAAACTAAACTCAACCAAGAAGCAATATGCTAAAGGTTCACTTGCATATGGATTTCTATTTACTCAGTTAATTACTTCTTATAAGGAAAATTGGGAAAGTTTGCTTGCATGTCATTACCGAGGCTGGATCAACATGGATAGAAATATAATGGAAGAAGAAGGTAGGCTCACTGTTTCTAAGTCCAGCACATGAAGGTCATTGTAAAAGACTGAATGAGAGCATCCACCGAATATGAAAAGATAGCGATCTGCATGTAGAGCAGCTGCATGATCAAATCTAGGGGATGGAGGTGTCTGTCTGTCAAAGTAAAAAACAAATATTAATTGGAATTCATCGATGAAATGTATATAGAGATCAGCAGTTTGAGTAGATACAGTAACGCATTGATTAGATAAAGTAGCGTACGTGGTCTCAACAGCACTCCATGTTTTTGTCTCCAAATCAAGAACATGAACATCATTTAGTAAATGTCTATGGCGATCTTCTCCACCAAACATGATTATTTTAGAGCCAAACTGTGTAACAGACTGCCCACTCCGAGCTACCTAATGAAATATCATGATAATACCTAACAATTACATCACTGAAGGAAAAATAAACATACATACATTGTCCACTCTGAGCTGCCTAATGAAACACCATAAGAACACTTAATAATGACATCTTTGAGGTAAAACGAACTCCCAAGAAAACATTTTATAGAAAATTATAAACTAATGTACATAAACCTTGTTTTATCCACATGACTCATATTAGCAAACAAGGGGCACATTTAGTCGATGAAGGGAAAACTAATATGAAGAAGACGGAACTTTTAATGAGAAATCAAAGAATCAATTTACCGGAATATTTCCGAAGGTCTCAACAACACCGCAAGTGTATGATTCAAGATCAATGAACCGCACTACAAAGCATATAGAAAAGACATAAGAGTCAGTACTGGATGAAAAAAAAAATTAAACAAAGACAAAAATGTTAGTCCAGCATGATCAAGAGCTTAGCATAGTAGATCTTAAAAACGAACCTACGACGGTGTCACCACTCTCCTTTGTGAGGCCAGCAAGAAGAAGAAGTTTTCCATTCCACACAATCTGGAGATGGGAAATTAACTCTATAGATCAATTAGATATATTAAAAGATAAACTAATATCACTTCAATACTATCATGGCTCACAGCCTAAAATTATAAAATACTCCATGATGAATGGTAAGGAGGAGGGCATATAAAATGCATAGAAGATGAAAAATCCAAACTGATTACCATGCTGTGACCCGAGGTTGCTGGGAAAGCTCCAAGTTTGGCACCATCTGTACTTTTATCATCATTGGCTTCCACGTTCAGTTTGATACTTGACCACATCAAGTTTTTCAGATCGAACACCTAAATTCATGCCAAAAAAATTAATAAAACATAAGCCCTAAACAAAAATTCATGAGTTGTAAGCAACGAAGAGTTAGCAATACCTGTATATCAGATAGGTATCTACCATTGGCTTCCACCCATAATGTATAACTTCTCTCCCAATACTGTTGCAGCATGCTGTAAGGCAAGAACAAATATATATAGGGAAAAAGTGCATTAAAAATATTGTAAATAGCAATCAACGTTTACAAATTTGCAGCTTTTTTCAATAAAATGATTAAATGAAAGCGGTAGAAAATTTTAAACCAGGAAAAGGACAGTTGAAAGTCCAGAGAGTTCAATTTTCTAGGTAACTTCACCTTGTACCGAGCAGGAGGCCGCTGGCCATCTACCGGTAGCGCTGCCCACTGTTCATGGTTTAAATCCAAATACCAACTTTGATTGTCCATTACCATTGCAGGTGTCCTGCCACACCAGAAAAATTGTAAGTTCGGAGAAAAATCAAGCATTGGTTACAGACTTACAGTAGTGCACATAATTTTAGCAAATTGATTGCCGGATATAATAAGCTATCTTTTCTAGACTAAGAACCGAAAAATGAAAGCAAGTATAGCTATTTAGTACTGAGGCTAAAAATGCAGCTTGCCAATTCTATAACTCAGTAGATAGTAAAATTGGTTACATTTTCCAAACAATATAAGAAAATGAATGATCTTCGATTAATTATCAACAAATTTCACGAAGTTTTCAATCGCAAGTTAACTCTAATTTCTCAATTTCGCAGTGTACAGTCGTAATTGGAATACTCCAATTCAGCTGCGGACTCTAATTCGATTTCAAACCAGCACACTCAGCTGGACTAACTTCATACACGGTCATCAAAATCCAAAGCACACTTACAACTGTGATTAATTAGATCCAGCCACTAATCAAAATCAAATATAACAATCTCAAAATTCTCATGATCGACGCTCATTTCCGGTATTCTGATTTCGAAAATGCACATGATAGCTCAACAATTCGCAATTATCAAAACGATAAAGCAAAATTCATCGCATGAAATGCCGCCAAAAAACAACAGAAATTGATCAAAAAAATTAGAATTCGAAACCGGCAGAAACCTTACGAGAGAGGTAGGGAAATCGGATCCGTGCAGAGGAGAGAGATCGGACGGCTGAGATCGCCCGATCTCGAGCCGGACAAATAGAGCAGATCGAGGCACCGACGAAACCGAAATTTACAAAGCGGTTGAGCTCTGGTTTTAATGGATGAGGGATTTTTTTCTAAACAATAAGAAAAGAATTTGATAACTTGATGCAAGTCAAATGGCTATAATTGTCTTTTGGGTAATAATTTTCCTTTTAATTATGGTTTCATTTCTATATCTTCTTCATATCTGAAAAATTTATTTTGGAAATGTGAATCATCATTCATAACAATCTACATACATAGTAGTACTACAATAATTAGAAAATGTGTTTCTTTTATATAGAATAATATTTTATTATGTATTACAATCATGCTTCTTTTAAAACAATGCTAGATTATGGAATTTGAATAATTCAAATTACTCCTTTGGGCCTATTTATTTGTGAGGATTATGTTTAAATTACTACTATGAACCATAATTATTATTATTACATTATTATCAATTAATAATAAGAAAATTTAATGTAATTATTAAATAATAATAAGTTTATTTTATGTTCTCTATTACTTATTGAGAGTATGAATATAATTTCCAAATTATGATTAATTAAAAAAATATGGCTTCAACAATTACATCAATTAGTTAATTGGTTATTATGTCAATGACTTAATTGATTAATATATTATTTTCCTTATAAACAAATGTAAATTACAAACATTATGAAGGACAAATTAGGAAATCGAATTTATTGGACTTTTCTCACGACACGCAATTTTCTACTTTTATTACATTCCCAACATGATCTTTGGGCATACGCATAAATTAGGTGTGTAGTGTTCTAATTTTCAAAAGTGGGGTAATTAAGTTTCACAAAATTGCAAGTTTTTGCATAATTCCACATAAAATAAAATTCAAATTGTCAAATAAAATTTTTATCCAATAATTCAACCGAATAATAACGAACCCTAATGCACCAACGAAATTCAAAGTCTTTTTTTCAATTTTGTTTACTGATCTGAGACAAATTTAAAACAAAATACTTCAACAGCTCATGTGCATAAATTTTACATGAACAAAGATAGAATGCATGTCAAGTACAACTACTACACAAATGATAGAAACTTAGGAGAAGTGCAGGTGCAAGATCAAACACCAGTTCAATTAGGCATACGATGATACAATTGGTCGGACTAATCACGGTCAGCATCTTCAATCTCTTCATCCTCAGGCACACCGCGAAGATACAGAACATTATTGCATCTGCACAAGATGGCCCAAAAAGATTTCATCAGCTAACCATATTTCTCTGAACTACTATTGCTTTTTAAAGCCCAGCCGTGGCAAATGCTTGTGTGAGAAGATAAGAGACACGGTATTCTATGATGTATATTCTATGAAAAGCGAGAAGGAATAGTAGTTATCCTTTTCGTTTGGAGTATATTAATCTAGTTTCATCGAAAAATGCTGTATGTACTTAAGAACTTAGAAGGTGATTGGAGAGGATGAATGAAACCTGATCAAGATTTCTCCAAGGCTTCCAGTGCACTGCCCATCAATGTATTCCTCAGCATTTGCAAGCTACAAAAACATATAATTGAGCATTAAACAGCTATTTGTCAAACAATTTTGACAGCTTTAAGGTAAATCACTCAATGGGATAATATACTATCAGGCTATAACCAACAGATTCCACCCTTTTTCAGTTTCTCTCGTTCAATAAAAAACATATAATGCTTGCATAACATAAGTTTATAACAGTGAAGCTTCAAATTTTTCATGGAATAAATGTAAGCAGAAACTAGCCCAACAAAATTCACATTCATTTAGATGGGGAGTGAATTTATGCAGGGAATTACTAATTGTCTGGTGAGAAAGGAAGATCCCACTTCCCACTGCAGAAACATTCCACACAACAAAACAGAACATACATTTTCATGACAGAGTATAACCTACAAGCTAGGTAATTGTCATACTTCTCATCATATCCAAATCCGTATCAAGTACTGTTGTTGTGAGTTAATATTTGTAGCAAATTATAAGTTGACGTTTTAATACAGTACTAGGTACCTGCAAGTTCATGTATGAATCCACAGAGACGAGGAAACCTGGAAGACAAACAGAAATAGAAAATTATTCTTCTCAGTGATATAAGAATGCAGAATATTCAATATACGAAGGAGAAAAGATAAGAGTAATGAAGAGGTATTCATATTATCAGAAAAATCAATCCTAAAACTTTAGTAACCTTTGTATTCCATTCCCCATTTGAGTTTGACCATGACAGGCTTCCCAGTCAAATTGTTCAAGAAAGGCTTGGGGTTAACAGGTACAGTCTGCAAGCAACAACCAAAAATATTTCAGAACAGGAAACTTATCATTATGCCCATACCACAGATATATCTATGCATATTATATCAAGTTGACACAATGGACCAAGCCAATGCTGACTTGGTGAAACCAAGAACGATGCAAACAAAACCCGAAAAGAAAATCGGCAGTCTTTCACTCCTACCAAGTAATTTGGCATGGGGTTTATCTTTAAAGCAACTGAACAAATACTGAGTTTACGATACAAGCTGGAATAAACAGTATTTTGGGCATAATTAACCTAAAAGAGTCTCGACTTAAGAACAGGTATAAACATACATACATCACCTAAATCAAGTATGGAGTAAAAAACAGTGCTAAGCAAGATGTAAACTCATTTCCACTCAATAGCCATAAGTCGAAATACGGCCTGCAACGAAAGACAACATTAACATCGGCGAGTTGATTGTTCAGCTGGGGTTAAAACTCCTCAATGTCAAACACAATGAGCTTTCCAAAGGCAAAAAAATTAAACAAAAAATGTAATCATTTCAAACAGAGAGCAGAAACTCAATCAGCTCATAATTTAACTCAATTAAGCAGCTCAATCACACTGCATTTTCAGAAACCCATGAATTGTCGCCTTCTCTTCACAACAGCTAGAATTCAAACCAATCCCCAATCTCGTATATTAATACGCTATTCATCAGAAAAATGAAAACGAAACATCGTAAGCATACAAAACTGAAGAAGAAAACGGAAATTCCAAAGACACTTAATCCACCCCTCTCCCCGATTTTTGCCCTCTTCGTTATTTTTTCTAGCCTTCCATTTCATGAACGGTTAGATCTGAATATACATACGCAAACACACAATCAATACAGAGAATTGGGAGAGGAGCTTACCGCCATGGGAGAGAATCTCTTGAGCTGGGAGGGTTTAGGGTTTTGGAGATTGACAGTGGCGAAACCGACGACGTATCGTCGTAGTTTATATGGAGAAGGGTATAAATAGCAAATCGTAAAGAGTATAATTAGGGTGAACTGATTCTCAATTTTTAAAGTTAGATTTATTATGGTAATATTGTTCGCAGCAGTAGTATTTGTTTTAAGAATACATGTCAAAATTGATCCTGACATATGTCTATTTTATTATTTTGGTCCTAAATTTTATTTTTTGAATTTTTTTATCTTGTATATTTCAAATCGAATCACAATTGGTCATCCATTAACAATTTTGTTAAATATTAACGGTCAACGGACAATCAACGAAATTTTAATTAAATTAGAATATTGATCCTAGACGGTGAAGGTGCGGAGGTGGCAGCGGTCGGGGGAGGGGGGTGGGGATGGACTAGCAGTTCTAGCAATTGAGGGGGGTGGTTATGACTAGGAGTTGGTAATTGTTCAAAATTGTGATTAATATTGTTGACCGTTAAATATTAACGAAATTGTTAACGGAGGATCAATTGTTATCCGATTTGATATGTACATGACCAAAAAATTCAAAAGATAAAGTTTAGGATCAAAATGATAAAATGAGCATATGTTCAAGACTAATTTTGGCATTTACTCTTTTTTTTAACTAAATAACTTTGTTTTATTTGAATTAATAATATCGTTAAACTCGCCAACAATGATATTCATTTATAATTTTACAATTGTCGTATCGGATAGATATTCACCGAAAATTTCATTATAGGATAATTGCAAACAAATTCAAAATTCATAATTTTCTCGATTGAAAATAGTACTCCGTGTATATAGCTGAAATAAGGGCTATCGTTGTCTTGACAAAACAAACTAGTATTATTATATAATCCTGTTTAAAATATATACGCCCAAAATTAATTAAGAAAAAAAAGCTCAATATATGACAGTCCATTTGTTATAAAATTTTATTTTATCTTTTGCACTTTTGGCATCTGAAGTTAAGCCCAATGGCCTATTTTATTGTATTATCATAATTTTTGTTGCCAAATCCAATATTATTGCATAGTAATAATGTTAATAAGGATTGCTAATATTAAAAACAATTGGGCCAAGCCTACTAGTTTGGAAGACATTCATTAACCTAGTCCAGTTTAATTGTTTGGGCTTGTTGCGATATAGCTTCGTGAGTTGGGCTACAGTAAAAATAAAAAAATAAAAACAATATTTTATTTATTTATTTTTAGATCAATACAAAAAATTTGTCTATATACGTTGTTTGTTACTAAGGTTATATTCAAAGTTAATTCACAAAACATATTCAGATTTTGTGAACTTTACTGAAAAACAAATGTATTTGATAGCAGAAAAACGTATTATCAATTGATTTGAATACGATAGACTTAACATAATATTTGAATGAAAAAATTATGAATATTAAGACTAAAAAATTGTACGAAGGAAAAAAACGTGTCATGAATTATATATTGCATATAATTAATTAGTATATTTACGAACTATGTGTTTATCCATGACCAATAAACAAATACACTTAGAAAAATTCACACGCAATTAGAGATATGATTAAGACATGTCAAAACATTGATCAAATAATTGTCAATTTTGACCTTATTTGATTTGCCCAATGAATGAAATGAACTAATCGAAAACGCGCAATAACAATTTCGATAAATACTATCAACACATAAATGCTTATATTAATTAATAATGGTGTGACAAAGAATTCCACTATAATTGATTTCAACTTCAAATTTAAAGCCGATACATTGGTGGTTAACATCAAAATCACAATGTGTACATAAAATATACTCTATAATCAATATTCATACAGTTATATGAGTACGATAGTAGTTGCGGATCCAAATAGAGAATGTTAAAGACAATGTTCGAGACAATGTCAAATAGAGAAGCAGATTTTCTATCTTCGAGACAATGTTAAAGACAAATGAATGGGACGAACATGGAAATTTTACATATAGATAAGGGGTAATTAGTCGTGGGAGCGCCATAGAATATATATCGTATGTACGCATAAAAAAAAATACCAACTGTGATGACTTGAAATTTCGATCATTACCATTGTATCATTTGTTATTCTTAAATAATTGATTTTTTATCATTTTCTGCCCAAGAATAATTAACCTTGAAATTAATCTATGCAAAATTTATAGGCGATCGAGCGGTGGGTGACACTTTTTTTTATCGGTGGGTGACATCAAAATCATATAATGTGTACACAATATGAAATCATATTTGTATAATAATATAGAGATATATGTATGGCATTTACCAACTGTAAAGTGCAAGTAAGCATGGGTAGAGAGAGGCATGTGGCCACACAAATAAAACTTGGAATTGGAGAAGACATTTGTCATACATAGAAGACTCATACCAAAACCCAATACCTTTTTCACTTATGAACAAAAGCATGCTTACGAAAGAAAGCCCCACTAACCTACTCACATTCTAGACAAGGAATTTTGGTTGGTGTGTATGAGTGAGGAGAGGGAGGAGTGAGTGGTGCAAAATTCGAAATCCTTGAATTTATTTGTCAGATCGATTATGATTCTATATTTGTTTCGTATTATGAATTTATTTGTCAGTTCGATTATATATGATTTTATTTTTCTTTGAATTGAAATTCACATCAAATCCTCGGATTAGATGAGTACTATGATTTTGATTTTGTTTTCCTTAAAAATTCATCGGAAATTCCCATATTAGAAGACTTTAAGCCATGTTTGGTTGACGGGAAAGTAAAGTTGGCAAGGAAAATGATTCCTGGGAAAATGAATCCCGAGAATATGATTCCTAGTAACTTTACTTTCTTGTGTTTGGAAAATATCAAAATTTTAAATGTATATTTAATTTAAATATCAAGCTAAAAATATATTTATTATTATTTTATTTATAAAAAAAATAATGTAAAAAAATTTAATAAATAATTAATTACAAATAATAATAATTATATTGATTATTATGATGGATAGTTTAAATATGAATTATCCATCATAATATATATTAATATAATTATAATAATAGCTACATGGAGTATTATAGTACTCATTTATTATAATAATAAATATAATAATTATTATATTATATTATAATTATTATATTATAATTATAATATTTACGAATATTATACTTAAATAAATTTTATAAATTAAAATTTCACTATGACTTTATTGATTAATTATTAATTTATAAAATATAATAGTTATTATTTATTATAAGATTTAAATTATATAATTTTATTTTAATTATATAGTGAAATTAAGTACAATTTATAATTTTAAATTATTTTTAAAATATTGTAATTATTATTATTATTATTACTATTATTATGTTATTATTATTATTAAAACTATATTATATTGCTTAAATATGTAAGAATCCTAAAACTGGGAAAAAGAATACCTAAGAAAAGTTAGGATTCAGAATCCTGGAAAGTTGTACTAACTTTCCTTGTTCTCGGATTCTGATTACTTTCCCAGTTTGATTAAAAACCAAAACAAACACAAGAATTTAAAATTTAAGGAATCAGATTACTATCCCAGACAGAATCCTGACAATCAAACATGGCCATATAGTTTTGTTAGTATAAGACTAGACACCACTTATTATTTTTTACAATTGTGGTTTAATTTATGAAACTAGTATAATTATTTTATACGCATCGGTTGAGGAAAATGATAAGAACACGATATATATATATATATAGGGGTGCGATCATATCATAACTCATATTTATGTGATAACTTAATAACCCTATCATTTTATGGGTCAAAAGTATCATTTTTACTAAAAATGATATTTATACACGATAAAATGATATTTTTTCAGCATGCATAAAATGATACTTTTATTCCATAAAATGATATTCTGTTCCATAAAATGATATTTTTCGTCCATAAAATGAGGGTTATTAGGTTATCACCATAAATATGGGTTATGATATGATCACATCCCTATATATATATATATATATATATATATAGGTGTTTTGATCTATGAAGACCAGATTTAAATACAAAAACGCAGAACGCGGTCATACGTAGGGCATTTTTAGGTCATAGTTAGTTTATTTTTAGGTCATGCTAACAAAGCATGACCTAAAATGATCTTAACATGACATAAACCCAAATCTTATAATATGACCTAAAAATGCTTAATTATGACCTTCCGTATTTTTGGTTAATTATTGACCATTAGATCATCTAATCCTAGGGTCAAGATTTGGGCTGCATTTCTTGATTTAAGCACATACTTGTTTTGATCACTCCCCTATATATATATATATAGTTGTGATCAATGTCGAACCAATTTTAAAGACCGAACTAGAGACCAAATCTGGGCCATTAGATCTAGTTTTTTTGATGAGATGTGCTGCTGTGAAAATTTTTTCGGCTTCATTACAAGCCCATTTTACTTCATTATATAGGTTTATTACTTCATTCTGTACGTAATACCTTGAAACTACAACATGTTTTTACTTGCTTCCAATAGGTTTTGAAATGATTCAACATATGCTTCATTCAAATTCATTGACGTGGGTTTTTGCTTGATTAACATTTAAAAATGCAATTTATTCAAGTGAGTTTATTACTTCATTCAGAAACGTTATTACTTCATTGGATAAGATTTTTACTTCATTCCCGTAGGACTTCAAATGCTTCTACACATACTTCATTCCAATAATTTATTAAAAGCCCTAATTTGGTAAGGTTCGGTGGTTCGGTCATTAAGAGTGGATTTGTGGATAATAGGACTCTATATATATATATATATATATAGTAGTGATATAGGGCAAACTCCCCTTAAGTGTATAACTAGAGAACAAATTTCAACCACAAGATTAAGAAATCAAGGGTTGAAATTCAGCATATGATTTGAAAATTGGTCCAAAAAATTACTTCACTATAAGCAAGAATTAGTTCACTATATAAAGGCAGGGTAAAATAGTCATTTAACAAACAAAGTTGTGATTAGAACTTGAATTCCTCTCATTTAGATTAATTTTCTTCTGCCCGCTATCTCTTCTGCTCAAATTCTCCATCGATTCTCCACCGATCCCCCTCTTTTGCTCAAATTCTCCATCAATTCTTCGCTTTCGCTTGAATTCTCCATCGACTCTGCACCGATTTCTCTCTTCTGCTCGAATTCTCAACCAATTCTCACTCATAAACGACAACTTTATGCCGCCGCCGCCGCCTTCTTCAGCTGCGCCTAAAGTTCATTTGATTCACTTTGTTGTCGCCTCCTTTTGGTTGCTCATTCCGTCGTTGCCTTCGATTCAGCATACTTAATGCCTTCAATTCGTAAACGTATGTTCGTCGACATATTTATTATAGGAACGATTCATTTTACCGATTTTATTTGCATTTCAGGTTGACAATGGAGTCATATTATGCTTATTCATTTCAGTTTACAATGAACTAAAATGTAGAAACGTGAGTATACTATTTTGACATATGAATGAAGTATATTAACTCTACATGGAGTCATATTATGTTTCACAGTGAATCAAATTATGGTTATAGTAAAGTATATGATGCATCATTAATTTATATTGCTCTGTTTTTCATTTTAGTGAAGTATTCCATGGTTATAGTGAAATGTTTGTGATCCATGCTTATATTGCTCTGTTTTTTCATTTTAGTGAAATAAAACGTGCTTAGAGTGAAGTATTTCATGCTTAGAGTGAAGTGTTTGTGATCCATGCTTATATTGCTCTGTTTTTT
Organism: Salvia hispanica; assembly: GCF_023119035.1. Classification (NCBI taxonomy): domain Eukaryota; kingdom Viridiplantae; phylum Streptophyta; class Magnoliopsida; order Lamiales; family Lamiaceae; genus Salvia; species Salvia hispanica. Next base: position 22,491,390 of record NC_062965.1, read on the forward strand.
CTTTTCAGTGATGTAAAACGTGTTTAGAGTGAAGTATTTAATGGTTAGAGTGAAATGTTTGTGATCCATGATTATAATGCACTATTTTATCATTTTAGTGAAGTAAAACGTGCTTAAAGTGAAGTATTTCATGCTTAGAGTGAAGTGTTTGCGATACATGCTAATAGTGCACTATTTTTTCATTTTAGTGAAGTAAAACGTGTTTAGAGTGAAGTATTCCATGCTTAGAGTGAAGTGTTTTCGATTCATGCTTATATTGCTCAGTTTTTTTATATCAGTGAAGTAAAACGCGTTTAGAGTGAAGTATTTAATGGTTAGAGTGAAGTGTTTGTGATCCATGATTATAATGCACTATTTTATCATTTCAGTGAAGTAAAACGTACTTAAAGTGAAGTATTTCATGCTTAGAGTGAAGTGTTTGTGATACATGCTAATAGTGTACTATTTTTTCATTTCAGTTAAGTAAAACGTGCTTAGAGTGAAGTATTCCATGCTTAGAGGGAAGTGTTTTCGATCCATGCTCATATTGCTCAGTTTTTTTTATTTCAGTGAAGTAAAAAGTGGTTAGAGTGAAGTATTCAATGGTTAAAGTGAAGTGTTTGTGATACATGGTTATAGTGCACTATTTTTTCATTTCACTGTTATAGTGCACTATTTTTTCATTTCAGTGAAATGAAACGTGCTTACAGTGAAGTATTTCATGCTTAGAGTGAAGTGTTTATGATCTATGCTTATAGAGTACTCCCTCCGTCCCACAAAAGATGTCACACTTTCCTTTTTAGTTTGTCCCACAAAAAATGTCACATTTCCCTTTTTGGAAAAATTTCTCTCTCACATAAATATAAAAATTATATTTTCTCTCTCCATTTAACACACAAAACAAAACCTCCTAAAATCCCGTGCCGTCCCACAAGTGTGACATCTTTTGTGGGACGGAGGGAGTACTATTTTATCATTTCAGTGAAGTAAAATGTGCTTAAAGTAAAGTATTTCATGGTTAGAGTGAAGTGTTTGTCACCCATGCTTAAAGTGCTTTGTTTTTCCATTTCAGTGAATTAAAACATGCTTAGAGTGAAGTATTCTAGTGTTAGAGTGAAGTATATTGTGTTTATAGTGAAGTATATTGTGAGTTTACCATTTTGGCATTTGAATCAAGTATATTGTGTTTATAGTGAAGTGTTTTATGCTAATAGTGATGTATATATTGTTTACAATGAATTGTTTTGCCTTTATAACGAATGATGTTATTAACATTTTCGAAAATTGCAGGTATACTTAATGAAAGACGGAGAGAAAGACATAGAACAGCAGAAGCAGATCATGAATGAAACTTTGGCTTCTATGATTGAAGATTGTAGTAGACATATGGACATAGATGTGGAAAAAATGATTGCGAACTTCAACAAATTTCATGAACAATTGTACAAAGTGATATAATTCATAACATGTGTCTCTTTTGTTCACTGTAAAATTTATTAGTTCATTTACATTAAATAGTTTGTTCATATTTTACATTAATATTTGGTTCATAGTATAAGGAATGCAGAACATACTTCACTAAAATGGAAAAAAGTACATTATAAGGCATGCAAAACATACTTCACTATATGCTCAGTATACTTCACTGAAATGAAAAAACAGTACACTAACACATGCAGAATATACTTCACTATATGCTCAATATACATCACTATATGCTCAATATACTTCACTAAAATGGAAACAGTACACTTTAAGGCATGCAGAACATACTTCACTATATGCACAATATTCATCACTATATGCTCAATATACTTCACTGAAATGAAAAAACAGTACACTACAACGCATGCAGAATATACTTCACTATATGCACAATATACATCACTATATGCTCAAATATACTTCACTAAATTGGAAAAACAGTACACTATGCACAATATACATCACTATATGCTCAATGTACTACATTGAAATGAAAAAACAGTACACTACAACGCATGCAGAATATACTTCACTATGTGCACAATATACATCACTATATACTCAATATACTTCACTAAAATGGAAAATCAGTACACTCTAAGGCATTCAAAACACACTTCACTATATGCACAATATATATCACTATATGTTTAATATACTTCACTAAAATGGCTAGAGTCAAGTATTCAATGGCTAGAGTAAAGTGTTTGTGATCCATGCATATAGTGCACTAATTTATCATTTTGGTGAAGTAAAATGTGCTTAGAGTGAAATGTTTGTGATGCATGTTTATAATGAAGTAGTATATCGTATTTTAGTGAGCTGTATTGACTTTATAGTGAAGTATATTGTGTGTACGATTTTGTATGGGTTTTATAGTGAAGTATACTGTCTTTAGAGTGAAGTGTATTGTCTTTATAGTGTAGTATATTGTGATTACATGTTTAAGCACTCAAAACATATTTCATTATATACTAACATCAACAAATGCTTCATATGCATTTATACGAGTGAATTGTAATGAAGGTAAAGTGAACCAATTTTGTCTTACAGTGCACCATCTTTGATCGTCTCACAAATTTATGAGATAGAAAAATCAACTCTTGCGATGAAATACTAAATTAGCATATCATGAAATCGACTATTAGAGATGGAGAAATCAGCTCTGCTATGAAAATTGATATAGCAGATCGTGAAATTAACAACTGACGATGGAGAAATCAGCTCTTGCGATGAAAAGTGATATAGCAGTTCGTGAAATCGACAATTAAGATGAGGAAATCAGCTCTTGAGATGAAGATTTTGCAAGATGTGATTGTTGAACAATGAACAAGAGCGTGAGCGATGGAGATTGTAGCAAATCTGCATAAGTTTTGTTGCGCCATATTGAAGCGATGGACTCCGTCGAGGAAGAAGAGGATTCTCTTATTGTTGCGCAAGACGCTGGTGATGCGTAGATGGAGATGAAGTTGTAGGAGATGGAAGAGGAGCACGAGAAGGTGAGGCGCGAGCATGGAGGTTTATCGGTGGCGGAGCGGAGGAGAGCGTCGCCGAAATCTGGATGATTTTGTGTGAATCTGGATGAAGCGTGAATCTCCCATAGATTATGGTTTCCAAAAATGCCCTTGTTAATTACTTTTTAATTAAAATATATAAAAATAGTTAAGCCATAAGATTAATTTAGAGTATTAAGATGTGTGGCTGAGATTTGTTCTCTAGTTATACACTTAAAATTAGTTAAACATTGATCACTCCAATGCATTATTAGTCTATAATGTTGCATTATTAGCCACTGTGCATTATTAGAATGAAAATGTGCATTATTAGTCTATAATGTTGCATTATTAGCCGCTGTGCATTATTAGAATGAAAATGTGCATTATTAAATGACACGTGGCACTAATCTAACCGTCAGATGACAAAATTGTGGGGCTAGGATTAAGAAGGAAAAGGGATAAAAGATATGAAAAGTATTTGAATACATCCCTATATGTATATATTTTTATGGGATAAGAACATGATATATTTGGTGATAACTCTTTATCGTTTTCAATTCAATAATTAGGTCTAGATGCCGAATAATACTATTGATATTAAATTACAAAGTCCATTGGTTAATTTTTTATTGGTGGATAATAAAAATGTGGCTTGATTTGGATACGCATAAAAACAAGAAATTGTAAAAAAGTCTTACCACTATCAAAGATAATTCTTAGATTGATGACCATCCACGTTGCTTTACTAGTACGAGGCATTGACCTTTTGAGATAATATTTATTTGACAAAAAAAATATTACACTAACATATTGCAATTTAATCAATGAAAATCAACTTATACAATGATTATATATGTGAACTTAATTTCGTACATATATGTCCATCAAGAAATGTCATGTGTCACAATACCAACGCATGATATGAATAGATAGGGAGTACTACATTTTATGAGGTTTAAAATTTTCTTAAAAGTTCAAGTTTATATCTACCAATTCCGATTTGCAATTTGGCAAGCTGTGTGGCTTGTGTTGTAAGTTCAACGTCTTTAAAAATCAGTCGAAAAATTCATGTTTTTTGGATTCATTCGTAATCATATATGAAGACAATTTTTGGTGAAAATGTATATAGTATATGGTATGACATCTGGGAAGTCATACATGGTCGCTACCACCGAAGAGTTCGACAACCGTATTTTCTTATGAAGAATAACCGCTAATAAATTCAAATTTTATGATTTTTTAAGTGAAAAATTAAGGATGAGTTTGACCAAATTTTATAAATATTTCCTAGAACTATTTATCCTAAGAAATATGTATATGCTTTACAAGTTACCATGAGTAGTAAAAAAGCTTCTAGAAATATAAGATTTTCCATTTTATCATTTCTATTTCTTTTTGGTGGGTCATGGATATAAAAATTTAAATATGGTGAAAAAGGAAGATTTATGGAGTAGTATAATGTAGCTTTGGAGTGCTATAGTCAAAATCAGATGTGAAAGAATTTAAGTGGGAATCCCTTTTGGTTTGTGGGTACAAAATTCAAAATCAAACACTTCACTACGTGCAACCACATGTTACGTACGGGTTGGATCAGCCCGGATCCGACCCTGACCCCAACCCCAACCCCAACCCCGGACCTTGACCTCGTCTCAATTTGAACTAAACATGTTGATCCAATTCCAAACCCGAATCTGAACCAAACTTAATTCATAACTCATTTACGAAACAACTAGCTCGAATCCAATTCATACCCGAATCTAAATTACTAATAAATTAACAAACCAGAGTTATGATTCACTTATGAAACAGCCAACTTGGATCCCATCTGAACCAGAACTGATTCATGTCTCATTTAGAAGTGTTACATTTGTTATGAATCAAAGTAACCATTGGTATTAAAGTTATTATTACAACTATGAATCTTTCTTATCTATTTGTAAAAGGGAAGAAAAAACTCAAGTGTGATACTTGAATTTGAAGCATTTCATTGAATTGCTTTTGGCCTCATGGTCAAAAGGCGGGATCAACTAAAAAAATAATTAGTAGTATATAATTTTGCATAAAATATTGGAGGCCAATATTATTTCAAATTATTTAGGTGGGTGTGTAAATGATATGGAGTGAAAGGCGAAAGTAAAACAAGAACTGAAATTTAATATAAAAGAAGAACAATCCTCCGAAGAGGCCTACGTACGTTCATACCGTCCGAATACACTTTATTTTTTCAGATATCTAGCTCTTCTAAGAAGAGCTATTTATAGGACTCTTACGCACTCTAATCTAGGAAAGTGAATCAGCATATAAATAAACAAGGAAACAAATCCTCAACATTTAAAGTAATCTTTTCATCAATTTCCACCATAATGAAAATGATCTCAAGAGATAATAGAGATCATTAGCTAAGATTTTATCTGATAACACAGTAATTAATTTACATGTCACATGTCGAAAATAAAACTACGAAAATACTCAAAAATCAATTTGTATTCTAGGTGTATTACTAATAAACATTATGAATTTTGAAAAAAAAATGGTATAAAATTTGTTTTCACCTAAAATTTAATTTAATTTAATTATATAAAAATTTGTCAGAGTCTACCACCACCGCACCACCCACCTACGTCACTATCTCATCACACACGTTAATAATTTCCTCAATATGTCAATAAATAAATAATTAAATTCGATCGAAAGAAGATACTAGAAACCCATGCAACTTTTCGAAAAGTAAAATTTCCCACTCCTATAAATAGGGCTCATGCCTCAACGTAATTCATCATCATTAAAAAAAAAACAATTACAAACTCTTAATTACAAGAGCTCACAAAAAAATCATTGTTTCTTACAAATTGTGCTATTTTTCAAAAAAATGGCACGCAATTCCAATGTTTTAGCTGCGGCATTGTTAGTAATGTTGTTTGTGGACATTGCAATTGGAGCTAGGCTCGGGAAAAGCATTAAGGCCGGCGGCGGAGGCGGTGGCGGCGGTGAGGGAGGTGGTGGTGGTGGGGGAGGAGGCTCGGACGGTGGTTCGGGGTCGGGGTATGGTTCGGGATATGGCTCGGGGAGTGGCTCGGGATACGGAGGCTATGACGACGACGGGGAGTATTATGGGAATGCCGGCGGCGGAGGCGGCGGTAGTGGCGGCGGCGGAGGAGGGGGTAGTGGCGGCGGAGGTGCTAGTGGTTCCGGGTCAGGATATGGGTCCGGGTATGGGTCGGGATACGGGTCCGGGTATGGGTCGGGTGGAGGGGGAGGGAAAGGAGGCGGTGGCGGCGGGGGAGGTGGTCAGGGCGGCGGTGGCGGGGGCGGTGGTGGCTCGGCTGGTGGCTCGGGGAGCGGGTCCGGGTACGGGAGCGGGAGCGGGAGTGGGTATGGGAGTGGAGGTGGGAAGAGCGGTGGCGGAGGCGGTGGTGGAGGAGGAGGTGGTGGTGGAGGTGGCGGAGGCGGGGGTGCCTCCGGGAGTGGATCCGGGTATGGAAGTGGGTCCGGGTCCGGTTCGGGATCCGGATCGGGACACGGACGTGGCCGTGGAGGTTAAATAAAAAAATCTATCTATGTTACTTTAGGCAGCTCGGATGCATCTCTGTCATTCTCTTTTTCTTCGAAAGGCTTCGTTCAATCATGAGATAATGGGGAAAGAAGTTTTTTTCTTTGCACATAATTGGGGGTATCTGGATTTTAGTATCTCTAGCAATAAAGTTGCATGGTTTTATCATATTCCTATGTTAGTGAGGACCTATGCACATGTATTATCTTATCTTTCTCTATTGTAATTTATGTTATTGATGTTATGATATTATTGTACTTGTTTCGAATAGCAATGATATTTCCCTATACATGCACAATAAATTCTAATTTCTGAGTTTTTTTCTTTTTGTAATTTTATTTATAAAAAAATCAAGGAATTTGATGGAATACATCCTTTAACATTGTATAGCCAATAAAAATATTGAACATATTAGAATCCGATTGTTCAAGAAAAAGTTTACATCATTATCAAAATGTGGTATTAAAATTGTAAAGTTTAAAGTTTGTACTGTACAGATATAGTGATTTTTAGCAATGAATCCTACTACCATTTATGAAATGTTACTTAGTTGTTAATTTGTTATGACCTTCTCTTAAATTCCAATTAACAGATTAGCGATTCCAAATATCATAGACATAATTAAGGTAGAGGCATAATCATTATAAAACGTTTTGAAAAAATGACGCCTAACTCACGAAATTGAACTATTGTCCCAAGTCATAAGCGATATAGCTAAACTTGATGATCAAAATAAATGTACACTTATTATAAATCAAAATAACACCTTTTGAATAAAGTTATTGTGAATAAAAGTTTATTGTTGCCGCTGGAAATTTTATCGAAAAAATTTAAGTGGGAGACTTAAGTTTGATGAACTTCAGGGAATTTCAAATTTGGTCCCTAAAAATGAGGATTGAACATTTAGGTCCCTCAACTTGAAAGAATATCACCATATATCTTTGAATTATCATTAATCATATTTTAGATTCTTTTCAAAAAAAAAATTTATTATACCACTAAATCACTTGAGGGTATACATTTGAGTTTTACCGTTTGGAATGGACAGATAATAAACTTTTTCAACTTTATATTCCTCTTATAGTTGAATAGCATTCTGACTTGTGCTCCCAACTAAGTCTCATTTCTAACCAGCGGCAAGTTTCAAAATCTTACTTCCATTAAAGTCTCATTTCTAAATAAGGGGTATTTGACTTTATATTAAACGAGAGGTATATTAGGTCCCACTTTAGTTGGTATGTTATTAATTGTTTGACTTTATTTAATGTTTTCACAATGGTAGTAGTAGTACTTATGTAGAGTAACAAGGAGAAAAGGTGATGATAAAGTTTATTGCCATTTTTATTAAAATTTAAATGAGATTTCTAATGAAGACCAAACGAAATGGAAAAATTCGGACTTTTAATATGGACCGGAGGAATTTTTTTTAAAATTTAAATCTGACACATCAAATTTACACTATTTTAAAAAATATTTATTTACACATATTTGTATATTTCCAGATGTATAAATTATATTTAATAATAATAATAGTAATAGTAATTGCTGTGTTTTTTATCTTAATAATAAAAATCACATACACAATATTAGTATCTAAAACTTTTCACTATTTAAAAAAAAAAAAAACTATTTCATATTTTTAAATGGTTTTTTACTTATTATCTAATGATATATGCACATTATATACTATTTATCTTAAATAAAAACTAAAATATTATTATATTTGAACTTTAAATGTTAAATTTAAATTCTTAGATATATGATAACTACTCCCTCCGTCCCATAAAAGTTGAGTCGTATTCCTTTTTAGTCCGTCCCAATAAAGTTGAGTCATTTCCTTTTTTAACAAAAGATATAACATCTAATCGCTCTTACTTTATTCCATCAATTACTTTACTCTCTCTTATATTTCCTACATTTTTCATCTCTCCTATTTATTTAATATAAATTCTTAATCTCCGTGCCCAATAGTTTTGTCTCAACTTTTATGGGACGGAGGGAGTATGTTTTAAGGAGTTTAGGGCAAAATGCGAATGAAAGTTGAGAATATCTAGAAATGTGATTAATAATTGTCCAGAGAGTTGTGATGATATTATATTCTTTCGAATTCAAGGACTTAAAATGTGCTAACTCCATTTTCAGTGACCTAATTTGAAGTTCACTATTCATAAAATTGTTTTTTGACTTGTCAAAAGTGGAATTAACCAAAAAATGAATTATAATTTTTTCACATATTAACTGAAATTGTATTCTACTCCCTCCCTCTCTTATAAATAAAAAATTTGAAAATGACATGAGATTTAATATCAAATTACTAGTAAATTATAGAAAGATAGATTAAATAATGCAACTAAAGACACTAACTAGTGGTTCTAAATATACCATTAACGCTTCAAAAAACGTTCTTGTTGTATATGTCTCAGCGAAAATTAGAGGATGCAAATGGAAGCGTCCTACAAAAGCAAAAACATAAGTTAATTTGTCTTTAACTTCGGAACGTTTTCTTTTACGTCTTAAGTTGTTATTTTTTAAAATGTTTCAACTCAAATAATTGCATCTCAATTTTAGTGTTCTCGAGAAAAATAAGTTTTTTTATAGTGATTGACCTCATCTCATTAGAAGATAAAATTACTGTAACAGAAAGTTGACTAATTTAGAAGATTGACCATTCAAAAGTTGACTACATTTTGAAAAAAATCGGTGGGTATTATTCATTATGACATTTTGCCAAAAGACAAAATTTAGATTGATGATATAAATTATTTTTACCTAAAAGTAGATTTTAGTGTATAACCACCGCAGCACCCAACTGCGCCATTTTGTCTCATCTCACACGTTAATACTTCCTCAAAATTCTCAATTAATGAATAAATTCGATGGAAAGAAGATACTATGAAGTCCATGGGATTTTTCAGCCTATAAATAGACTTCATTCTTTAACATAATTCATTCACAAACAACACAAAACATAATTGTTTCTTTAGAGTATAATTAGTTACAAATTGTGCTTTTTTTTCGAAATTTCGAAAAAATGGCACGTAATTCCGGTGTTTTAGCTACGGCATTGTTGGTAATGCTGTTTGTGAACATTGCCATGGGATCTAGGATCGGGAATAGCATTAAGGCCGGCGGCGGCGGTGGTGGCGGCGGCGGCGGTGGTGGTGGTGGTAGTGGTGGAGGCTCGGGATCTGGTTCGGGTTCGGGTTCAGGGTATGGTTCAGGAGGAGGCTCGGGGAGTGGCTCGGGAAGAGAAGATTGTGATGACAATGACTGGGAATATGTAGATTGTGATGCCGAGGGTGCGTATCTTGCGCCGAGCTCCGGCGGAGGAGGTGGCGGCGGCGGCGGTGGTGGAGGCGGAGGAGGAGTTGCTAGTGCTCCTGCTGCCGCTCCCACTTCAGGGTCGGGATACGGATACGGGTCGGGATCAGGGTCCGGATATGGGTCCGGTGGAGGGGGAGCGAAAGCGGGAGGTGGCGGTGGAGGAGGAGGTCAAGGGGGCGGTGGGGGCTCCGGTGGGTCCGGGGGTGGTTCAGGGTACGGGAGCGGGAGTGGGAGTGGCTACGGGAGTGGAGATGGGAAGAGTGGCGGCGGAGGTGGAGGCGGCGGTGGAGGAGGCGGAGGGGGTTCCGGGAGTGGGTCCGGGTCTGGAAGTGGATCCGGGTGGGGATCCGGATCCGGGTATGGAAGTCAAGGTTGAATGAAAAAATCCATCGTGCTATCTTAGGCGCCTAGAACGCATCTCTATCATTCTCTTTTTCTTCGGGAAATGAGTTATTTCATTACACATTATTTGAGTATCTGAATTTTAATAATTTATATCAATAAAGTTGCATGGTTTTATCATCTTCTTATGTTACATGTATTATCTACTCTCCTTATTATGCAATTTTGTTATTGTTGTAGTTGTTGTGTTCGAATGGCAATGATATTTCCTTATTACAAGCACAATAAAATTTAATTTCTAGAACTTTAAGTTACATCAAAATCAAAGTGTGGTACTCCCTTTGTCCGTTATTCAGTGGTGAAGCTAGAAATTTATAGAAAATGGGGCAAATTTACATTCGAGGGAATTTTAAAATTTTAAAGAGGGGCATTTACTAGAAAATTAAAAGAAATTTAAAATAGGTATATAAATACATGGGATTAGGGGTGGCAAAATGGGCAGCGGGTAACGGATAATTCTCATCTCGACCCGATCCCGCCGGGTATCGGGTACCTGCTACCTGACGATAATGGGAAATGGGACGGGATTGGTAGTGTATTTTAAGAGTTTTCCGGGTAGCGGGTATACCCGTTACCCGCACGGGTATACATGTTCGTCCCGATAATACCTATTTTTTAATACTTTATATACAACCTAAGAGTTCTAAAAGTTTTTTTGAAATAATTTCGTATTCTGACAAACAAAATTTACTATTAAAGATTTAAAACTAATACGGTAAATAAGGGAATATTGCTATTATATAGCTTTTTAATTATCTAGTTTAGATAACTAATAGTAACAATATTTAATGCCCCATATTATTCTCTTATAAAAATCCTTTAACCTCTTTCAAATTTTGTATGAAGAATTGAAGATTGACGAGCAAATATAAAAAGTAAAAATCTGAATTCATAGTGCAGCAAGTCAGCAAGACAGCAACAATCCGAAATTCATTCACTTGTATAAAATTGCAATAGTAGATTGACTTGCATTGATGATAATAACTAACGAAAACTTAAAGCATAAATATAAAATTAATTTTATGAACTCATATTTTGGTTTGAAGCACTTTCTGCACGATTAAAGTTAGAAGCACCGGTTTCGGGTTGGGTACAGATACCCTCAATGTCGAGTACGGGATGCCCGACACGGGTATCAGGTAATCCCGTTATGTTGTGGGGCGGGTAATGGGATTACAAATTTAGTCAAAATCGGGTACGAGTACCCGATTTGTCGGGTGCGGTTACCCGCGGGTTACCCGTTTCGCCACCCCTACATGGGATGGAAAACATGAGGTGGGGCAATTGCCCCTCTTTGAATACATGTAGATCGCCCCTACCGCCATTAATCATCACAAGCTGATTCGGCACAAGTTTTAAGAAATACTCCCTCCGTCCGCGAATAAAGTCTTGTTTTTTCATTTTAGTCCGTCCGCGAATAAGAGTCCCGATTCACTTTTACTATAAATGGTAATAGAGTCCCACTTTCCACTTATTCATTCCACTCACATTTCATTTAAAACTAATATATACAAGTGGGACTCCTATTCCACTAACTTTTTATCACTCACTTTTCTTATCATTTCTTAAAACTCGTGCCGCCCATGAATGAGACTCCTAATTATGGACGGAGGAAGTAGTATACTAAAGCCTTATATTTGCTCAAAAAAAACTTTTTGTTCATATATATATTAAGTGTGTTATCTTTTATGCATATTTAATAATTTCGTCAAAAATTAATAGTCAAACCGCTTTTGGAAGTGCAAAATTGATCTTGTATATTTGCAAAAAAAAAATTATTTGGTCAAACACATTTTTAAGTACGTTAGTTTTTAGTCATAGACAATATTTTCATTTATACTTTAACTTATCAAACAGGTCATATTGCACTTGGCCATTAACTTTTTATATAACCATTAAAAAAAATGACCAAAACATATTATTTCGTCAATGACAAAACATATTATTACATATTATTTAGGATCAAAAGGCAGCGCTTAATAAGTTGGACCAAAAATTTTTTTGGCAAATGTAAGATTTCCATTTTAGACTTTAGTCTAAAAAATGTAATGGAAATTAAGTGGAAAAATTTAATAAAATGTGAGTCCAGTTTTTATACTCCATGTACTTAGTTTTTAATGAAATTTGAATGGAAAAAATTGGTTAAATGTGAGATTCATAACTAAAAGTAGTAAAAAGTAAATGTGATAAATAATAACAAATGCACACACAAAAGAAAAAAAAAATAGTGACGAGTATTTACAGACAGAGAGTATTTAAATTGTAAAGTTTATAATCAAATTTGATATTGTGTACAAAAATTGTGACTTTCATGTAAGTAAGACATCCTCTTCCAAGTAACATACTCCATTACTCCGTATTAGAGACACAAAAGACACGAGGTAAAAACATAAATCATTATTGAACATCTCCACAAAAATGACACCAAAACATGAAATTCAACTATTGTCCTAAATCCTAACAAAAAATGCACGAGAATGAAATGCACAAAAAGAGTCAAGTTTAAGCAATCATCAATCATAACAGATCGAATGGCAGATCACAAATCGGGTGAATTTGTACTTACTATAAACGTTCGAGGACACGCAAAAAGCACGGATAGAACTTACTGAGCTTCGTCGAATGTAGAATCCACCATTATCCAACGCACTCCAATAATAATAATAACAACAACAACGACAACAACACGGACATATGGCTAACCTTAATAATCAAATATACAACATGAGAGTAATGGAGTTTTGGGGAAAACAAATAAATTTTAAATTTTGCCACAATTTCCTCTTTCTTGATCTATAGCCTACAACAGACATTCTCCGACTTATTATATAGTGCAACACAATTGATTCGAATAAACATACAATCCTAAATTCGCAGAGTCTCATTATAGCTGATGGCATGAACGAATTTAAGGAGTCACCGAAAGGTTCACTCAGAATCTAGGAACTTAAAGGTAGATAGAGTTCAGGACCATTACATGATCATCTCTCACCAGCAGAAGCAACTTTTGCAGATATCATGGACTCGGCTGCATGAATTGCGTTTTCAGACCCGGTGATGGTGACTTTCCTGGATTAAGATGCAGATGTGGCATACTTATTAGATACTACACACTAACAAACATTGAGAAGACATCGAGAAGTTGATCCACTCGTTACCTATCGGATGTCCCGGGCATGAAATCACCCCTGTCAGAGATTTTAATCCGGGCTCCAGTAAGCTGCATAGCAAGAAGGAAACAGTTGGCACTTGAAAAAGAAAAAGAAAAACGGAAAATGAAAACCAGAATGTTAACCTGGGTAATCTCCATAAGGTTCCTTCCTCCACGTCCCACAACTAGTCCAATATGTTCATCTGCGACCCCAATAGTCATCGAAGTACCTCTATCGTCCTGCAGTAACACATTGCATCAGAGAATAAACCACATAAAATGAACCATGAGAAACTTGATCAGGGATTCAGGCATGAGAGATTGATGCTCAATCCCAACAGTGAAGAAATGCTGCAACCATTAATAAGCACAAGCCGTTAACAACGATGTTATTAGTTAGGAATCAGGATGTACAGATTGATGTTTGTAAGCCCTTCCAAGAAAAAACATATCCCTCCGTCCTCAAAAAATAGACTAGTTTTACCATTTCGGGCCGTTTCCCAAAATTAGACCAAGTCTAAATATGGAAAGTTTAATCAATTACACACCACTAATAATGTGGACCCCACAATGCACAAACACTACTTTCACTACCTTTTCCCTCTATCTTACTTTTTCTCATTTCTCTCTTACTTTACCAATTGTACATTAAAACATATGTTATTTAGGCATTTACAAGTTTGTCTATTTTTGAGGACGGAAGTAGTATTTTGTAACCAACATTAACAAAATGATGAATTTCCCCAAAGCTCATTACGAGTGCACAAGAGCATGGTTATAGTCATTTCTGGGAATTAACGGTGTAATCACTTTTATGTAAATCTAAACGACAGAAAGTAACCAACAATAATATGCACAAGTAAAATCACTTGGTTGATGAGAAAAAAAAATAGAATCAGATCTGTATGAGCAGTGTGCATGTGCAACAAGAAGCAACATAGAAAACATGATAGAAACATTTATCAAACTAATGAAAGCTGTAAGCGTACCTTGTTAGGCTGTCTATTGTTCTGATACATCATTCCAGGTCCATTTTGTCCATAGTTCATCGCATTGTACATAAGTGCTGGATAAGTGGGACAAAATAAGTACTAATAAACATGAACTACAGGAAACAGACTACATGGTTTTAAGAAGAAGGAAAATAAATAAATAAATCTCTTTCAAAGGTAAAGGTGAAAGAGCAAGATGCGAAAAAAACAAGATAGCCTTAGTCCCTTAGAACTAGAAAGAGAAGAAATAGGTTGCAATTAAAAACCAAACCTGCATAAGGAAATGGAGTATTTGCGGACTGGTGATAATATGGGTCTTCCATCAATTTCCATATGATAAGCGCAATCGCCCGCAATTGCTGGGCTAAAGCACCTGCTACAGTTACTATCCGGTCCTGCAAGCCAGGGTAATACATATCTTGGGGAGATATCCTAATGTCAGCTCCAGTTTCTTCAATCAATGATCTGTTCCCAAATTCAGTTAAATTTTTTTTGAAAAAAACAATGAAGTTAAAGAAACATGAGTGTGAACAAACATCCAAGAAACAGTTCATTCAAGCAAGTGCATGCAAAGGTATATCAGGCCAGTATAGCTATACATGTTGGAAGTATCACCCATTGACCAATATCAGGTAACATCAGTGTCTGAGTTCTGAATAAATAATCAGATGAACATATCAAAAAGTAACATCATTATTGGTTTTAAATAAACAAGACTTTGATCATTTAAAGATTCCAAAAAGCCACCAATTCACTTCACCATCAACAATGGCAAGGAAACATGATCAACAATGCTAGCATATGTGAGATGATGAATGAAATAGCATCTAGGCATGAAAGAGGCACATGTATACACAAATAAGAATGGCCATCTCTAAACTCATCACGTTCTGAGATGATGCATGCATCAGATGCCTTTAGGCTAAGTATGCATGCTTGTAGAAGGTCAAAAAAAAGAAAACTCCAAAATCCTCCCCCACCCCACCCCTGTACCTCCCAAAAGAGAAACCAGAGACGACATGAACAAAGAATTGATTTGAATCTTTGAGGTTGAATAGATTCCTGACCACTGCTGACTCCACCATAATATCAAGAGAAATATATACCTCATGAGTATTACTCCACGTACATTTAATACATCGGGTAGGCTTACCTTATGTTGGCACCAGCCTTCCCAATTATTCCACCACATGAGCTATTGGGTACCACCATTCTTATTTTAGATTCTGGTTCCATATCAGCTCCATCCTCAGGATAAAACTAACTCAAATAGATAAGAAATCTACTTACTAACAGTTTGACACTTAAACTGGAAATTTCTTTTAAGTGCATCAATATCACTAACCTCATCTATCAATCTAGATAGAATAAGCTCAGTTGCGGTCAATATGCCATCTACTCCTCCAGAGAGCATGATAATCCTATCAGATGTGCCAGGAAAACACTCATTGTTGCGTGACAATTGGATACGGACTCCAGACTGCGACTTAATCTCATTTATCGTTGAGCCACCTTTTCCAATTATAGCACCAGCTTCCGCATTTGATAAAAGGAACCTGACATGAGTGGCTTTCTCTTCATTGTCTGTGCAATATTTATAACAAGAGAGACAGAGAAAATTAGGAAACAGTACAGCCTGTAAAATGTCGTCCACACAGAATCAGAAAGTGAATAAACAGGCATCAACATGATATACTGGCAAGGAATGAGAACAGCCATGTTACACTGAATTTTCTGACTTCTGCACCTTTAACACTAGTATATTTTTATAAACTCGACGGGGTAAGTATCAGAAAATGAAGCTCTAGTCTATAACCGAGTCGTCATTAGATGTACTCAACCCCACTGAAGATGACCCACTTTCCTTTTTGGTTTGTCCCAACCAAGATGACCCATAACTAAAAAGAGAAACACTTTTATCTCCATTATATTTCCTCTCTTACTTTATTCTCTACACTTAACACACAAAATAAAGTTGCATAAATCCAGTGCCGTCCAAGGAAGGGGTTATCTTCCTTGGGACAGAGGGAGTACTAGTGATCGCACTCAGACCAACACTATAAGATTTGTCTAAAGCTTTCTGTAGTCGATAAGAAATAGATGCATTATATTGTGGATAATGGAATTTTTTAAGTTTATTCATGTATGACAAAGAAACTCATATCCTCTGTCCCTACACATGGCATTTAATGTGTAAAGTGAGAGGACATCTCAATATTAAAGGATGTAGTGATCTGCCAAACATAAGCTAACCATATGAAGTTTTACATAAGGTTTTCAGTTTCAATGACTATGTCTCCCTCTTCGTATTCGGAATGAACTGGTATAATGCAGCCCATGAATTCCACATGCTGCTATATAGATCTACTACTTTAACTCTGCAAACTATAGCAATATTTACAAGTATAAAGATCTAAGATCTGCAAATGGTTTTTTATCTAATTCTCATCCAAAACCATCCAATTTCAGTATCAAAATTCCATCGATATACAACATGTACAACAACAGGATAGTTTGACTGACTAAGATGTCTAGCTACAAAATAAAGTGATTCGAGTTTACTAACAAACCACAACCTACAGCAGAAAAGGTAATTTTTAGTATATTTAATGACCTCGAAAAATAGAGAAAGAGGGAATTCAAACATAAAATTAATGCGGAAACGAATGTCTAACTAATTAACATCCTGAACACAAATTACTTGGTAAATGAGTTGAAACTGATGAGCAGAACAAAGCAACGCTGAACTGTAATCCATTTCATCACGATTTGAGTGCCACTAATACACTTCAAATGTTCATCCACGTCTCCATAAGATGGTAACACAACAAGCTCAGTTTCAAATCAGCTTCAGAGACCGAAGCCGCATACAAACAACAAACAACACTACCCAATATCTTCAACAGCAACAACAAAAACACTTAAAACTAGCTTAAAAGCAGCAAAATCCGGAATAAAATCACAATCTCAACATTGAAACCAAACCACAGATCTTCAGTGACGACCACGACAATAGCAATAAATCATTCGTGTTGAAAAAAACGAGGAAATTACCGGTCGATTTGTGAGGCGGCGACTCAATCTGTTGAGCCTCGGACGGCGGTGCATCGAGCTCCATTCCAATGTTGTGTTGAGCAAATAAAAGTCAGAGGGTTCTAAATCTGACTCTTCAGAAACAAATCGAAGTTGAGAGGGGAACGTGATGCCGACTCTTTGATGTGTGAATAGTTTATGGATACAGTGAATGTAGAGAGAGAGAGATTGAGACGACTTTGTGAGGGGAGTGAGGGGGTTTAGGTGTAGGAGAATGTGCTGTAGCTGCAAGCTGCGGGTAAGGAAGGATTTGAGCCTTCGCGTGTCTTCTGCGGTGACATTTCCTACGGTGTCACCAGTTTGCTAAAAAAGTGCTACTACTAGTCTTTAAACTCAAAACTTAACTCGTAGTAATAGTGTAAATGTGATTTTACTGTAACTATTTGGACTAAACTCAACTTAAATAATATACCGTATTTTTTAGTTTACTTTCTGTAAATGTGATTTTACTGTAACTATTTGGACTAAACTCAACTTAAATAATATACCGTATTTTTTAGTTTACTTTCTGTTCATCGATATAAAGTCAATTTGACCAAACACGGGTTTTAAAAAATATACTAAAAAGTGAGTGGAAAATATTAGCGGAACGTGGATCCTACTTTTATACACTTATTTTATAGTAAAGTGTGAACAAGATAAAGTTAATGGAATGTGGAGTTTATTACCAAAAGTAGTAAAATAAATGAAACATTTATTGGTAGATAGACGAAATAACAAAATAAGACAATTACTGGTGGACATAGGCTCTGAGCATGTCTTTTTTAAATAAAATTTGAAAAAAGTTTGTAGTTTTGTTTTAATATTAACCTATATATGTTTACTCAAAAACTAAAAATGAGATTTGTTTTGGAGGACCGAGCTATTTGTCTATCAAATTTTTAGGTTTGAGTGTATCACTGGAGATGATCTGGTCTTATATGAGCGAGCAAAATATACTCAATTTTAAAATCTAATTAAAATCAAATTTAAATTTAATTTTGGTTAGAATTTTTTATTCAGATCAGATCAATTTTTAAAAAAAATAGATTTCCAGATGGAATATTTTAAAATCTAACTTTTATATTGAACAATTCTGATGGTATTTGTATCAACTTTTCAAATTTTGCCATTTGATTCTTAAAATTTTGAGTTTTTACATTTTTATGCAATTTTGAATTTTGGGCCGAATTGAGCTCATTTTCATAAAAATTTGAATCAGATCGGACCAAACTAGACAAAAATCTAATATGAAGTCTTGATGCATGCCCCTTATTCTTTCTAATTTTCTTTTAATAATTGTGGGGTATGATATCTATTCAATATTAAAGGGGAAGTTTTGGGGGTGTTTAGTAAAATAAGAGGAACTTTAAGGGTATTTAGGAAAATGGTCATTTAAAATAGATATTAAATGAATTAAAAATATATAAAACGTATGATTAAGTGTTAGTTGGTTATTTAATTCCCATAGTTAGTGGATGAGTGGTAATGTTGCACAACAAATTCTATTTATTTAGTCATTGATAGCTACAGACAGTATTTAATTTGATTATTTTGGGGATATTTTTGGGTATTAGTAGAATGATGAAACCCTAGGGATTTAGGATTTCGTTATTGGATTTGATGGTGGGTGTTTGAAATTATTATGCTATTCCCTGGGGTTCTGTTTGAGGAATTGCTTTGTTTTTAGAGTGGGGTGGCTTTGATTGGATTATGTTGTTTATGCGTTGTTCTTCTTGAACATTGAGGCTTTGAGAAGCTCGGGATATCGACAGTGAATTGCTTAGTGAAATTCGGAATTTTGGATTGTGCGAGTGGAGGTGCTGGTAATTTCGTACTTTGTAGCAGACGGGGTGGCCCTCTTTGCTGCGGCCGTGCATGAACACGACCTTTTTAAATTCTTCTTCGTGTTGTTTATGATGTTCTCTTTGCAGGTCTTTATGGTGGAAGTGATTTATGTTTTGAATTGTCGAGCTTAATTATGTGATTTTTTTTCCTTTTCTTCATGTACTATTGTGAAGTGTCGAATGTATAATTTTTTCATGTAGTGCTCTATACAAATATTAGGTTGGTGGCAGCTCTTATTCATTTGTCTTTCCTGGAGGTGGTATGGATACTCCCTCAATCCCACATTTATAATCACATTTAGTTATGACACGAAATTTGAGGAATTAGTGAAGTGTGTAATTAATGAAGTGAGAGGTGGAGTGTGTAATAAATGAAATGAGATGGTGGAGTGAGATGATGGAGTGTGTAATAAATGAAGTGGGTTGGTTGAAGGTGGATTCCTTTTTGACTTTTTGATTTTTTATTTTTGTTTTGATTTATTTTAATGCAGATAATGGCATGTGGGTGTAATTTTAGTGAATAATGGGGTAAAATTTTATGTCCAAATATGAAAAATTGTAAATGTGACTATAAATGTGGGACGGACTTTTATAGCAAAATGTGCCTATAAATCTGAGACGGAGGGAGTATGTGATTTGTGTGCAATTTTTAGTTTATAAACTTATTTGGTTATATGAGTTTAGAACTTGAAATAATAATATTGTTTCTCATTCGGTCTATGTGTAATTTTATATTTTTTAATTATTTTTTTTAATTTTATATATTTATGATTTGAGATTTCATACAATGATATTTTTATGAATTTATAAAATCATTTTACAGTATAAATCATTTATAAATTGCAATTTAAATAAAAGAGAATGGGTCGTGCATCGCACGTGGGTGATACTAGTACACACAAAAACTTTGTGAAATTGTGGTTACCCATAATGCAAGGTTATCGTTCATCCTTAATTAAAAAAAAAAAAGAGGTTATATTTCATCCTTAGGGTTGGTTTGGTTTGCGATATAAGGGCATTTAGCTGATTCTAAAAGGCCATTTCCTAGGTTTGGTTTGTTATAAAACAAAATTGTCTTGCCCGCCTAATTGATGAAGGCCCAAGTAATACATGCTGAAATGCACACTTTTCATATCATCATTTACCCCCACCGATACCTAAATTGGTAGCATCATGAAATTCAAATTTACAAACCAAACAATAGTTATGTACGAGGCTGTTCCAGTAAAGCATATCCTTTTCAAAGGCCATACATTTTCAAGAGCAACACTATATGGCAAACTAAACCAACCCTTAATGTGTCTTTAACATCGTTTTGTATAATATTGATCAGTAGTATTGTGCAACTTATTGAATTCATTTTTTCGACCACGGTACCTATAAGATCATCGTCACCTGAATTCATTTTTTCACCCATGATATCCATAAGATCATAGTCACCAATTTCATTGATTTCTGATCAATGGGAATGCTATCACTCGGCGGCCTGTGAACGATAATGAGTGTTGTAGGTGGGGTCTTGACGATCTTTCTTTATTAGATGTGGTTGTAGATAAGCTCATAACAAACCTATTCATCTGATTTCTACATGTGTGATGCATGAATGGTTAGTAGATAGTACTATACTGATATCAAATTATTCACAGGGATCAACTGATTTCTCATGTTTGATTTGTAAAACTGGTGCTTTTGTCAAGATCCCAAATTGTTCGAAGTGGTGGCATGTGAAAAGACAGTTTTGATCAACGATGTTGAGAGGAGCTGACTCTAAATGATGGCTTGATAAAGAACTAACCGTCACCAACAAGAACTTAGACTAATAGTCTATCAGAGATCAGTTGTGATCAACATAAATATTATCACTAAAAATGATTAAAAACATTTATAGTTTAATTAAACTTAATTTCAAATTTTCTAAATATGATATTCTTTGAGTTTAACCAAATTTTATAGGAGGGAGTACTATTAATTTTTCCTTATGCAAAGATGTCAACCATTCTTAAATACATATCCAACCATATTAAATCACAGCCGTTGATTAATCCTTCAATCAACGGTCCATCACCACAATCCGCACCCTCGAAATCCCACCAATAACAATAAAGCCAAACTTTATTCCAAAGTGCCGCTACCAGCAACAATCTACACCGTCCAATAACTCCACCCCATCAACGCCTCAGATCACGATCCGCGCCCACACCAATCCACCAATCACAACACACCATCTCCCAACTATATACACTCTTCTCCTCTCCCAACCTTTCACCACAATCCAAAAATTCAATTTTCCCCCAAATCAAAACAACTTCACAATGGCACCGAAAGCAGAGAAGAAGCCAGCGGAGAAGAAGCCCGCCGCCGAGAAAGCTCCCGCGGCGGAGAAGGCTCCGGCCGAGAAGAAGCCGAAGGCGGGGAAGAAGCTGCCGAAGGACGCCGCGGCCGGCGGAGACAAGAAGAAGAAGAGGAACAAGAAGAGCGTGGAGACGTACAAGATCTACATCTTCAAGGTGCTGAAGCAGGTGCACCCCGACATCGGGATCTCCAGCAAGGCGATGGGGATCATGAACAGCTTCATCAACGACATCTTCGAGAAATTGGCGCAGGAGGCGGCGAGGCTCGCGCGATACAACAAGAAGCCGACGATCACGTCGCGGGAGATCCAGACCGCCGTGAGATTGGTACTTCCCGGTGAATTGGCGAAGCACGCTGTGTCGGAGGGGACCAAGGCGGTGACGAAGTTCACGAGCTCTTGAATTAGGGGAAATTAGGGCTTTTGGTTGAATTGGGGATTTTCTGTGTTAATTAGGGTTTTAAGATAGTTTTAATTTTGGATTGTATGTTTCTGCTGTCTCTCTCTTGTTGTTCCTCTATTCAAATCGTGAATATATGAAATGTTACATTTTCTGAATATTTTCTCTCTTAAGAATTTTTTTTTAAAAATTATAATTGCTATAAATTAAACCTGGATTTAGAGCAACTGGCATATTTTTTTTGTTAACAAGTTAATTTAGCTCATTTGTAGAGACGTTTCTGTTATAAAAATACATTTATGTATACGTAGACTAAAAGGGTAAATATTGCATCATCACTAAAGTTACTGACATGTGACATGAATTGTGATATGGAATTTTGGATTTGCTTTATGTTTTAAATCGGTTGAAACTATCTTAGATAATAGTCATGCCAATGTCACGTTAATCATGTGTTTAAAATGTATGTGACACACTGACATGCAATCAATATCAAAATTAATGTTGGAAACAAGGAATGAAAATGATACAATGAGATTTTATTCATAAAAAGTGAGTTCATATTCCAATACTCATAATCCTAGAGCAATACTTATAATCTAGCATCCCAAGGACACTAAGAAAAAGTGGTCATGTGTTGGGAAAAAAATGAGCTTAATCTTATTCACCTGAGGCAAAATCATATTGTCAATGAGACAAAAATGGGACCAAAAATGACTCGAATCATATCATATCAAGAAGGGCTCAAGTGTCAGCACACTTCATGCTTGTTCTTCAACACGTTTTACAATAATATTCTTAGTAGTATTTGCTGCTGCCGGGCCGCAAGTCCCCACCGAATTTCTTTTTTTTTTTTTTTTTTGGTTTTCTATTTATACACTATATTTGCTCATTTTTTGTAACTCTTCCACACAAACTCTCACTTCTCTCTCAATCCTCTAGCATTTCAAGACTTCTTGAGTTCTATGGATTGGTTTAACAGCGACCAACGCCAAATGGACGATTTCGTGAACTCCCAAAACTGGCAAGTGCCGCCGACACCCGATCCAGATGCAACACCTAGTCCCGGGCTGCCTACCAATGTAGACATGGAATCGCCGGTTAGCACTGATGAGTACGATATCAGCGATATGGAACCAGCTCCACGGAGGGGCAAGGGCAAGGTTGCCGATGAGGATGGGCCGAAGAAGTACAGTCCGCAGGAGACAATGTGGCTGGCCAAGAACTACGTCGACGTCTCCGAGGACGCTGTGATCGGCAACCAGCAAAGCGGCAAAGCGTTCTGGCAGCGGATTGCGGATAAGTACAACGCTGGTCGACCCGAAGGCTCGTTCGAGCGTACCTACGTGAAGCTACGCAAGCATTGGGGTCGGGTGCAGAAGGAGATTAACAAGTGGAATGGCAAGTGGACTAACATAGTCCGGATGTGGCCGAGCGGGCACAACGAAGATGGACCTTGTGGACAAGGCCAAGGCAGATTTCTTCGCTGACGGGAAGAAGCACTTCAAGTACTTCGACGTTTGGAAGCTTGTCGAGAAGAGCCCGAAGTACACTGGTGGGGCTGAAGCGGCGGCGAAGAGAACCAAAGTCGCCGCCGGACACTACACTTCAAGCGAAGGAGGTCCGCCAATCGACCTCAACGTGACAGACGATGACTTCTTCCTCTCATCTCCTGGTACTGAAAGCCGTCCGATGGGCACAAAGGCGACAAAGAGGAAAGCAAAGGGGAAGGCAACTGCGAGCTACTCCGCTATGCCGCCGCCGCCACCCAATCCTTCCTTGGACAAGATATCAGACTCTATGTTAGATATGAGTATTACGTTGCGGATGGGCCAGCTAACGGAGTTGACATCGAGGGATACCTCGAGAATGTCGGAGTACGAGCACGAATTGCACCGTGAGATAATCGAATACCTTCGCGCACAAATGAAGAAAAAGTAGTTCTTTTTTCTAGGATTTATAATTTTCTTGTTTCTAGGTTTGGTAATTTTCTTTCTCTAGGATTGGTAAAAAATTTTTTCTAGGATTTGTAATTTTCTTTTCTTATTTTCCGACTGAACAATAAATTTTCCCGGTTTTAATTGTTCAACGTATTCTATTTTACGATTAAAATATGTTGTGAATAGTGCAGATGAATAGTTGTGGCCTGAGTTGTGGCCCGAGTTGTGGCCTGCGGTGTTAATGGAGTTGTGGCCTGGAACCCCTAATTTGAGGGAATGATGACGTGGAGGGGACTTGCGGCCCAAATCCGGGCCAGGGTTATGCATGCTCTTAGCGATGGACATGGAAATTGAGCAAAAACGATAGATAGAGGTTAAAAAGCTGAATGCTACACAACAGGATCCTAAAGCAGTACACACCCCTAACTATCCTACATACAGTTCACTTTCACAACATATAAGAATATAATGACATTTATCATGAAAACATTATAAGTTTCCACAATACAACATGCAGTCGATGTAGTTCTCACAAACATACGAACGATACAAAGAAACGAGTACAAAAGCTCAAATGCAAAAACAAAAACATCAAGCAAGACAGACAGTAATCCAAACATATAAAACTACTAATCAACTAGTGATCTCAAACCAAATGACAAACATAAACCTACTAGTAATACGAAGAAACGAGAACAGAAGCTCATACGCAAAACCAACACAGATCAAGCAACAAAACAGTAATCCTAACTACATTTTCTCATCATGGTTGCATAACCATTCGAAAATGCAATAAAGCCGACCCAAATCAACATACCCCTCTATTTTCCCTACACTATAATGCTCGGTTTACTACTACACACACGACAAGCATATTCAAATACTAAATCCTATCCAGCTGATCAAGGGGATAAGTGAAGACCTGAATCCTCAATCCCACCAATACGACCGAAAAGCCCTCCCTCGATATTGTAGAGACCTTGACTGAGTCCATATAGGACAATCCCCACAGCAAGCATCGTTAACACCTCTACCTGCAACTGCAATCATCATTAAACCACTGCAACCAAGCTAAAAATCAGTGAATCAATATAGAGCATCAATTGCAGACTGAATTTGGCATGATCTCATCATGTGCTAAGTAAATGTTCCCAAAATCTATGAAAACGAACCTAGTGTAACGATTTCTAATCAAATTAATTTACAGATGCATCGAACATGTCAAGTGTTCTCATGAAAATTCATTAAAAAAGGTAAAACTCCTAACGATTAGAAACATTTCAAATTTCAACGATAATCAAATAGAAAATTTATAATTATATTTCCGAAAAAAGTTTCAAACCAAAAAGGGGGAAAACAGAGTATAAGCGTTAACTTTGATCATAATCACCCAAAAGAGTAAATAACCGCACAAATTCAAATTAAATCACTCAAGAGCTCGTGAATTTCGTAACCGCCTTGGTACCCTCCGAAACCGCGTGCTTCGCCAATTCACCAGGCAGCACCAATCTCACCGCGGTCTGGATCTCGCGAGAGGTGATCGTCGGCTTTTTATTGTAGCGCGCGAGCCTCGCCGACTCCTGCGCGAGCTTCTCGAAGATGTCGTTGATGAAGCTGTTCATGATCCCCATCGCCTTGCTCGAGATCCCGATGTCAGGGTGCACCTGCTTCAGCACCTTGAAGATGTAGATCTTGTACGTCTCGATGCTCTTCGATCGCTTCTTCTTCCTGTCGGCGCCGCCGCTCTCCTTCGGCAGCTTCTTCCCCGCGGACTTCGGCGATTTATCGAGCACCGGAGACTTCTCCGCCGCCGGCTTCTTCTCCGCCTTTGGTGCCATTTTGATGTTGAAAGAGAGAGATTTATTTAATGAAGATTGAAGAGCAGAAATGGTGGTTTTTATATTGAGATGTGATTGAATTTGGACCGTGGATGTGATTTGGAATGGACGGTGGAGATTGGATGATGGAGGATAAAGTTTGGGAATTTTGAATGTTTTTCGTTTTGGCGCTGGATTTAATTTGACCGCCGTTACTTCGAAGGGATTTGGAAATGATGATCTTGATTTGGATTAAATGTTATAATTAATTGAAAATCTGGAGGTGATAAATAGCTTTGATTTTGCTATAACGAATGGTATTCCGTATTGTATTAGAGGATATGATTATTTTCCTATGAAAATAAAATAAATACACTTCTTGACTTACGGCGTTGCAATACGTGTGAGTATAAGTTTTAAGAAATAAAAAAAATTATGTGCTGGTAAAGTTAGTGGAACGTGATGTTTATTTTTTTAATTTATAATAAAATCTGAATGAGGTGGGTTAGTGGAATGTGAGAAATACTTACTAGTATAATAAAATGAAATGTAACTCTTATTGTAGGACGACTTGAAATGGAAAATTTTGATTTCTCGTTGTGAGACGGATGGAGTATATTCAAAATAAAAGGAATTCACATGTTATTGACTCTTTTGAATTTACAATTTCCAATCTTAAAAGCATATAGTACAATAACTTCCATTTTTTATTGTATTGTATTGTCATAAAGTAATTTCCAATCTTAAAACCATATAGTACAATAATTTCCATTTTTTATTACATTGTATTGTAATAAAGTAATTTTCAACGTATAATATCTATTTATAATTTAAGTGTATAATATCTATTTATAATTTAAGTAATGTAAGATTGTAATCTATCTTAAAATTACAAACAGTTTGAGAATGAAATAATACACATGAAGACGAAGAATAAATATAGATATTACTACTTCTATATTATAATAGCCTCAAGCTATACAGATTATAAATGATTTTGATATGATCAAGACACAAAAATGAAAATGAACTATATTTATGAAAAATCATTTCTAAATAATTATAAATGATTAGAAGTTTCAAAATATCCTTATATTTTTTCGTATGTAACAATAGAGTTATTTTATTTAACAAATCCTTATAGTGCATGAAACAAAGCTCTAGTCAAATAAATGTAAACTAGTTAGATAAATGTAAAATGAATCCTATGTATTTACAGAAGTTTAAAGAAAAACTAATCAAACATTAATTAGAAGTATTATAAATTCCAAATTCAAATATAACCAAATACTACTCCTACATAATCTATTTGGAAATAGACATCTGTACAATTTGTTTCATGTCCCGTCATTTTTTCATTTGCTAATTCAAACCCCACCATAAACCCCACATAGCTAATTCCATCAAAATTAAACAAAAAACATAGGTGAAACGTCTACATATTTTGATATAATGTGTCATAACTCATAAGTTTCAAAGGAGAAATCATCAGTTCTTTTCACAAATAATACTTCACCCATACATCCAAAAATAATCTATTTTTAACAATTTAATACATTTACAAAAATTAATATATTTCTAATATCTTCGCATAAATAACTTTATCCATACTTTTAAAATACTTCAACTTTATCATTTTTTTCACAAAAATCAATCCATTTTACTTTGCATAGATATTATGCTTAAAAAAATAACAAAAGCTACAACCCATTGTCAAATTCCACAAGTTTGCTTTCCATCATTTGAGAGCATAAAAATTATGCAAAATCACAAAATTTGAGGAACTGAAACTCATTCAAAGCTATACCAGATCATACAAACACAAAATGCCTGTATATAACCAAGATTTTAGCTTATTGCATAAACAGGATGCTCAATTCATCTTCCTAAATTGATAGAGAGAAAAATACAAGGCTGTCACAGAAAATCGCAATCTAAGTGAAGAACACATTTAATCAAAACAAAAATTACTCGAAATTAGATCCACAACCGCAAACAAGAGCTAATATTATTCGAATACCAAATTCACAACTAGAAATTTGAACATCTAGAAAGATGCATTTATCCAAAATCTAATTTTCATTCAAACAATTCATAAGCACCAAATTTACACAATCGGAAACGTGAATTAAACCTAGCACCAGCTGAAATTGAAATCAAATCAATACAATACCAGAAGATTCCCAATTCTCGGAGGCGCGAAACCCTAGGCAGCACAAATGCACAAATTCAAGAGCTAGTGAACTTGGTCACCGCCTTTGTCCCCTCCGAAACCGCGTGCTTCGCCAATTCACCGGGCAGCACCAATCGCACGGCAGTCTGGATCTCCCGCGACGTGATCGTCGGCTTCTTATTGTACCGCGCGAGCCTCGACGACTCCTGCGCCAATTTCTCGAAAATGTCGTTGATGAAGCTGTTCATGATCCCCATCGCCTTGCTGGAGATCCCGATGTCGGGGTGCACCTGCTTCAGCACCTTGAAGATGTAGATCTTGTACGTCTCCACGCTCTTCTTGGTCCTCTTCTTCTTCTTGTCTCCGGCGGCGGCGCCGGCCTCCTTCGGGAGCTTTTTCCCGGCCTTGGGCTTCTTCTCGGCCGGGGATTTCTCGGCGGCGGGCTTCTTCTCGGCGGGTTTCTTCTCTCCTTTGGCGGCCATTGTAAAAGGGGAGAGTGGATTGATTGATTGAAATCTGAGGAGTGTGGAATTTGGGAGATGTGGAAAGAGGGATTTGAGGCGGTTGTTTTATAGAATGGGGAGTGTGTTTTGATTGGCTGGTTTGGAGTGGTGCGGATCGGGATGTGGAGCCGTTGGATGAGATATATGGACGGATGAGATTGATTTGGGGATGGGACGTCAGGGACCCTTGATTTCAACAAACTTTTGGCGGTCCTACTAAATGTGATGGCAAATAGAGTATCTAAGGAAAAGTAATCGTTTTCTGAAGCTATACATATTTTAATAATACTAGTATGAAAAAATTATTTTGTTAAATAATTAGACAAAGGTATGAAAAAAAATTATTTTTCTTAAAAATTATCATAAATTTTAAGATTAATCTCAATATTCAATGGGGGATGGTGGAGTGTTGTTGTCAAAGAACGTGGATGATTTTGCAAGATCATTTAAATAACAAAATAGGTTTATATTGAATAGCTATGGCATCAAAACAACATCATTTTAGGTAAATTTCAGATTAAGTCACGACTCACTCACGTATGATAAAAGTATGCCAAAAATTCCTTGACTCAAATTGGAAAAATTGTACAGTTTCAAATGTTTAAGGTTTTAAGAACACTTGCAAGATAAATGGAAAATACTTTAATCGGCTCAAACTTTATGATATTTAAGACCAAAATTTACTTCAAAATCAATTAATACTACTTATGAACCATTTCTAAATATGTAGTACTAGTATAGTTTAGAAGTCCAATTATAGTAGATGAGATTTGGGGCACATTAATCATCTCTTTCATCAAATAAATTAATAAACTAACTTTGTAAATTATTCAGTGTATAAATGAGTGTATGTGAAAACTAAAGCATATGAACTGACATAGTAATAAACTGTCGTATCCAATATCTGGAAAAAGGAAATCTTTTTGATATAAAGTTGAATACACACATTTAGACATATTACAACCAAAGTAACAAAAAGAAATACAAGTTGAAGTCTTGAGATGGAAGAAGGATTTTCTCAATTCAAATGACGGAAGAAGGGCTACAAAAGTCCCTTTAAAAATATACCCAACTCCTACAACACTTCAAACAAAATTATGCAACCTTCTTGTTGAAAACTAAGGATGACAAGGAATACTAAGAGCATCCGCAATGGTCGGTGGTGCGCCCCGAAATGCGAAGGAGTTCGGGGGCGTGATGGGCATTTTGGTGACGGACCCGCCCCTCCCGGTTTTGGAAATTTGAGGGGATGCAAGAAAGCAGGGGGTTTCCCCGGGGATGTTAGGGATATGATCGGGGAGTGGAAGAATTGTCGACTGGAAGGACCTCCCGGCCATTCAAGTAAAAGAACCCCAATAATCCTCGGGGCCGAGGCCGTTTCCCCGGTGGATCGGCACGTTTTTTGGGGGTCGGGAACAACGCCTCAACGTCCCCCAAATCGTCCCTCTTACGAAGGGCCCGGGCGTGGCCCCCCCGTCTCATTCGTGGCCAACGGCAAGGGATGATATGGGGACCTTTTCGGAGGGATATAAATTTTTCCGTTTTGGAAAACGTCCCAAAAAAAAAAATGATGAAAAAGGCCCCACTTTCGCAGGGGCGGCGCAGAGATGGGAGGCGCTTTGGTGTGCTCCTCCGTGACGGCAATCGGGGCCCAACGTTAACAATGTTGAAACCATCTCTCTTAACAGCCACACAAGTATGAAGTTATGCAGCTAAAGCACAACCAGGAAACAAGGCAACAAACGCGTCAAGGTAACTTGAACATCTTATCGCAGTAAGCACGTTTCAGCACTACCGAGATGATCGAACCATGAGAAACTGTTCCACATTCTCAGCCTGCATTGCAGCTTGAAATGCTTCCTTTACATAACAAGAAATTCATCTTAATGGAACAAAAATAACTAGGACACTTATCAGCCTTTTGCTTGCACAAATAGTTGCAAGATTTTCACTACAAAGAAACATATCAAATGTAGTACGATCAAGACATGACACCTAAAATTGAGCTTTGGGCAGAGAGGAATCAGCTTATGATAAACATTAATCAAGTAGACTATTCACTTCGAACAAACATAGATATAAGAATAGTATGAATCAGCATTCATTCTTATTTGAGTATATAAAAATGCCTTTACTGAACAAGGATGAAATGTAGTAGCCTCAAGCTTTGAGTCATGTGACGTTTAGAATTGAGCTTCGGACAGAGAGGAATCAGCTTATGATTAACATTAATCAGGTGGACTGTTCATTTCAGATGCTCGGCACAAGCACAAATAAAATTGGCTGCACCAGGAGAAACACCTGAGCCGAAAAGTGAGCCCATTCAGCAGTACCTGTCAAAGCTCATCATCTTCCTTCTCCATATCTAACTTAAATCCAAGAACCAAACAGCATATATGAAGTTAAAATGTTCCAAACCCAATCTAATTGTTCAATCTAAGATATCAGTCAAAGTAAACAGCCCCTAAACATATCAGAAACTTATTAGTTCTGATTGAATTTAGCATCAGATGAGTAAGGCAACAATCATATCCAAGCCTCGAATCTCAACAACCAGCAGCCATAGGCCGGGCAGTTGGATCAGGCAAAAGGATCCGCCATACTTTTTCCTCATTAAGTAATCTAGATGCACTCAAACATAAATCACAAATTCAAAGAAGCTATGCATTTCAACTACAGAGATTTCCAAATTCCAATTAAACATCAAAATAAGTGATAAGTGCAATAAAAATTATAAACGACGAGAAAGTAAATCGGCAAACTTCTCTGCATCTTCTTCCACACAGCACCCAGGACATACTAGCATTGAGCTTTTGCCAGCTTTCATATTTCGAATTTCAAAGTCTTTTTTACAAAATATGCATATGATTAGCCAAAAAATCGATTTTTTAGTTAACAAACATAAAAATCCAAAAACGAATTAACATAATCAACAAAATTCAACTCTGTTAATCGCAATTTCTCACAAAAGCAAACAAGTCAGTGTTTTAGGGGAAAACGATTAAAAACCTAGCTACTAATTCAATTGAGCCAGCAAAAAAGCAGAAGATACGACAAAATTCAAATCATATTTCAACAGATATCAGAAACAGTTAAAATTTTTAGATTCGAGGCAGCAAAGCTGTACTGAATGATTGCGGAGTCCTGGATGATGTCTGGAAAGAAGACGCAGAGACTGTCGACAGAAACGGCGGCGGAGACGAATCAAGCAACGAGATCTTATTTGGAGTGATTCTGTATGGGTAGGAGCTGAAACTGAAACATTAGATCACAAAACTGAACAAAAATCAGCTGGAAATAATGTAAGAGAAGAGTGAAGGAGCTCTTTGAGGATTAGGTTTTGGCCGTTCCTTTTTATAAGAGACATATAGCTTGTGCCTTGTGTATGTGGTCTTTGGACCTGTTTGGTTGGCCCAATAGTGTCAAGATTGGTGTAATTATAAATGATGTTGAACATCATTATTAGTATTACATGAGTTTAGTAATGGATAATTAATTGCTAATGAGTTACTATTTGTTTAGGAACACATGGACTTGAAGCTGCTAATGAGTTAGTGCCACTCCCTCCGTCCCATAAAAGTTGAGACAAAACTTTTGGACACGGAGATTAAGAATTTATATTAAATAAATAGGAGAGATGAAAAAAGTAGGAAAGATAAGAGAGAGTAAAGTAAATGATGGAATAAAATAAGAGTAATTAGATGTTTTGTCTTTTGTTAATAAGGAAATGACTCAACTTTGTTGGGACGGACTAAAAAGGAATACGACTCAACTTTTATGGGACGGAGGGAGTATTAGTTTAGGAACACGTAGGTACGCAAAGAATTGAGGACGAGGTAGTAACCAAGATACGGTCTTTATGAACGACTCATATAAAGAGGATGATAGTTGCTTCAGTTTCGTTCAAAATATTTGGGGTATATGTGATATGAGTTGGTATGTGGTGGTAGACATATATATTACGAGGCTAATACGAATGTGGATTATTTGGCAAAATGGTCTTCAGAATAAGACTTTTATATGCATTTGGAGCCAACGGCTAGGTCCAAAACTTGTTATTGAGTGACTGTTTTGGAGCTGCATATATACAAGTTGGATAGGTTGCAATGCACTTCTTTGTTATGTTTTTTTAATTCTATCTTTAATACTTAGTAATATTTTTTAATTTTTTTATGTTTTTAAATTATTGTAGTAATTTCATACTATCAAATACAGTAATGAATTAGTTTATGCTTATTTAAATCATTAAATGATAGTACTTCAGAATGTGTTATGGGCTTATGGCTAAAATGGGACCGGCTGCATTACAAATATTGCAGCTGAAATGAAAAATAAAAAATAAAAAAATGTTACACTCGTAATTGAGAAAATAGGGTTAAAGCTAGATTGTGAATGTTCAGCTCTAAAAAATATAGAAGAATAACTACTCACATTCTTTTTTTCATTTCTCGAATAAAAAATTACAGTAAGTAGTATATTTCAAAATGTATCATACATTTTTAAAATTTAAAAAATCACTACTCTATTTTCCAAAAAAACTCACAACTAGAAATAAAGGGCTAATTACATGTTTTATACAAAATATTTTACTTTTGTTCAATTTAATACAAAAAGTATCAAGTGTACATATTTCATATAAATAGTTACGTCAATGTTTTAAATTAATAAATTCTGATAAATATTTTAGACACTGTTAATTAGTTTATAATTTGTCCAACTTATTATCATAATAAAAGAATAATTAGAGATTTAATACAATTAATCATTTAAAAAAATAACAGTCAATATCAATTCTTCCAACAATTGATCGTGGTTTTAAAAAATTATGTCTCTCAATATACTCTGTTTTTTTTATTGTATTCTTTGTAGAACACGATATAAAATAAGTCTATATTTCATCTTTACAAAATGGCTAATTTCAGATTCCAATAGTCAATAAGTAAATTTTATTTTTATACAAAAAATTTCAATATCTTTAGTTGTATTCTCCATTGTTATGTGAGAAAACTTCGACAATAAAATGCAATTCGCTAATTTGATGATGAAGAATGGTGATTTTTTTCCTATGTGTTTTTCATTTTTGTGAGTAATAAAAATTACTGTGTTTGAAATAATTAATAAAAAATTTTAATTTAAATCTTACATTAATGAAACTTTTTGTATTTATAATGTAATCGGAACTAAAAATATTAGTAGAGATTTGACAAAATGTATTATTTTAGAACACTAACTAAATTTTTTTATATAAAATATGTAAATTTAATATTTTTGCACTAAATTATTTTGTGTATGAACTATGAAACAAGTAATTACCCGAAATAGGGGAAGAAGATACCATTTGATAAATGGAAAATACAAAGGAAAGATAATCATAGCAAATGTGGCGGCGTTTTTCAATCTTCTTCTCCGATGCCCTTCCACCATTCTTCCCCGGCCATTCTTTCACTCCTAAAAAATTGCAGAACCCTCAGAGATCTCAATCAAATTCACGCTCACATCATCCGCAGAGGCTGCGAGCAAGACCACTACTTGATCGCTCAGTTCCTCACCATCAGCACCGCCGCGCAGCCCGCCAACATCCGCTACCCAACCGCCGCATTCGATTCAGTAATCAACCCTAACATCTATCTCTGGAACATCCTGATTAAAATTCACTGCGAGAACGGGCCTCTCGGCGGATGTTTCTCGCTGTTTAGGAGGATGCGGAAAGGGGGGAATGTGGTTCCGGATAAGTACACTTTTCCATCGATGATTAAGGCTTGCTCGAGCGTTTCTGCGCTGAGGGAGGGGCGGATTGTCCACGCGGCGGCGGTGCGGTGTGGGACGGAGGGGGATGTGTTTATGGGGTCGAGTTTGATTGATTTTTACGGGAAGTGTCGGGAGATTGAGTCTGCGTGGAAGGTGTTTGATGGAATGTGTGTGAGGAATGAGGTTTCGTGGACGGCGATGATGGTTGGGTGCTTGGATTGTGGGGATATGGAGGCTGCTAGGAAGATGTTTGATGAAATGCCTAAGAAGAATGATGCTACGTGGAATGCGATGATTAAGGGGTTAGTGAGGTTGGGGGATTTGGTGAATGCGAGGAAGGTGTTTGATGAAATGCCTGTGAGAGATGCTGTTTCTTTTACTACTTTGATCGGTGGTTATGCGAAGGGTGGAGATATGGCGACTGCGAGGTTTATGTTTGATCAAATGGATAGCAAGGATTTGGTGTCGTGGTCCGCGTTGATGTCGGGGTACGTGCAGAATGGGAAGCCGGGTGAAGCGGTGAAGGTTTTTGGCGAAATGCGGGCTATGAATTTGAAGCCGGATGAGTTCATACTAGTGAGTTTGATGTCTGCTTGCGCCCAATTGGGATCGTCCGAGCTAGCAAGATGGATCGAGTCCTATATGCACGAAGGGGCATATGACACGTCGCGCCCTCACGTAGCTGCAGCTCTCGTTGATATGAACGCGAAATGCGGGGATATGGCGCGAGCGATTAAGCTGTTTGAGGAGATGCCGCGGCGCGATCTTGTCTCGTATTGTTCAATGATCCAAGGCCTGTGTATCCACGGACGTGGAGCAGAGGCCGTTGCCCTGTTTCACAGGATGATAGACGAGGGCGTGAGGCCTGACGACGTGGCATTCACGGTCATCCTGACCACGTGTAGCCACGCCGGGCTTGTGGATGAGGGGTGCCGTGTTTTTGACCTTATGACGGAGAAGTACTCCATGAGTCCGTCTCCGGATCACTATGCGTGTATGGTGAACCTTCTTGGGAAATCGGGGAGGGTGAAGGCGGCCTACGAGCTTATACGGTCTGTGCCTATGGAGTCCCATGCTGGTGCTTGGGGTGCTCTTCTCGGGGCGTGTAGGAGTCAAGGTGATGTTGAATTAGGCGAGATGGTCGCGAAGAGGCTCTTTGAAGTCGAGCCTCAGAACGCCGGGAACTATGTGTTACTGTCCAACATTTATGCAGAGGCTGAGAGGTGGTTGAATGTGTCTGATTTGAGGGAGAGGATGAGTGAGAAAGGGCTCAGAAAAGTTCCCGGTTGCAGCTACCTCGATTCGACTACCCCGGCTTGAGTCTTGAATTATACGATCCCAAGATCGTTTTTTGAAGAGCTCGGTGTTGTGAAGTGGCTTTGATACGCGTCGGGATATTGTGGTTGCTCGATTTTGCGGGAAATCAAAGGGAGCGTTGGGACTGTGACGCGAATGTGACTGTAATGCAGCACAAAGTATACTTCTAGTGAGAAGGCATGCCGCATTTTGAAGAAAGTTTTCGCATATCTGTGAGAGTTGGCATGAATGGATGGGCGCGTCGCCTCCCATTGATCACATGATTCGGAGAATCGAGCTTGTTTTGTGGGTGTTTGAGATCAAGAATGCGCCCACGCGGGGAGGAATGGGAAGGAAGTGTTGCTGTTGCATTGTCATTGCTGGAAGTGAAAGCGAGAGGTGTAGATAACTTATTGCAGAATGTGATTAGATTTGGTTGGAATCTGTTTTGTGCTAATATGTAGCAGATGATTTTGAACTAGATGAAGTGATCAGAAGAAGGAAAAACTAGGAAATCTTTACTTTATCAATGGCTATAGCTGAATTACATATGTTAGAAATTTAATAGGCACTTAGTAGACAAGCTAAAATGACAAGACAAATCACTACTTTGATGAAGTATTAGAATGTCAATTTCAGCCCAATAACTTGGGCAAGAATGATTCGAAAAGCATTCACCCGACGACCAGATTGACTCGACTCATTTGATAACTCTCTTGTAATACCAATGTACTCTCTCTTTATCTTACCATTTCTCCACTTTAATTATTTATTAGTATCATATTTACAAAATGACTACTCAAAAGTAACTGGGACTGCTAAAACGGAACGGAGGGGATATAAAATTACACCCTAATGATTGTAACATCTAACTACACCCTTGACTATAATTTGCCAAGATAGTGAATGTAACATCTAACTAAACTAATAAATATTGTACTCCTACTATTAGAATGTCTTTTTTTTTTAAATCCCAAATCCAAAAAAGTCCCACATACTCACTTATCTTCTCATTTATTTTTATCGCTGAGAGTGACTTGAATTTCTAAATTATTAACCGAAGTGCAAATATCATAGTCCAATATTTTACTTGGAAAATTCTCATTTATCGAGTTTTTCACTAATTACGTTCCAGTTGACAAACGTTGCAC
Source organism: Salvia hispanica (assembly GCF_023119035.1). Lineage (NCBI taxonomy): Eukaryota > Viridiplantae > Streptophyta > Magnoliopsida > Lamiales > Lamiaceae > Salvia > Salvia hispanica. The sequence continues at coordinate 22,528,066 of NC_062965.1, forward strand.
CGAGTTGAGATTCAATATATCTTGCTTGGAAAATTCTCATTTGTCTATGTTTTTTATTAACTAAATTGCACTTTATCGTCTAAAAATCTGATGCATGTAGCCCGAGAAATTCTTATTGGGCGCGTAGGTGGGCCCGGTACCTTTTAGCCGCATACATCCAGGTCCCGCTAACCTGCGCCGGGACGTCACGCTCTGCACTTTAATCACACTCGTGGACTTATCCTACACCACACCTTGCTATCCACTCACACCACCAAAACTCCCACACCAAAGCAGCATTTCGAATTCCCCAATTTCTTCCAAAAATGGCGTCGCTCACCCCAAATCCCATCCAATTCAACTTCAGAAACGCCAAATCCCCATCCAGGAGGTCCGTTCCTCCGTACCTCGTCGTACTCTCCAACCTCGCTTCCTCGCCGGAGGATTCCTCCAAGCCCGCGCGCCGCATTTCCGCCGATTCCGGCCCCAAAGCTCGATTCATCGCGCGAAGAACTGAATCCGTATCCGTGCGCCAGCTCCAGCGACCGCTCAGTAATGCATTCTCACCGAATTCGTGCGATTTCGTTTTAGAATTACTGTGTTTGTTTGATTTTTTATTTTTTTGCTCCAGCTGAGTACATGAGCTTGCCGGCGAGTCAGTACTCGGTGTTGGATGCGGAGAGGATAGAGCGAGTGGACGACAATACGTTCAGGTGTTATGTGTATAGATTCAAGTTTTTCGCGTTTGAAGTTTGTCCTGTTTTGCTGGTGAGAGTGGAGGAGCAGCCTGATGGTTGCTCCATTAATCTCTTGTCTTGTAAGGTGGTGAATCAATCGCTTTCTCTCTCTAGTTGAGCTTACTTGTGTGATGTGTGATGAATTTTATTGAATTGAATTGCATTTTTGCAGCTTGAGGGTTCGCCCATTGTGGTTGCTCAGAATGACAAATTTGATGGTTAGCATCTTCATTTACATTGTGTGGTTGATGTGTGATGAATATTTTTATGTATATTTGCTGTTTCGAGCTTAATTTATTTGTTAAAATGAAAAGGACTAACAATTATTTGGTGGGAACTGCAACTGAGAGCTAACAACAGTTACTAGATTGACTGATTGTTTTTTTTGTTACTGTTGTAACAAAGAAAATGCAGTGGTGTATGATCTTGCGTGTGTATCTTCCAGATCACGGTGTTAACCATGTGCTGATCTTTTAATAAACGTCTGAATATGCTAGAATTAAGTCGTGTTAGATGAAGTCGTCTGTGTAGTTTGCAGTAAGAGAGCTCTCTGTATCGTCTGCCTTTTCAAAAAAATATTTCTCGTACGCCTTTGTTTTTGTGTCTTTCGTTCTGTTTCGTAGTCCATTCTGTTTTGATTCTCACTAGATTATACATAACCAAGAAAGCCATTCAGTTGACATATGTTCATGCCCGAGTAAGCTATTCCATTATGTTATCCACTGATTGACTGATCATTCTCCTCTCTACGTTAGTTGAATATCACTGTCATTAGTAATAGAGCTTCAAACAATGATTGTATTGTTCAATCATGAATGGCATGATTAATGATCTGAGTTTCACATTTCCCATTCTTCTTTTTGAACTAAAGGATGAGTAATTTGTTTTTTTTTTCATGTTTCAAAAACAAGGCATGATTGTCTGAATTTGCGTCTTTCGATTCTGAATATTACTGCATAATTCTTTTCAGGAGTCCTTTGACACTGATTTGGTATGGGCAATGCAGCTTCAATGGAGAATAAGATATCCTGTGATAGCCCAAGAAGTGATTCACCGGTTCAGAAGTTGACTTCCAATGCAGTCATTGAGGTACTCACATTATGCCCGTGGAACTCATCAATAATTACATACACGGGCAACTTTTCTTACATGGCTTGATGATCATCGTCTGTCTTGTGCAGGTTAGCATTGAAATTCCTTTTGCATTTCGTGCAATTCCAACACAATCCATTGAGTCAACTGGCTCCCAAGTTCTGGGACAGATACTGAAGGCTATGCTTCCCCGATTTATGTCACAGGTTTGCGGATGTGATTATTTTTACTTCTCGAGTGTTTTATAGATATTGTATTTTTTAAAAATAGTTGGTCTTAGACTCTTAGTCCTATTAACCATTCAAAGGAAAAAAAGGGATCTCTTCCTTCAAGTTCTAGCTCGGTTCTGCATAGAAGTTAAACATATGGATTTAAAATCCCATTGTGTTCCTTATGAGTACTAGTTTAAAAATATTCCTATATAGGAGTAAAACTTGACAGATCTTTCACCAAATTATGTGTGAGCTCGGTACTTAGTCTTGTGCTTCACTGCTGCTAAATATTGACATCCCCTGGTTCTTTTTGCTTATCCGTAAACTAAAAATTCTCTTTTAAACAATGTGCAGTTAGTGAAGGACTATCAAGCTTGGGCTTCCGGAGATACTTCCAGACAGCCTCTTGGGACGGGTGAGATTTGAAACTAAGCTTTCTACTTCAACTCAAGCTATTTGTAGTAGCTCTATTATGGTTCAAGTACATCTTTCAGTTCAACTAGGAAAATTAGTGATTAATGCTGCATAAATGTGTAACTAATGGTTCCTTAATGTGTGTTGCTTGCAAATTCACATGAATCACATGTTCTTTATTCCACTATTAGTTGCTCACGAACCCACTCACACTAGGGAGTTAAATCTAGGAATTGATGTATTCTATGAGTAAAATCAAATCCAGATGGTGAAAAAGGTTCCTAAACTGGAGAAGGAAGAAGGTACTCTTGAATTTGATTCATAGCAATATGAAGCAACTGTATGAAAAGAGTCCATGTGTTGGCTCTCCATTGGTCACACGAAAAAAATGCTTAGCCATGCGTTCACGTCAAATCAGGGAGCTTAAGTTTCCAAGCATGTTTTGATGTGTTCAGGATGGATAATATCTCATGTAGAGTTGTCAATTGGCCGGGTCCATCCAGCCCGGCCCAAGCTCGGTATGGGTTGGGTTAGACTTGGTTCATTCCATTCCAACCTCCATTCCATTCCACCCTTATTCCATTCCATCATACCAAGCATGCCCTAAGGGTCCTAAACGTCGCCGTTTTCATAAACTAATCGTAGGACTCCATCACGAGATGGGGTTCTATGTAAAATTGATACAAAATGTAAGAATGTGATTGATAAGTATAGATTGACACAATATTAATAAAACTACCAAAGATTAATATAGATTTTGCTACTTTGAAACAATATAGTGCGTTCATTCAATTGACATGAAACTAATCATTATTTGGGAGACAAAAATGCAACTAACTATATTTAGACAAATACATGAAACCATTTTCCTATTTTCAGACAAACGTCGTAATTAAGCTTGTTTCCTTAATGATATGGTGTGACATTGAAGCAGCTTCTGATTCCTTTTGCTAGAAATCAAACAAAATGAATATAGACATCAAAGAAAATCCATAAACATGGAGTGAAAGGCATGAACCGATCTAGAAACAAATAATTGAAGTGCAACGCAAACATGTACTGTAAAATAAAATCGTGCATGTCGGTCTTTATAAGGACATTAACAATTACACACACTATAAGTGCACTTCACTTGCACTATTCACATGCTTTACATTCATTTCCCCTCATCACTTAATGCTCATAACTAAGAATAATAAAATTGCACTTCACTCAACACTACTGAGGATACTCGGATTTAAGCCTGAATGCCTTAGCGAGAAGGGTCGTTTTCACTTTTCACAAATAACCTATATTGTATGTATGAAGTTTTTATGGTTATTTTTATAATTAATTGAATAAAAAAACTGAAATAAAATAATGTCCATCTTGGCGCGTGCCTCCCCTCCATTGCGGTGTGCGCATGCTGAGCCATGTTTCTCCCTACTTCAGTTGATGATGCTCTAGTATGCTTTTCACCACAACTCAAGAGCTACTATACTACGAGTCTACAAGGTACTGGCTAAACCACATCTTTACACGACAAACGGTCCCATAAAAAATCTTCCCTCGATCTCCAACCTTGTTTCGTCAACAAAAACCCTATCAACAACCTAAGATCCCGATTTCATGTCCCATCAGAAGAAATCATAAAATTACATCGAAATCGCATGCTAGAGTTCAATATTCCACAAACGAAAGACTAGGTGTAGGTCCACACCAAGTGTCTCCAAGAGCTAAATGTGTGGAAATAGATTAGATCGTTTGTTTCTTGGAGATGGAGTTTTGCATAGTTTTATGCAATAGTGTGATTATTGAAGAACATGTGATGAAGATTGAAAATAATTATCTTTTTTAACCTAACATCATGGTTCATGGATGGGTGCAGAGATTTTATATCCCAATGCATTTGTCCTAATGCTAATAGACATACATAAAATTACTCAACTAGAGTTCTTGGACATGACATCTCAATTTTATGTTCACGCACAAATTGTTTCTTATTCTTTGGTAGGAATTGTAATTTGTAAAGTTAACTAAGTATTGCAGTACTATATAATATGACTGTATAGTTTGGTGGGAAGAATGAGATAAAATAAATTAATAGTTACAACTTACAATCTTTATTCATAATCAGTAAAAGAAGGTAAGTAGATGTAACAATATTTGAATACTAATCTGTAGTATTATTTTATTTTTATTAGTATTTAATAAAATAATCTTGAGATTCAAGTCATAATATGACTGTATAGTTTTATTAAAATATTATTGGGTATAAGTTAATTTGGTATATCGATTAATTTAGTAGCAATTTCTCCTAACCTTTGGAGATTTATCGACGTTGTATATTTTGAATATTTAAAAGTTTCGGAAAGGATTTTAAATATTAATGAGTTTTGGATAGTAGCTATAAAACATTACAAAATCTTCCCACTATTTTGCTTTTGTACCTGCTTATTAATTTATAGATTTGTATCAATTCATTTCGGTTTCCAATTAATTTGTAGATTTGTAGAAATATTCGTCCTCCAAATTCAATCAATAATGTAAGAAGTTTAGTCACCCAATTCATTTTGGTGGAATGGTGTGAAAATTGCAACTAAATTTTTTTGATTCAGAAGTTGAAAAATAAATAAACCTCATTGGAATTGTGAGTTGTTAAATATCTTAAATTTATAATTAGATATAAGAAAATAAAATCAGAATGAAAACCATTAGCAGAAATATAAAATTGAAAATTGAGACGTATATAGTTTTGGTAAACTGGATTATAGTAGTAATTAACAAGTTTTTATATTGACAGTTATTTGTACTTTTTATTATACTTATTTGTTAAAGCTCATGCTTATAATAATTTAATAGACCATTATTTGCTGGAATCAACACAATAAATTTAAATATAATTCATCACTGAATTGATTAGAATTTAGAAACATTATGCATATGCATAACGGTTTTCAATAATTGACATTTACCAACAATAAATTGCTACGCATAATCGGTTTCTTAGTCAAAAGTTTTTTCCTTAATCATTAAAACGGTTTTATTATGCACTTTTAAAATTTGCGGTTATGTGAGTATCATAATTTGAGAGGTTAAAAAAATAATGAATCATTGATTTAATTTAGAATAAATGATATTGACCCAAGAAAAATGAAGAAAGCCAAAAGTTACATAATTTTCTATAAATACCAATACCATTAATAAAAAATGTGTTATCCTATTTGTGTTTGGTATGTGTGTGATGGCTACAGGGAGAGAGTATATCGGCAGGGGGTACGAGAGAATATGGTGGCGATTGGCAACGATGAATAAGTTTTCGGCGGTTTAAAAAAGGCGTGACAAGAGATTATTTCGAACAACTAACAGCATATCGAAGGGAAGCCGAAAATGCTTTTTCCACTGGGATTAAGCCTTCATCTGTATATTTTTAAAAAATTGCAATATTGATCTACAGTTGAATATTTTTTTTTTGAAATTCTTACATGTTAATGAAGGCAAATTACGAAAAGTCATGATAAGTTTTTATTTCCAACGGCTAAGAGCATCTCGAAGGGCGACCAAAAACACGTATCCAATGAGAGATTATTTTTCAGTGATGTTAGTTCATATTTAAGTTTTTTCTTAATGTTAGTTTATTTTATTTTTTGTTAGTTTTGTTTTAATTTTTCTGTCCAGTTTATAATTCTTTTTTTACGAATATAGAAATTACGTAAGCTTCTAACTAACCATCTATAATATTTTGAAGCTACAACTTTAGTTTTCATGCCAAAAAAACACCTAAAGCAACAAAATGACGAAAGGAAGCAAAGAAAATGAAGATCATAAACTATCACATTTGTTTTCGCGCATATGCATAAATCTTTAATTTGGAGAGTAATCAAGGATGAAAATAAGGGGGAGGAAGAGTCAGCGGGATATTAGAGTTTGTATTTTATTATTTATATTTTCTTTATTTTATTATTCTTATTATTGTACAATTAAGGTCGTTCACATATAGTAAGTTTTTTCATGTCTTACGAACTACTACCTTCGTCACATAAAAATAGAAACTATTTCCACTTAGGCTCATCCCTTTAAAATAGAAACTTTCGAATGTTTATATGTATGGGTGTTTTTATTTGTTTTGTACATTATGTTTTATCTTTTATGACGACATTATTGTTCTTATCATACTTTTTAGTTGTATATTAAATATATTATACCATTAATTTTATATTGATAACATTTTAGTTTTGAAGTATGTATGTTTTAACGATGATATTTTTATTCGCTCTAGAGACCTATAAGTGTCATAATTAATAAATATTTTCATGTTAGTTTAATTTAAAATTTATTTAATTTTATCTCTTTTTAACATATTGTTACTATATAGTACTATATATTTTTTTATTTAGTTTATTCGCAATGTCTAATTAATAGAATAAAAATATTATGTGTCGCGCATAGCGCGTGGGCTAACACTAGTAACATATAAAATGCTAGAGTTAACACGTTTTCTTATTTTGCCACCGGTCCTATAAATGAATTCTTTAGTTAAATTAACTAATAATCTGACAATCTCTCTCGAAAAAGGAAAGAAATGGTAACTATAATTGATGTACATGCATCTCATTGCATTTTACTATTTTAGGTAGAAACATATACAATACGACATTTTAATAGATTATTAATTTATTATAGGTATGTAATAGAGTATGGCTTCACATGCATTGCAACAATTGATTGTCAAAATGTTCAACAAAATGATGGTTGAATGTTCACCTTATGTGTGGATTTGTAGTCCATTTTTTTAAAATGAATTGAATGATAAATTGAGCTTTAATATTCATGTAATTTGTAAAATTAATTGTGTTAATAATAATTTACAAAATATTAGAATCAAACTAAATATATAAAAAACACAAATAAGACTAATGTGGTCTAAACGAGATCGGTGCTCTCAGTTAATTCTCACATAACATATACTATATCATAACATTTCTATGTATATATGTCATTAATTTTGTAAAGTATATATTATATATAACTCCCGAAAGGGAAAATGAGTGTAAATGACTAAAGAGACATCTAGGGATGTCAATTTAGCCTGGTCGACCCGAATTATTCGATAAAATCATAGAGTTAGGGCCGAGAAATCGCAACCCATATTTAGAAGCGGGCTACACGGGCTAGCACGTTCGGGTCGGCGGGTTATACGGGCTGGCCCGGTGGGTTGCGGTCTAGCCCACAGGTTGGAATTTAATATAAAAATATACTAATATTTTGGATTATATACTTGTATGAAGTATATTTGGTAATTTTGGTAATAGCAATATTAAATACAACATTGATATGAAGAATATATGGTAATTATGTATTTTCTCTCAAATTGAAAGTTAGGGTTATATGAAATGCATGATTTCCATTTAATTGTGGTCAGATTCATGTGTGCTATTAATTAAATGATATGTTTATCTATTTTGTTTCAATTTTCAATTGCTATTATTTTCTTCTCTCGTGCTATTAATTAAATGATATGTTTATCTATTTTGTTTCAATTTTCAATTGCTATTATTTTCTTCTCTCGATCACATTGATAATACTTTACTATTTGCGACAATATGCTTTTTAATAATTTAGAATATTGGATTGGATAGAAAGTAACATATAAGATTACTATTGACCCGAATAGCCCATGGATTAGCTCGAAACCTGAAGATTTAGGGTTAGGACCGAAAATTTATAACCCGAAAAATTCATAGTCCGAATAACCCACACCCAAATAGCCTGACAACCCGAGTGGATTGGCCCGAACCCGAGCGGATTAGCCCACCTGACACCCCTAGAGACATCTATTTCTTTATGCAAACAATTTCATAAGAATAATTATATTCCATTTTAGACCAATCATATCCACTAGTGTTTTTGTTTGTTTATGTTTTGGAACAATTATTTGAATTTTTGTCTACAATTATTGATTGATGCCACTAATATCATGAAAATGTTGTATTCATTAATCAAATTTTATTTATTAAAACCTAGTATTAAAAGTAAAATATTATCTCTCTATATAACTACACAATAAGAAGTGTTTAAGGATAAAATAATCGAATTTAATTGATTAATAAATTGCTATTTGCATTTTTTTTAAAACTTTGTTGACTTTGAAGGTGAAATGCAAAAGGTGAAAATAATACGGAGTTCAATTATTTGGTTTTACTTGATGGGATTTTAATGAATGCGAATGATTTTACAAGATGTTAATTCTTCACCCCACCAATTTCGAACTAACGTTTTTATTAATTTCGTGAATATTATATTACTATTTTTTTGGAACTAATATGTATGTTTCTACGAAAAAATCGCACAATGTAATTATGGGACTATGATTTATTCAGATTTTTTAAAAAAGAATATCATGACTAAATTCCCATTTTTTGGGGCAGGTATCAAAATCAGAAAAGGGCACCCCAACAAGTATTTACATTTCAACTCTCTCTTTAGCCAATTCCACATGTGAAGTTGGGATACAATTTTCTTATTCTTTATTATTTCCATCGTAATCCTAACACAAAAAATATCTTAATTTCACATCATCATCAATTAGTACTTTTCGGCTAAAAATCAGTACATTTGAATTGAGTTTGTTGTATATCATCAAGAAACTAGAATTTGAGTGTACCGTGGGTAGGTGTGGCGAAACGGGTTATCCGCGGGTACCTGCATTCGCAAGTCGGATACCCGTACCCGATTTTAGCTAAATTGGTTGTCCTAATACCCGCCCCGTGATATACCGGGTTTACCCGATACCCGTATCGGGTATCCCGTACCCGACCCGAAATTCGAATAAAAAAATTGAAAACCATAATAATCGTCTATGTTCCCTAATTTACTTAATTAATATTGATGGTAAACTTTGAATAGATTAAGAATAAAAGTGAGGGGACTCTATAGCTAGTTCCGATGAGTTTTCAATTGTATGTTCGTCGGAATATAAAAATGTTTCAAAAGAACTCTTAGTTTATTTTTTCTCCATTCTAACTATTTATTTTTAATTTTTCAAAATGAATGTATGTATGGCTATTATTATTTAACTATTTATTTTTTTTCTCTAATTTAACTATTTGAAACGCCTCTATTAATATGGAATGGATGGAGTATTAAAAATGATATATGGCTCTGATACTAATAATAACGGGTATTAACGGGACTAACGGGTATACCCGTACGGGTAGTGGGTATACCCGCTACCCGCAAAACTCTAAAACACACTACCCGATCCCGCCCAATTTCCCGTTATCGTCGGGTATCGAGTACCCGATAGCCGGCGGGTAGTGGGTCGAGATGGGAATTACCCATTACCCGCTACCCATTTTGCCACCCCTAATTGTGGGAATGTTGCAAACTTATTTGTACAATGGACTTAAATTTGAGATTTTAGTACTACCGTTGTAAAAAAATATATGTCACAATTTGTCTTGATATATGTTAGCCTAGCGTAAGATCGAGTTAAGTCAACATTTATGCATGGAGTGTGGCCCAAGCCTAGCCCCACACAAGGCCGAGATGGGTTATACATTTTTCTGCTCAATCTAGACAGATTTTGGAGATTTGAGAAATTTCTGTTCTCCATCAAATACATATATTTAGAGTCCCTCGTATCCTTCTTATCTCGTTATTTCTACCACCACCATCAGTCCATCACTCTATACCATCACCGCATCCTCCACTGCTACCAGCCATTTGCCAATGTCATCACTTTTTCACTATGTAACTGTAACTGCAAAGTCAAATTTATTTTAGCTGAACCAAATTGTTAAAGCAAATTCGGTATAAACGACAAATTTATTACAATGAGAATTATTTTTTGTTTTTCTATTTTAATTGAGTCAATGGACCTTCCTTAACTACAAACAGCAAAGTTGTTACAAAGTCATAGTGGCTCGGCAATTTTAAAATAGAAAAACATTATATTTTTTTGAGTTTATTGCAATGTTATTATATGAATTTATTACTAGTATTCACTTGATATGTTAGAATGAATTATGTTTTTACCAAATCTAATATTTGGATTTGATGTTCAATTTAGTAAACTAATTGTATGCTCAACAGTTTTACCAATTTACCCCTACACAGTGCACATGAAATTATGATGATTTATGACAATTAGTAATACTTATTAAAATCATAATAAGACGCAATATTGCTACCTCGTAGACCAACCAATCACATAATTACACCATCTATTTATCTACAATCCTATAATTATTTATACGCATATGTATGAAATTTATTTATAGCTGTGGTTGTTGGAAAGCACTATATTATTTGTTCATTTGCTTTTGATCAATCACCTTTTGTTTTATATGATAAAAAATTCTTTAGATAGACGTAATGGCTTTAATTCAATCAAAGAGGGGCAGTTTAGTAACTACACCATATATTAATGATTAGTCTTACTAATTTTTATTTGTGGAATAATATTAAACAAGTTATTGACTCATTTTCTTCAATATTAATAAACTAAGCTTTTAGTTCAAAATTTTGAAATTGGTTTATTAACTTCATTTTCTCATTTTTAGTAGACATTTTCCTTGAAAAATATACCCACAAAGTACTAATAAGGCTTTCTATATTGAAATACACATATTTTTAAAAACTATTACTACTCTCTTCATCTCACTTTAAGATACCCAGTTCGACACGAGTTTTAAGAAATGTAAAGAAAAGTTGGTGAAAAAAGATAGATGAACGTGGGTCATACTTTTTTATATTAGTTTTATAATAAAATGTGATTGAAAAAAATTAATGGAATGTGTGGCCTAATACCATTTATGGAATATTCTAATCGGAACTCCTAAAATGGAACACTAAAATATGGTAAACCGAGATTTATAAAGTGGGACAGAGAGAGTATTATGTTAATAAATTAAATAAATATATAAATTATATTGACTCTTTTCGATGAATGTAATTTAATGTAACAAGAAGTAAATTGCATTAAGAAATTACTCAATTAAAAAAAGATAATGAAGAATTATAGAAAAACAGAAAACAGAAAACCCTTTCATTTCGCTCCTTATAAATTTCCATGGTTATTTCTTCATCTTCTCCTCTCTCTCTCTCTCCCTCTCTCAATCGATTTTTTCTTACAGTTGCTTTCCTTTCTCTCTCTACCGCTATCCATTAACACACTCATACAGTGAAAGTTATACGTACAATTACTGTATGTATTTTATGTATTATTAAATTCGCACACTGATAATTATCACGGGAAAAGTTGGGTTTTTTTAATCTTTGCCTATTGCCACACTGCAATCGAAGAGATATAGCTTCAGTGGTACGTCTCCTTCATCAAATCAATTGCTGAATTTCGATATGCTTGCTGCTCAATCGCAATTTCATTCAATTTTAATTGATTTCGTTTATTGGATCTTAATTGATTTTGTAATTGAGCGGTGGTGTTAGCTGGAAATGGTGATGTTCGTCAATTATTGTTTGATCAGGTGGTGAAATGAGTCGGCTCAGTGGTTTGGAGGGGTTGATTGAGTACTATTCGATGAGAAATTGTGATGCCAAGCATGGATTGTTGGGTCTAGGGTTTGGTTTATTTCCTGTTTGTGGAAATTGGGTTTTTGTGTGAATGTGGTTTAGGGGTTTCTGTGGTTAATGTTTGAGTTTTAGGGCTTTCTGTTTGGGTGAATTGAGTTAGGAAAGGTAGCTATTTTAGGGTCAGTGAAGGATGGATGATGTGCGTCAGCAGTTGCAGCAGAAACCTGAGAGCACAGAGAACGATACTCGTTCAGAATTCGAGAGGGGTTTGGAGGAGCTTATGAATGGGCATTATGATGAGTACATGTCCTTTGCTTCCTGTAGCACTCCCCGAACAACTACTACTGAGGAAGAGGAGGATGAAGGGGAGCAGCTCATCAGGAGGAGGAGGAGGTCGGATCTCGATGGGGATGACCTGGCGGAATCTTCTGCTGCCAGGAGGCGTCACTCTAGGATTTTGAGCAGGTGGGCTGCCAGGCAGGCGCAGGAGATGATGACTACGATGGAGAGGAGGAACCGTGAGTCAGAGCTGATGGCGCTTGCGGGCTTGCATACAGTGTCAATGCTTGACTCGTCGTTCCTGAGGGAGACAGAGTCTCCGACTTCGAGGCGTCAGGGGAATGTGGAGACGCTCAGCACCCGAGCCTCATCTATCTTGCAGATGTGGCGGGAGTTGGAGGATGAGCATGTGCTGGACCGTACTCGGGGGAGAGTAAGAGAGAGGCTGAGGCAGCAGAGGAGTGTCGGTTCTAACACAAATGCGTCTATAAATACTGAAGAAGGCAGGGAGGGTGAGAATCAGGGTAGTCTGGTTGATGCTACTGAGAGTGAGAATGATTATGCTACCTGGACGCATGATCAGTTGGGCCCTCAAAATGAGAATAGAGACCATGACAGTTCTAGTCGTGAGCAATCACCTGACCTTGGAGAAGTTGAAAGGGAAAGAGTGAGGCATATTGTTCGTGGATGGATGGAGAGTGGTATTAGTGATACTTCCTCCAATCTTATACAGCGGAATGATAGTCCAAGAGCTGAATGGCTTGGAGAAACGGAGCGTGAGAGGGTTAGGATTGTGAGGGAGTGGATGCAAATGACAAGTCAGCAAAGAGGGTCACGCAGTGGACGGAGGGAAGAACGGGATCGGGATACTAGGACTGGCAACCAAGGTGATGGTGCTCGTGAAGGGTCTGCTGCTAATCATGAAGAAAGTCAGCCAGAGCATATACGCAGGGATCTTTTGAGGTTAAGAGGACGGCAAGCTTTGCTTGATCTGCTTGTGAGGGTTGAAAGGGAAAGGCAGCGGGAACTTCAGGGTTTGCTTGAACATCGCGCTGTATCTGATTTCGCTCACCGCAATCGTATTCAGGTTCTTTTATACAAATAGTATTTATACTTTAATCTATGGTTAACTTGGGTAAGCTATGCCTGCATAGGAGAACACTTCATCATTGGGTGAATAAAGTTTACATTGCTTATCTTATGAAGTTTCAATATCATGATAGTTTATGCTGGATTAGCTGTGATATTGTCTTTGTATTGATAAACAACTCCCGTTTCATGATTTTCTATGGTGGGAAGGCCTTTTAGGAATGGTATTATACTTTTAGGAATGATTATATACTTATATCTTGATCTGCCATTCTGGGCATTTTAAATTAGTGTGTTAGTATCTTAATGCCTCCCTGTTATTCGTACAAACTTGTTTATCCTGTGCCACTAAAAGACTACTCTGAAGGACATTTTAAATTTTCAGTCACTTCTTAGAGGCCGGTTCTTGAGAAACGAGAGGCCTGTTGAGGAAGAGAGACCACCTTCAGTGGCGGCTGGTGAGTTGAATCAATTAAGACAGCGAAATACGGTCTCTGGAATGAGGTATGCTTTATTCACGAGCGTTCTATATTTTGATATATGGCTTTCCTTTCCTTCCCTTTCTTTCATCTTTTGCTTTTTTTGTGTGTGTTTTATGGTAGTCTGAGTTGCTTATGATATACTGCACCATTTTAGTCAGTTCAATTATTTTGCTCAAGAAGTACCACAGATACTCAATTCCTATTGCATTTTATGGTCAAAGGTTTTGATTAAGCTAAGCAATGGATCGACAGCTTCTCCTCTTTCAAAAGTCAAAATTCATTTGTGGAATTGATTGAATGCATTCTTTGTTGCATGACATTGTAGATTGCTGCTAAGATATTTACAAATTAATATATATGATGAACCTAGCTTACAGTTTACCCAAATTGTTTCCTCTAGTGTTCAGATCCTGAAAACTGCAACTCAATCAGAGGTGATTTCAGAATCTTAAATTTAACTGCGGCTAAGAAAATAGTGTTTGAGCTAGTGATTTCAGCTACTGCACTCTCTACCGAAGTTGAGGAAAATGTTCCCGTTTAGAAATGATATTATTGTTTTTGGAGGCTATAGAATTTCTTTAAGAATCTATGTGGCTAAGATAGTCTATTGAACTGTGAATTAGATCTCATTTTTGCTTCTTAATGTTTACTCTAGTAAGCATGTTTTAATATTTTTCCGGTAGCAATGTTATTGTTGGCATGGGTTCATCATTCTCATTGCATAATAGAAGTTTGTGATTTTGATTTGGTGTTGTTTCCATTTAGGGAAGGGTTCCGTTCCAGATTGGAAAGTATAGTTCGTGGACAAGTAAGCAGCCATCCAGAGACTTCTCCTAACAGTGGCAACATTGATTCTAGAAACGATCAGAGTAATACAAATGCTTCACACGAAGTGCCTCATGGAAATCAAGAAATTGGTGCTCAATTTACAGATCGAATGGGGAATATGGATCGGAGTCCTGCTGTTCAAATTACAATTCAACATGTTGCACCTGATCAAGGAAGGAATAGACAAGGTCAGATCGCTGGAGATGAGAGAACAAATGTACAACAATCTGCACAGAATGACTCTATTGGACGTATATATGCTTCAGATGGCATAGGACGAGATGTGCAGCAAAATCCTGCATCCGACTGGCCATCTGAAGAAGCAGTGGCCCAAGATGGAGGACAGCGTCATTTACCACAAAGCCATGAGGTTTGGCCTGATGATGGCTCACGAGAGGCCGTGGACAATTGGTCGGAAGGGCCTTCAGACCCTCCAAGAATGCGACGATCAGTTCCTTCTAGGAGAGCCACCAGGTTCCATCCTCCAGATGATGATAATGTGTACAGCATGGAACTCAGGGAACTACTGAGCAGGTTATAATCTCATATTGTACGAGTCTTGATCTTCTCGTTTTCTAATTTACTCTATTTTAAACCCGCTTTCTGTAACTTCTTGTAGGAGGAGTGTTTCCAATCTTCTTCGTAGTGGTTTCCGTGAGAGCCTCGATCAGTTGATTCAGTCATATGTGGAAAGGCGAGGAGGGGCTCCTATTGATTGGGATCTCCACAGGAACTTGCCCCTTCCTCCATCACCTGAGAGGGATGACGACCAAGAGAATGACGAGCCGAACGAAGATCCACGCGATGCCACTGCTAGACCTTCGCTAGTTTTACCTACTCCACCAGCACCACCACCACAACCTCTTTGGCACCAGGAATTGCACCATTCTGGATGGTCTCGTCATAGTGCTCATCGTTCAGAGCTTGTATGCTATCCACCCTCACCCCATCTCTCGTTACACTGTTCATTGTTCAGAGCTTGTCTTTAAACTCCTCTGACACACTCGATCCTTCCAACTTTCAGCAGGAATGGGAGATGATGAATGATCTACGAGCTGACGTTGCCAAACTACAGCAAGGAATGAATCACATGCAGCGGATGTTGGAAGCTTGCATGGATATGCAACTGGAACTCCAACGATCGGTCAGACAGGAAGTTTCCGCTGCTCTCAATCGATCACCTGGTGGACAAGGTATGCACTCGTGCTGCTAAGCCACGTAGAACCCTACTTGTTACCGTTGATTGTCAACAATCACAACTTTTTCTGTAAATGCAGGGGCTGCTGAGACATCAGACGACGGGTCAAGATGGGGCAACGTGAGAAAGGGCACCTGCTGTGTCTGCTGCGATAATCACATTGATGCCCTACTGTACAGGTATGGTTGTTCTCGAATACACGATCTTCGTTAACTCAAGACAGTTACTGGTTCTCTTTGGCTCTGGCTTATATTTCTGTCTCTGTGCATAGATGTGGGCATATGTGCACGTGCTCGAAATGTGCAAACGAGCTGGTACGCGGAGGAGGGAAATGTCCGTTGTGTCGAGCGCCCATTGTCGAGGTGATTAGAGCTTACTCCATACTGTAAAAAAAGATGTAGAGAGGAAGAAATAAGGGAGGTTTAAACAACTGTGGTAAGATATATGGTGGAGTATGGAACAACAATTGGCACTAATTGCTTCCTCATTCAATTCGTATATAAATTAATGCCAATTCTTTTTAAGTATGCGTGTTGACTCAATTTCTGGTTAACCATGTTGATGGATAAATGTTAATTTCATTTCTTCCATTTACCCAATGTTGTTTCTCTCTAATTACTAGTATAATTACAACCATGAAATTAGCTAATTGCATCAAATTATAATAAAGAATGTGCCCATTTACTTCAGATTTTGAGGTTGGACTGTTTACACGTGAATATTTCAACACGCCCTCTTCGTGCACAAGTCCTTCGTACGCTGTTAATATCCTAATAGAATCACTAGTGCTTTGTCGAATTCACATTTGGTTCGATACCATGTTAGATTTTAGTATTTTGTTAGGTACACGCTCATTCATTGAAGTGTATCTGATACGTGATACAACCAAGTCATGGTTAGGTTTCATCTGAAAATCAATTGGTGAATAAAGAAGCGGTTCTCGTGGAATTCAATTTGATCTCTTTTTACTTCATATTTTCAACAATTGACAACTCATATGTGAATATTTAAATGCTCGTTACAATTTCAAAACATGAAAATGTAACAAACAAAAATCTTTTACATAAAGAATGCTCTTTCAAACTGTACAAACAAAGTGAAAGTAAAAAAATGTTGAAGCCCCATTCTTCTTCAGACATATTCATTCACAAACAACACAAGAAGATGTTGATGGTACCTCAAAAATCAAATGATTATCTACTTTCTCAAAACTTCCTCAAAATGGTTTCTTGCATCAAGAATCATGGCCCTTTTCATGCTGGTTTCTTCCTAGAAACCGGCATGAACCGAGGATCGTTGAGCTCTAGACACCAAGAGCTCTGAGTTTCATCACAAGCTGCTCGCGTTGATCCTCCACCTCCGCGTAGTTTAGGCTCATATCAAAGTATCGCTCCCGAATCTCTTGCAACTCCGCCTCGAGCCGCTTAATCTTGCTTTCATCTCCTCCTTTTGCACTGTCAACACAACTAAAAATCCAACCCCAACTCTCATTCTTCCATACCATGCCTTAAAAAACTACTAAAAGTCTAAAACAGAAATGTAATGAGTAATATATACAATACCTCTCAAGCTGTGATTCACACTCCATATTGGCCTTCGCAAGTCCATTCTCGCGCGTCTAGAAAGAGACGAAAGGCGTTAGATCTGTCACGTTGCAAAGACAATACACAACAAAGAGATAGATTGAGAGATCAACCTGAACTTGAGGTCCATGACATTCTGAAGTAGATTTACGACATCCATCTTCGTCTCGTCTTAGAGTCTCAAGATGTTTAACCTTCATCAGCAGCTGACTGTTGACAATCTTGATCAGATTCAGCTCATTCCTCATCTCTGCATCCTGCACACACACTGCATCTCTTGCTATCAAATCCCCCTCGAGCCGGAGAATCTTCTCCTCCAACGCGCCCCTCCTTATCCTGCAGTCCTCCTCATTCCACACCGCCCTCTTCATGCTACGAATCTCCTCAGCCATGGATGCATTCGCGCGTTCCATCTCCTGGTGATCCCTCGAGACAGACCTCAACGAGGCCTCAAGCTTCTGGCTCCGAAGCCTCATCTCTTGCCCCGACACTCTCAGCCTTAAAACCTCCTTCTCCACATCAGACGCCTTCTCCAACCGCATATGCAACAGAGAATTCTCCTCAGCCAGACGAAGCCTCTCGCCCTCAGACACCTCCAGCCTCGAGTCCAACTCATCGATGATGGCTTTCACCTTCGATTCATAGTCAAGATCTTCAACATCTTCTTTGAACTCTCGTAACGTTCTAGCCTTCGTCTCCAAAGCCAAACACCGGCTCTGGAGCTCCCGTTTCTGCTCCCTCAGCTCCCCATTGAACTTGTGCACACAGTTGCATTCCTCCATCAGCCTCTCGGCCGTGGCTTGAAGCGTTACATTCACTTCGACTAACGCCACACGCCCTTCCTCGGCCTCCAACCACTTTCTCTCCATTTCACTCAACTTCTCCCTCATTAAAGCCTTCTCTGACTCAATTTCCTCTCCCAATCTCTTGACATGATCCTCAATATCCACGCGTTGTGTCTCCGACTGCTGCAGCTCCACACGCCTCGACTCGTTCATGTCAGTAAGGTACCTCAGCTGAGCTTCTAAACCGCCAACGCGCTGCAGCAAGTAGAGATTCTCTCCTTGCAGATCAGACAAGAGCTTCATCAGCTCGGTTTGGTCCATTTCGTCCATCGTTTCATCCAAGGACTCAGACACGAAGACGCCATCATCGATATCAGCAATCTCTTCTTGAAGAATCTCACTCTTTTCCTCAAATCCACAGCTTTCCTCATTGCTAATGTTAGACACATTCATCCTACCTTCCAAATTCATGATCTTGTCTTCCTTCTGAGCTAATACGCGCGTGCAATCAACGACAAACTCCTTGACAACGCGCCTCCACACCCCCTCCTCGATCTCCGCCTCTATATTCCTCTCCTGCAATGCATTTTCAAGGATCAAACACCATAAACTGCTGTTTTCCTCATCCAAATCACTACCATTTGCATTCTTCGATTCATTCAAATCAACACTTGATGACTTGTTAGCAGAGATAGAAAGGCTCTCTATCTCAAGCTTCTGCTTCTCTATAGTCTCCTCCATCTCCTGAAGAATCGCGATCAGCTCAATGTTCGATTCTCGGGTTTTATTGAGCTGAGAGAACAGATTCTCATTCTCCTCCCTCTGAAACCTCAACTCCTCCTCCAACTCCTTCTGGCCTAAAAATGAACACCTCTCCTCCTCAAACAAGGCCTTCGTGTTTTCGATCTCTTGAGTGAGCTCTTGGCACTCCAAACGCGACGAGGCAAGCTCCATATTCAGCCTTGTCACACACACACTCTGATCAGACAACTCATCCCTCAGCCTCTCCAAATCCAGAGACAACTTCCTTGCGTTCTGCTCCCACATCCTCGCCTCGGCCTCAAATTCATTACCATCGTCGTTATCACCATCAACAGCAACTCCTTCCTTTAAAGAAAGATTTGGCTGAAGCAAAGTGGCTGCAGCATGGCAAGATCTTCTGAACTCCTCCCTCTGATTCCGGTGAAGAGATCTAACTGACCTCACCGAGCTATGGCTCCAGCTCTCATTCGAATCAACTGAGTCCTGCCTTCCAAAGCCGTGGGAGGAGTAGCTGCTCTGCCTCCCCACAGAATCATCCATGGAGTCGAAGCTGTAGCGCGTCTCCTAAAATCGACAGCATTAGGCCATGAGTTATCATGAAATGGGAAGTTTTTTAGCCAAAAAATGAGCTTACTTTGTTGTTAAAGTTGTTTTTGTTGAAAGAGTCTGATGCTTCAGATTGATTCTCTATGCTTTCATGATCTAAACTCTCATCTTTTGCTGCATTCATGGCTCTCCATTTCTCTTCCCTTTGCATTAACAATTACATAAAAAATGTGAGGAAAAAAGATTACATTTTTTAAAGATGTTAACAAGATTGTGACAAACCTTGGATTGGTTTTTGGTGTGAGGCATTTCACTTCAACCTACAAAGAAGCAACAATTTCACACATTCATTAACTAATGGTTTTACAATAGAGCAAATCATTTCACAATGAGGGCAAAAGAAGACTTTTCAACAGTTTTTCCAACAAGATTTTTATTGAAATCATACAAAAATTAAATTCAACTTAGAAAAATTAAACAAATCTCCAAATATTCTTGATTCACATATTTCACCAAAATAATTAAACTTCAAAAGATTATGATTCAACGCAAAATTACTAAAACACCCCTAAAAAATAAAAATAAAAAATTTATTTTTAGTTCGGTTTGATTTTTCCATTTTAATTCGTCCATGTGCTCCCACTATCATGCAAGTGACAAAACTACGTCTCTATAATACTAATAATACTTCTTCATCTAATTTACTTAAAATTCCCAACTTAGCTCCCAAAAAACTTTTTTTTCTTTTTGTTTTTTTATAAAAAATGCTCAAAGTCAAGAGCTGGCGAGCAGAGTCTATCATATCGATGACAATACAACTAGAAGCAAAACCCTCACATCTCAAAAGTACACTAGAACAGCAACATAAACGCGAAAAACGTAAAAAAAGAACGAACTAACTAACAAACAATTATATTGAAGCACATAGCAAACTTACTTGTAAAGCAGTCCCATAACTGCATTTTTTGAGAGGCAATGTAACTAACACCGGAGATTCCGAGCTCAAGAAAGCTGCAAGATTCAGTTCAACCTCTCCAAGAATACTAGATTTTGAAGATCCCTATAATAATGAAATACCATAGAAATGTGAATCTTTGCTCATATTAGAAAAGAGACAGAATCTTCTAGAAAATGAAGTGTCTAACCGTTGCAACAAGGAATTTGAAGAGACATTCCTCCAAATCAATGTCTGAAATCCATATTGATTCTGCAAAGGTTTCTGTCCAATGGCAACTCCCATTTTTCACATTTGCCTTAACCGATTTACGCACTGTCTTTCCTGATTCTAGAGAGATGAGAGAGACGTAGATTTTGTCCCATCCTTTTGGAACCTAACACATCAAGAAAGACACTTCAATTAATTTTTATTAATGGAAACAATTGTTACAAAAGATTTATTAAATTTTGTGACGTTTATGTTGTCATAAATTTTACTACAATAATTTTGATTAGGCTTTAAATGAACTGTCTTCATAGAGAGGGCTCGCCAGTGGGCTTGGATCCTCTGCTGTGGAAGAATCACAGCAGGGGATGCTGTTGCTCACATCCCAATTTTTAAACTTAAAATATAACACTTAAACAAAAAAAATAAAAATTTTAAAAAATTGGGATGTGAGGAACAACCTCCCCTGCATCTGTGATTCTTCCACAGCAGGGGATCCAAGCCCCTCGCCAGTCAGCCGGGCCAGTAGTTTAGGGCCGACGGACGCAGAAAAAAATTGACATGGGCTATGTTTTCTAAAATGAAGCCAATAAGTATATTTTTTTGGGTGATTTAGATTAAGGGGGTTTGCATATTAATTGAAATAAATTTTGATAAATTTAAAGTATTTGCAACATCTTTATTTTTATTTTTTAACATTAAACTTGTAAATTATACAAAAGTATAAAGAAGAATGACTCATTTCTCCTTTATATATTAAAATGATTATTATAACAAATTATGTTTTGATTTTTGTGTAATTTATAAACCGATGAACTATATATAGAAATTTCTATAATATAATAAGTAAATATATGAAAATTTTGAAAAATGTGGGACATATGACATACTACTATCTATTTACGAGATGTGAAATTGAACCACAAAATGTGGATTTTAACCGTATCACTATTATCCGGAATTTTGTTTCCAATTATAGCACCACTTTAGTCAAAAAAGCAATCTATCATAACTTAAATTTTTGACAACATTTATTGGAGGTGACGAAATACTCTATAGCAAAACAAATAAAGAGGCCTAAATTATTGTCTTGAAAAGGAGAATCAAGTAATAACCAAAACTCATCTTTTATTGGCTATAAGTAGTAGTCCTAACCACCATTTTATTGGCCTAGGTCCACTTTAGTAACAATATAGGCAACTATATAACTTCTAGATTCAAACATATTCATTATCACCAATCAACTATTAAATCAAATGATGCTAAACTCTTTTCACTACAGTCTACAAGTAAAAAATTTAGTAGTTCGAATATATTGTCACGTGGTGAGTTCAACTAGTTTTAACAACAAAATACAAGGAAAAAATTAGAAATTATATAATATTTCTATAATTATGATTAACTGGACATACCACGCCACGTGATAATGTTTCCTAACCACTAATTTTACTCTTAACTACCCAATTTCCACATTAATTAGCTAAAATCTCACATTTTTTGCAATTGTGATTGACTAAACACGTACGCCGTGTGATAATATTTTTCAGACAACTATTATTACTCCTTAACTATCCAATTTCCACATCAATTAGCTAAAATCACTCACATTTTCTAACATATTTCACCAAATTGCTAAATAACCAAATACTAAAATATTTAATCTATATAAATACAAAAGACAACCTAGTAATTGGAAATTCCCTAACCAGCCCATGTTACTACATAACAAAATGGATAAGAAAGCATGTGAAGAGAATCTACATCAAACCAACTCAAGATTCCCTTTAAAAAAGCAATCTTTTCAAAATTGGAAAAGAAATCAAGAAAGATAGATACACATACATACACAAAATGAAAGGGAAAGAACCTGAGTTGCTTGAATTTTGGAGAAAGTGAAATCAAATTTCTGAGCAGATGCATCTGTGGTGGCTGATGAGTAAGATGATGAGGACTTGTGCCTGTGAAGCCTGAAAATCTTCTCTCTTATCATTTCTCAATTGTGTTTTTTGTGTGTGAGATATTTCCTTCTGTAATCACTCTATACAATTTAGGAGAATAAATGAAAGAAATGTGTGTGTTTGTGTTGAAGAGAATGTAAGTAATAATGATGTGAATTGGTTAAGTAGAAGAAGAAGTGATGAGGGATATGGTCAGGCTGGTGGGGTGGGTGGGGTAGGGGGGGTCTGGTTTATGGAGTTATTACAGTTGGTTTTAGTTTCTTGGATTTTTGCTATGTCTCTCTCTCCACCAAATTTCATTACTTCTTACCAATTCAATCATTGTTTAACCTATTCATTGCAAGAGATTAATAGTTGTGTTGCTTTCTCTTATTTTATTATGTTGATTGAGTCTTGGATGTTATGTCATAAATTGATAATTGGATAATTATAAATTACTAGTAATTGCTTTCAACATTAAATCAATGTTCTTTAGTAAAATCAATTTTATTATCCAATTATAATGCTCAACTCTTGGCTACCCAATTCCAACACATGTAGTCTACATTTGTTTTTCTAATGTCCTTCAACAAAATACTTTTCCCAACTATTTAAGATTTTAGTTGAACGAAGTGTTGCAGTTCTAACAAACATTAAATAAAGGGTAAATGATAATTTTCCTAATACATTTCTAACAAAAAGTGAATCATAATTGGATTATTGGGGCAGATAAGATTAATAATTGTGACAAATTAATTATTGTGAAATCTATTACTTAACTCAAATGCAACTAGTGACTATGAAAAACAACTTAGTTGTCAAAATGATTCTCCTCTAATCGAAGATTATTAGATTTAGTAAGTGGACTACTAATTTAATATCTTATTTTAATTATACAAGAGAAATATACTATTGATCCCCAATTGTAATAAAAAAACTCATAGATTTTCAAGTAAGTGAACTTTATTGCTTTTTGTGTTAACATTTCGCTTTCGACTATGCTTCCGAGTACTTTCATGTTGATCCATATATGTCTTTATCATAATTTATTTGGAAATTATACTAATATATATTATTAACAGATATAGATTATAGACATAAATTGAGACTATGACTTATGAGGTCAAGTAGAACAACCTTATCTGAATTTTCAATTTTGACTCAAGACCTCAATATAATATCTGTTATCAATTTAATTTAATTTCCATGGCTCGAGTGTATGTATTAGATCAAAGAAAAAAAAAGATCATTTTAAAATTTCAAAATTTTGAACAATGGCCTGAATGATGTTAGAAATAGTGTTTTTTGAGGTCCATTAAGGTAGAAATTGATGGGCAGCCCACATTACTAGTTTATGGCTTGATTTGTGTTGATTAATTGGGCCAGATATTTATATCCGAAAAAAATCTCATTTTAGATTTTCATGATATAATTTTGCTTTAGGCTTTGGGTTGATGTGATTTGAATGCGTTTTTGTTCATTTCTGCTGTTGACTGTTTTTTTTATGTCTTACTTTGGTGTTAGTTGTGTTTTAATCCCTCATTTCCGTACTAATTGTCATTGTTAGTGTGGACACGAGTTTAAGAAATGTAAATAAAAGTTGGTTGAAAAAGTTAGTAGAATGCGAGACTCACTTTTTTATATTGATTTTATAATAAAATGTGAGTGAATTGAGTTAGTAGAATGTGAGATCTACTTACCATTCATGATAAAAATGAAGTGTGAGTGTGACAAATATTGTGGGACGGAGGGAGTACTTTAATCGAGATGTCTGTCTCTTTGTTCGTTGCCTATTGTCACAGGTATTTATCTTTCCATTTATTACGTATGATTTGTATTTTATTCTTTCCAGTTTCATGGGCAAATTTTGTTTGGATTTGCTTTGACTTGAACATTTTGTAATTCATACAAAAAACGATAGCAGTACAACTTCAGCAAAATTTTCATTTGCCTCTTTTTTTTTTTTCGGGATGTGGTGATCGGAGTTTTCATCGGCAAATCTAATTATTCATTGATTTATATGTAGACAAATCGAAGGATGAGACAACTCATATCCAAAACCAGGGATAGATTAGATGGAATGAAAGTCATAAAATCTAATTAAAAATTGAAGGATGAATGGATAAATTAACCTCAATTGGCCACTAGTGACATACTACAAAGTTTATTTGATTTTGAGCGTAAATTAGAGGATTATTAAGCAGATGCTTCAGCTTTCATCTCATTCCTGATTGCCGTTGCTAAGTGATCGTAGGCGTCCGCCCACGCACCACTCATCTCTTCGCTACATTTCTCTCCCATCGCCTCTTTAATGGTTCTCAACAACGCTTCTTTCACAACCTATATATTTATATAAAGAAATTACTATATTTTATCATGAAAAAGGGAGACACATAGCTGAAAACTATGCATATAGTAGCCAAATTATATGTAAGTGGAGAGAAAAGGGAGCAAAAACAAAAGTGATAAAAACAACGATGATAAGACTTAATTTCCTCTCATAATTTTTTTTTGAACGAATGGAGTATAGATAGAATCATACTATAGTTATGTGCTAAAAATATAAAATTAAAAACGTAATGGTTTTAACGTAGAAACGAATCTCATGATGTATTTCAATAATAAACTATTGTAAGTACCCCACAAATCAGCGCGGACAAGAGGTAGGATGTCAGGGATGTCTGTGGGGGTGTTCGCCACAATAGCGGACAAGAGGTAGGACGCCCAGAACACGGACGAGCTCTTGTCCGTCACCAAAAACGGACGTCCCATTTTTTTATTATTATTTTATTAATTTTTTTTATCTATTTTTTTATTTATACTCAATATTTACATTTCAGTGCATTTTTTTTTATATATGTTAAACACCAACAATTAAAACGAATTAATCGTATTTTTCAATTTATTTTATTGGCTAGAGCGTCGGCTAGTCCTAGTGCTTGTCCACTATTGTGCAATGAGATGTCCTAGTAATGTGGCAGTGCAAAGTGATATCCTAATAACGTGGTAGAAAATGTTTTTGGAATGTCCTAGTGCTAGTTTATTGGGATGTCCACATTGTCGTGGATGCTATAAGACTCACCATCTTAAATTAAATAAAAGCAAAAAATGATTTACCTCGAAATGTGGGTCAATGACTCCTTTTTGAAGATGAATAGATCCCAACCACTTGAGAGTTGTGTCTGCCACCACTACTTCACCTTTCTCATGTAGCTGAATTGCTGACTCACATGTCTTTCATCAATTTCACCAAAACAAACACCAATCAATCAGCATTACCAATTTTTCAATATTCAAAAAAATTGAAAATATAGAGACACCAACCATCTTGAAAACCTTAACAGCATGAGCCTTTAGCTTTGGATTATTTTGTGGGATTTCATCAGAGTGTTTGAGAAATGAAAACATCCCCTTAGCTGCTGGTGCAATCTCCAGAATTCTACAATTATTTAAATCCAAATTAATCAAATTTAACACTAAATTATTAAGAGAGAAAGAGAGAGATTTACATACAGAGTGAAGAAACGAAGACTGAGATTAGGAGCATCATGTTTCATGACTTCCCATGATTCTTTAACTAATGCTTCTTGCTTCTCACTGAATTTCACCATCTCTTCCTCTCTATCTTGTTTGATTGATGCATAGATTGGAGTAATTTATAGGGAAGTAATTTATTTTTTTATGGAATAAGTTGTGGAATTTTTATAATTCAAAGATATGGTACATGGCAAGTGGGATTATCTAATAATTTTGTTTTTTTTTATTCCATTTTTTGTGGTCCACATTTGTACTAGTATTATCACTTTAATTTTTTATTTGATTTTAACTTGTTGTAAATGTTTTTTTATCTAGTATTTGCCTCAAAGTTTGGTGGAGCTCATGTTCCATGGTTTGGGTGGAGAAAATGAATATATAGTACTATAAATTAATGTGGTTTTTACCTTTTGATTTCTTAAAAATTATGTTGTTACAGTGTTTAACTTTACATAGTAATAGCACATGCACATCATTAATCCAAACAAAAAATGATTATAGTGACTGATTTATAAAAATGGAATGATGATTCATACATTCATTTTAAATATATGGCCGAATCCAAAGAAATGCATGGGATTTAAATTTATCCTCCCGTGAATATTTTAAAAATAATTTTACTTATTTTCAATAAAGTTTTAATCCGTATTTATTTACTCCCTCCGTCCCCAAAGAATATGCACTTTGGGTTCGGCATAGATTTTAATGCAAAATTGGTAAAGTAAGTGAGATGTAGAGAGAAAAAAATAATTAAAGTATTGTTAGTAGGGAACGAGTCTCACCTTATTAGCGATAAAAGAGTTTTCATAATTGGAAAGTGCATATTCTCGTGGGACGGACTAAAAAGGAAAGAGTGTATATTCTTGTGGGACGTTGGGAGTATTTTTTATTTTGAAATAACTTATGGGCTAATGGGCCTTCGTCTTGTAATAAAATGGGTAGTAGGAAATGATTATACTTATGAGCTACTGGGCCTTTTCTAGTATAGGCCCAAGTACATGGGCCTTGGACAACTAAAGGCCCAAAACCAGTCATTACAAAATCTCTTTGAGAAGATGCTATATATATACTTTGACATAACAATTAATTGTTAAGTCTAATTAAATAAACTTTTTTAAAAAAACACAAATTCATAATTAGAGTTATCAAATATCTAGTTGAAATATGATACTTCACACGAACTAATAGTAAAATGAGTATTTTTTGGGTCAAAAACCTCAGAATTTAACTGGTGCTTCAATAAATACGATTCTATTTCGTAGAAAAAGAAATCCCAAAGTGAAATTAGAAAATTTCTTTTCCACAAAGTTTTGGAATAGTTCTTTGTACAATTTTCTTTATTTTTTTATTTAATTTGCACAATTAAAAGACACAAAGGTCACTAATAATTTGATGACTTTTGATAACATATTATCGAGGTTCATTTTGACTCCTTTTGCTTGTGTCCAATAACACTTGAACTATAATTGAATTTGTACTACTTTTGATAGACAAGTTTTTACCCTCGTTATAATTGATTTCTAGTGGTGCTCTAATAATTTCATTGGTGGACTAGTCCCATTTGATTTATTATTTAATATTTAATATTATCGCACATTAAAAAATTAATTTCAAAATTGTAATTTTAACCCTTTAAAAAAGTGGAAATTTGAGTTTTGTACCAAGATATTAGCTCGAATAATGAAAAATTATATGGAAAATTATAATTCCACGTGGCACTGTCGAAGTAGAAGACGAAAATAAAGTCTTTAAGTCTATAAAATATGAGTTATATGTATCATCTTCTAAATTTCAGATCCAAAAAAAAAATATTTGTCCTTATACACAGATAGACATGATTTGACATTATATTAGTTTAATTAATAAGACAAAAAGATTGTGGGCTACAATTTCTGAGATGGGCTTGTATATAAATTATTTATGTAAATTATAGTATGATGGAGTACATTTTTTTTGATAAATATGATACATGCATATTTTAAATCGGTGATTTTGGCGGCTACAAAATAATTTATTCCTTGTTTTTGAATATTTTAAAACTTAGTTACCTATTCAATCATGTGGGTTCAGATCTAGTAATACCTAAATCTTAGATAGTATACAATATAAAATCTTGATCATTAATAGAGCAAATTTGGACAATCTAGCTAGATGCATTTCACTTGGTTGTTTTTTTTTTTTTTTTTTTTTTTTTTTTTTTTTTTTTTTTTAAAAAAATCAGATAGAGGTATTAGGTATCATTATGAAAAGGAAAAAAATATAAAAAACCCATTAAAGATCAATTCCATAATTTTAAAAATGGAAATTACACAACAATTTTGATACTATTTTTTTAACCATCACATGACGATTAATTCCAGAGTATTATTACTCGTTTAAATTTATTGATATGACATAGGGGTGTCGAAATGGGTACCCGCGGGTACCCGCACCCGACGAGTCGGGTACCCGCATCCGACTTTGGCCGAAAACTTTGTCCCGATACCCGTCCCGCAGTGAGTCGGGTATTACCCGATACCCGAGTCGGGTATCCCGCACCCGACACCGCGGGTACCCGACCCGAAGCCAATTTTTTTTTCTTCCAAATCTTCTTTTTTTTATTTATTTGTATAGTTTATAATATTTTACAAAATACTACTTAGTTGAATGTAGTAGATTCTCACTTTAACCCTTTAACTTTATTAATTAATTTTGCTGAGAATTGAGATGAAGCATGCAATGTAATTGTAATATTTGATTCTCTGCCTTCGTGTGTTTCCAAAATTTTAAGTTAAAATGCTTAATTTCCCCTTCTATATTGTTTACATACTGTAAATAAGGAATTAAAAACTTATATTTTTTAAAAAAAATTGAAATATCTGCTTCAAATTTTCATGTTACAAATTACCACCTGTAAATATGTAAATTCAAATTCAATTAGAATGCCAAAAAATCCAAACTCCTAAATTCAAATCACCATTCAAACAACTAAATATGAAAAATTAACAAAGTAACCAACAATGTCTCACTTTCATCAAAAGTAGTAAATAATTATAACCAAAAGTCACCAAATATTAAAAATAAAAATAAAAATGATAAAATATTAATATACATATCGGGTATGTCGGGACTAACGGGTTACCCGAGCGGGTATCGGGTATACCCGATACCCGCAAAATCCAAAATAGTCATACCCGATCCCGCCCCGTTACCCGACTCCATCGGGTATCGGGTACCCGTTACCCGACGGGTATCGGATCGGGTTCGGGAATACCCGTTACCCGCTACCCGTTTCGACACCCCTAATATGACATGTACATGTCTAATCATTAAAGAGAAGACAGACAATGTTTATTAAACAACATCGTTTAAGTAGCCGAACATTTACATAGTATTCTATGCCCGTCATATTATACACAATTTCCTCCAAATATGAGAATACGAGACAATTAAGGAAAATGCTAAAATTATGCCACTCATTTTACGGAAATACAAGATCGACCAAAAATTAATCAAACTTGGTGAATTATTTAAATCAATTTATCCTTATAAAGATGAATACCGTTTATACGTACTTTGTGTTTAGCAATGAACTAGTTTGTGTTTAAGTCGAGCGTACAGTGGAGTATATGTTTATACATTTTTCATCACAAAAATAAGCTGAATTTCCTTTTACGCCCGTCTCATAAAAATAAAATAGTCTATATTTATTTATAAAACTTTTTTTTCACTTTATCATTTTTAGGTTCCACCATTCACTATATTATTTCAATTAGTATTTTTTCTTAAATCTCTCTTATTTTATCAATTAAATATTAAAATTGGCGTCATTCCTAATTAACCTATTTCATCTCCTATATTAAATTTTTTTAAAGGATATACCTATCCAATTTTTTTTGTTGGGCGGTCAAAATCAATGCCTCAATTTCAGCACTAAAAGCAATTATTTCATTTTCGTACTTTTTGGATGACACTATATGTGAATTTTTTTTTTCTTTTTCAGAATATAGACTTATTTTTGGCTTAGTATGACTCTATGAGTATCACATCATTCGACAACTATATGTGTACTTTTCGACTGATGTTTTTGACTCAAGAGGATTCATAAATTACTACTCCACTTCTTTTAACTTTCTATGGTCGTTGCTTTCATCTATAGTTACATTAAAAATAAATAAATCTGTATAATCATAAACTAACCATAACTGATGTTTTATTAAATATATTAAAAATAAATAAATCCATACCATCATAATAAACATTATGTCATTATTTTTAAAGGTTGATCTTATCCCATACAATAAAAATTATTTAACGTGGATGCCACAATTATTGTAGATTAGTACAATTTTTTTAATTAACTAATATCATGATTATTTGGCATTCACATTAATTTAGGACAAACATAGAAAATGTCAAGCTGGCATTTTCTAATTGATTATATAGAAGCACATGGTCCCTTTAAGATAATGGTCCTATATAAGCACATCACATGAGTGTTGTTTCAATGCCATCCATATACACTTTTATGATACATTTAAATAATATGGTTCACCACCCACCCCCACTATTTGAGAAATTTGGTAACTGAAAAAAACCTTAAACTAGAAATTGGAAAAAGGTATAAGAAAGTATACACTTTTTTTGTGCAATTTAAACAAAATGTATAAAATTTAATTAATGTGTCATTTCAATTTCATGCGCTTATATTGCCATATTTAAGCTTATATGTAATTATAGATCTAGGATCAATGAATGTGTTATTTGAATTTTGGTTAAAAGTTATTTAGATGGATTTGTTGATTTTGTGTTTTTTACCTTATGTGGTCTGATTGAAACATCCAAAGTAAGAGTAGAGAGTGCTCACATGCTTTTGTGACTGAATTGAATTTTAAAAAAATTGGAAAAAGAGGAATTTTGAGGATATATATATGAGACTGCATATTCGAGGAGAGCATAACAGCTCATACAAACAACATAAATCTTTTTTTATGGTGTCCATGTCATCAGAACTCCAAGATTAAACGTGTTTAGCCTGTGGGTCACTCCTATCAAGTATTTCAGAGAGCGTATGAGTGAGGACAACACACACTGAAAAGACTTGTGATGTGTGTGCGGATAGCCATCAGTCTGGGAACCGGATCGCTATAATCATATTCTTTTGGTGGATGAGATTAACAGATAACACTAGCACTTTTTATGCAGTACCCTTCTAATTCTTTTTTCTCGTGCTCTTTCGTTACCTTTCTTATGTAGTGATTTATAATACATAGTTTGTTTTTTTCTTGTTTTTTGATGTTTAAGTTCTAAACTAATTTTGTATTACTACTACTTTATTGCTTGCGAAATTTTGGCTCTAAGCATTTCTTTTATATGAAAACACCATTATTATTACTCCACTAATTATATATTCAACTTCTCTCTCATAACATAGAAGTATTATACTACAACTAGTTACCTAGGTAGAAGTATTCCAGTTTGTCTAACTTGAATATTGTAAGGCAATCTTGGTTCTCTTTTTATAAATAGAATCCGAACACCTAACTAATCAATATCGATCAAGTTTTTGGTACGTTCATTCGGTGAAAAAAAGCAATTTTTCCCAAATTATAAAATGACAATAATGGGGTCAATTCATTAAATTTGAGCAATGGAGTGATTGTTTGGACCACAATTCATTTTCAGCTTTCTAGTATTGTGTTCCACTATCAATTTGTTTTATATCATAAAACGAAAGTCGTTTTTGACGTTTTCTTCTTCAATATAAAGTTTTTTATATATTTTAAGGCTATCATAGCATTTCTGGCCGATCCTAAAAGCAAATTAGGTCCTCCTTAATGATCCGGGTGCAATCACCCGTTCTCGCAGGTCTCTTTGTGAATTCGTAGCGCGCTAACTTATAGTTAACCACATTGTAAGCTACATCTAAGGTGTAATAATTGAACTTTTGTTATTGAGAATTTCTTTTTAACTTGAGTGGAAAAGTAACATTTTTCCCTTCTGCAAGACCCATAAATTAACTATGTTGGTTCCGACAAACATAGGTTAGAAGATTGTTTTATGTGAGTATAATTGTTTGCTTCAGTCAGTAAAAAATTGAGACAAGGTTGTTGGCTTATGAATTAAGCCTCAATCAAAAGTAATTATTAATTTTTTACACACAATTATTCCTCTGACTCGTACTTTATTTTTAACTATTCAATATTAATATATTTAATAATATAACGATACTAAAAAAATGAGAGAATGAGAGAGAGAGAGAGGTTACCCATCAATCATCTATAGATTTTCAACATTTTAATTTCATTGGGCATATTAATATGTTTGTGGAATACCTTATCTTGAAAATAACAACTTAATTATTAAATAACCAAAGTGATTTGTTCCTTTGTTAAAAGTACTAGAAATATAATTATAATTAGGAAAAAGAGAACAAGAAAAAACCAAGCTCAAAACATGATTTTAAATTGGGTTCATACTTTTAGTTTTTATTTAAATTTAGTACTATTATATATTTTGTCTTATTTTTTTTCTTGAGCACTAGGATGACCTCATGGCATGAGCTTTGGCCATTAGTATTATTTATTCTCTATTGTATTCGGTTTTTTATTTATATTTTTAGTTCACTTTTATAATAGGATTTCACATTCCGCTAAATCATTTCACTCACATTTTTTTAATTACATGAAATATATCCCATCATAAAATTAAAGATGATGGATATATAGAAATAGGGATCACATATTCATGAATTTACAACAATGATTATCCCTTTTGTCAGAGTTGATTTTGGCACCTCAACCACATCCTTCCCCACCACACTTGTATTCAATTACAATTAATAATTAGGTAATTTTATTTATTTAAGTACGGCTTAATCTATCTACAGTATGAATGTTGTGAGATTGATTATGTTAGTAATAGTAGTAGCTAGCTAGTAAGGTAACCACAATAAATATAAATAATGACTGGGGTATTAATTAAATTAGCTCATATCAAAAGATTAAAATAATTAAATTATTTTCCTACTTATTATAAATAAACAAATAAAATAATGCCTATATGCTATATATAGAATTTAGGCAGCCATGTGATTATCACTAGTGGGTAACATGCCTATGTATACACTAAATTTAAATTGAATCTTACTGATTTTTCAATTTTTTATTTAAAAGTAAACGATGATTAATCAAGCAAAAAATCTCATTGTTTAGTGAACGTGTAGATATACTAAGCCACGATGTTGGAACTAATAAAATACTATATATGAATACTGATTTATATTATTTTACTTGTGTGAATATGTAGAGTAGAGTAAATTTTACTACTATACATGCATACACATTCATCAGATAAAAAAAGACAATGTACATGTGTTGGCGTAGTAATCGAGATCAAAGATCTCGAGCTCGAGACCGTAACCTTTAAATTTCCGTTCTTTGTAAAAAAATTCATACTATCAAGCAATCTTTTTAGTACTTGTATTTTATTAATATTGTACAAAATTATTTCAAATCGTCTAATTAATGCAACAATTTTACAAAGTGTCACTCGTATATGGATTTAGATGACATATTAATTTATAATTTTATCAGCTACTTTGATAGTAGTAATTAAATTTGAGTATGCTCATATATGAAATTATGAATGGAACTTGACACATTTCTATAGTGGAGTACATGTTATGTGAAAAATTATTACTATAAAATACAACAAATATAAGTATTTATCTATAGATGCTAGCTAGACTTTATATGATTAGTTTTCACCATACATAAATAATACATATGAAAATTTGTGACTGCGTGTCAAAATAATCCGAATTGACCTACAAATTAATCTGTTTCACATTGAACTATTAATATTACTGACAATTAGTAGAAGTCAATTTATCAATCCCAAAAACGTGTCAGTCACTCAAATCTCATTCAGATCAACCATATTACCTACTAATTATATTTTAATCCATACAATATTACCATTGATGATCCCATCAAAACTTCCCATTTTCTTCTTCCAAAACATAAAATTTAAATAATAATTTGTCTTCTTATAGTAATTAATTAACTAATAATTAATTAGTTAATTTGGAAAAGTACGTTCCGTGAAAGAAAAGCAACTAACCAACCTCACCTATAATTTTTTTACTCAAAGTCATCAATTTAACTGTTTTTCACAAATATATTACACTTCATTTATTTATCTAATTTTTTGGCTATTGAATACTCCTTGATTAGTACTAGTTCCATTCAATAACATTAAAAACAATCAAACTATCAGTTACGACAATAACTATTTTATTTTATGTTTTTTCTTTTTAATATATTGTGACTACATTACAAAAATAATGGTGCTTTATTTTATTTTTTAAAATTGGTATATAATGAAATAATGTTTTTTTCTTTTTAATATATATTGTGGCTACGTTACAAAAATAATGGCACTTTATTTTATTTTTTAAAATTGTTAGTTAATGAAATAATGTTTTATAACATGATGCTGAGGATCACATTCCACATGCCACGATTTGGATCAGTTCGTAATATTTTAAATTAATTAATTTAATCGATAGTGAGACAGCAATTTCCTAACCACATAAATAAATAATTGAATTCAAAGTATGATAAAATATGTGTTTTCCCAATTCAAAAAAGACAACCATAGTTGTCATGATCATTCATCACCAAAATCATCTCACACTAACAAAATCGGAGAGATCGAAAAATAAAGAAATTTACGCCAATGAATTACTTAATTAGTAGTTAAAAAATTTAGTACTACCCACAAATTTGATCTTTGAAAATATAAATTTATAAAAATTAGCAAAATTTCGTATTTTTCTTAAAAAAACACCATCCGCCCAAATCAGTTACTAATTCCAACTATTGAAATTCCAGGTGTCATTTTTCTAGTCGTGGGTTCCTATTCTATTTCCGGTAAATGTCACTCAAATTCTCAAATCAAATGAAAATGTAACAATTAATTGAGGAATAAAACTTTGAATCCAAAATTTTCCACCTGAATCAATTGAAAATTTTATAGTTGATGAATGAATTAATTGAAACTTTGGTCATCGAAATTCATCACAAAGAGAGCTCAATTATATCTAAAAACCAAAAAAAAAAAGTATACACAAATCATAAAAGAAGAAGATCATAATAATCATATAAGCTTGAACCTTTCATCAAGCCAATCAATTACTAATTCACATTCACTATCAATTTAAAAATAAAAAAAAAACATTTAAAAAAAAAAAAAAATTCACCACCACCACCGCCGCCGCCGCCGTTGCCGTTAATTACACTACGCATCTCCTCTTCACCTCCGCCCTCCGGAAAAACGACTCGATCTTGTCCTCGGCCACGGCCTCGTAGAAGTCGAGCTCGTAGAGCCTCCTCTTGCACGCGAGGAGGCTCCCCCGCCTCGGCTTCCTCGGCGCCGGCGGGCAGCTCACCACCGCCGGAATCCGGTGCTCCGCCGACTTCGGCGTGCAGCACTCGCTGATTTTGTCGGAATCTTGAGAAATTGGCGGCGCCGCCGCTGCCTTCGTGATTGGGACGGCTCTGATCTCGAGATCTGCAGACATCGTTGCGCGAGCCAGGGGGGCTGATGGGGGGGCCAAGAGAGAGAGAAGGAAAAAAGAGGGAAAGGAGATTTATGAATGTGAAAAAAAAAATGAGATGGTTTGTTGAAATGTGAAATTTATTGGTGTATATATGTATAGTAGGGGGGTGGGGTGGGGTGGGTGAGGTGGGGGGGGAGGCGTGGGGGGTAAGGTAATTGAGTGAGGAAAAATGTGGGGTGGGATTTCTTTATTCTTACACAAAGATGAGAAGAACTTTTGTAACATGTCTATGTCAAGAGATAGAATTTGCTTTTGGAGAAGATGCATCTCTATCTTGGGCTATTGCTTTTTAATCTCAGCATCATCTTCAAACTCACAGTTTTGTTTGTATGTAACCACTTTTTGTTATTTGCTTTTTCCAATGGTCACATGGAATTTGGGGTTTTACAATTTATGAAAAGTGGTTTTGGATTCTTTTTTGCTTTAGTTAGTTTTGTTGTTTTGGCTGCATAATTTTGTTTGGGATGAGAACGACGCGTTTTGGCTCCGGATAATGGATTCAAGACGGTTTAACGGTGTGGTCGTGTGGGGATTTGTCGATATGGTTTTATGTGTCGGGTTTTGCTAGGGGAGTTTTGTGTGGGGCGGTTTAACGGTGCGATCGTGTGGAGATTTGGATCTGGATTTGTGTTTATCGGGTGTTTTGGGATAATGTGGGACCGTTTATTCATTTTTTTGGATTGTAGGTTGTTTCGTGCGTGAATTTGCGGTGATTTTGCGGGTTTAGAGGTTGAATTTATTGTTAATAAAGGAATTTTTGTTTGTTTTTTCCATTTGTTTGTTGTTGTTTTAATATCTGCATTCTACGGGATGAGATAAATGTCTTTTGTTGCCGGAAGACGATTGTGGGATTTTGTTTATTCTAATTTATGTGTCGGGTTTCGCTTGGGGAATTTTGTGTGACAGTTTAACAGTGTGAACGTGTGAGGATTTGGATCGAGATCTGTGTTTATCGACGTATTTGAGATAACGTGGGCCATCTCTCACTTTTTTTCTTTTTCATTATTGGTTGTTTGGCACATAAAATTTATGGTTGGTTTGCTATTTTTAAGGCTAAATTTGCCATTCTTGAAAAGATTTTTTGTTGTTTTCTTTTTCTCATGATTTGTTTCCTATTTTGATAATACACTTTTTAATGGGATGAGATCGATCCCTTTGGGTCAGAAAAAATAGTCGTGAGATTCTCTGTTACAATTTCGTGACGAGTTTTGTTAGGGGAATATTATTTAAGAGAACTTCACAGTGTGATCGTGTGAAAATTTGGATATATCTTTGTGTTTATTGACTTGTTTGAGACAATAATTTTATATGTTTTTGAAAGTTTTTTTTTTTTTTTTCCTTTCCCATTTAGTTATTGCTTGTTTCAATCACTTAAAACAGTTTAGCGTGAGATAATCTCGTATAGAATTTAGATAGTTTTATTAACCTGTTCGTGTAATGTGGGACCATCTCTCGTATTTTCTTTATTATTAGTTGAATTTTTGTCTAAAAGACATAGCTTTCTGTTACAATTTCCGAGCCATGTCCATATAGAAAAGTTTCATGTGACACTGTTTGTCAGTGTAATCGTGTAGAGATTTGGATCTAGATCTATATTTATTGATGTCTATGTGACAATGTGGGGCCTTCTCTTTCTTTTTATTAGATTATTTTGAATATTAATTATTATATTATTTTTGTTTAATAATATCATGATATTCTTTATTGGTAAAGTGAATATATATAGAGTGCTACATTAAAATTAAGTCCAAGCCTTTAATTTCCTATCCATTGGATTTTGATTGGATATTAATTTACGCATTGAATTTTGTATGTTTTGTGAGTCGATATAACTTTGAGTAAAATGAAATAGACCAATTTTCATTATTTAAATCCACTTCCCTTTCCTTGTATCTCACTTATGATGACTTAAGCTTAAAAAAGGAAGCTTGAAAAGTGCTTTTTTCTTGCTTGTTTTGAGGGTTTAATGATTTTACAAGTTGCAATCTTCCAACTTTACTATTCATCTCACCTAGATTTTGCAATTCATCAAAGCTATGAGTTACGCTACCACTAGAGTGGTAAGAGAAGTAATGAAAATATTATACTGTATAATAGGAGTATATAAAAATATTGATATAAATAAAACACTATATTCAAATTTTTAAATATATTTAATTTTGGTAGAAGCATTTTCAATTATTTCGTACTACTATATTTCGGTATACCATACTAAAATTTTTAAATATATTAATTTTGGTAGAAGCATTTTCAATTATTTCGTACTACTATATTTCGGTATACCATACTAAAATCTAGTACGTATATTGTAATTATGATACACCCAACTTTTGTGACAAATATATTTAAATACCACTCATTTTATATCGAAAATATCGTTTCAATAAAACTCCAAGTCTCCTACGCTACCAAAGTGATGATTATATCGTACTTCTAATACTGTATCGAGAATTACGATATACTCCACCAAAATGTCGATGATTTATATACTCCATATTCATTAAGAGCAAGCCACAATCTTAGAGAATCACTAAATCTTAGTGATCACACTTCTAATGCAGAAATCAGAAGCAATGTATCATGTTTTAGACCAAAAAAGAGATTCTTAACTTAGATGACAATTGGTCTCATTATTCCCATTGCTGTCTAAAGTAATAATGCTCTGCTGTTTATACTCACCTTAGTTATGAGGTGTCTTACATTAATTAATTAATTAATTAATTCAGTCCACATGAAGATTGGTAAGTATATATGTATAGTGTATGTGTGTGAGAGAGAGAGATTGATTAGCATCAAAAGCAAGTTTAGAAGTTACGTTACTTGAAAAAGTAATAAAAGTGCTAAAATGAAAGGGTTCCACCACCATCCCCTCACACGCTTTTGGCTCTAAACCATCTTGCTTTTTCCCCACTTTCTATTTTTGTCGGTTTAATTTCTTTTTTTTCGCCTTGAAATCTAACTTTAAAAAAATTGTGGAAGGTATAGCTAGTGGTTTTATTATGATTTTGAGAATAAATATTACTACTACATTTGAGTCTAAAAAATTGAAATTGTGATAATTTTGGTTCGGAGCTGATTAATAGTGTTGGACATTACGACTAACAACCAAATACGATTATGCGACACATGTTTACTAAGGTGGATAAAATAACGTCGTTTCGCAGTTTAAGCTGAGTACCTTTCCGAAGGTTTTAAAAAGCTAGGTTGATTGACCTCAAACGTGAAACACCGTTGTTTCATCCACGATGACAGTTATGTATCATCTGTAGTTTCCGATCGTAGCTTTACAATGTTAGAAATAGAAAATGAGTGTAAATTTGATGTATTAGACTTGAATGATAGTGCATATGAATGAAGTGGTGCGTCATTGATAGTAATAAATACATTTTTCTTAATCAATGGACCGAGACTTCAAATCAGCATCGTCACAGGAGAAATATAAAGCCTTTATAAATTGCTCCAAAGCCTTTTTGGAATGCATTTTCCTAAAAAATCTAAGTAATATACATATAATCACATTGCAAATAGGGATGGTATTATATTTTCACACAATTATTTCTAATTCAAATATATTCATATGTACGAAAACTACTACTACTGTACATGCGGATTACGAGGAAGAATCTCTTTTTGTTTTAATCCGAGGAAGAGAGAATCGATGCTATCCAAGAAAATAAAAAAGATGGCAAAAACACAATTAAAAATTAGTGATAATTAATTAATAGTAAGAGCTAAGAGGGGCTTCAGCCTCTACTAAATAGTAGTAGAATTATTTTTTATTTGTATAATATATTTTAATATTCAATATTAATTTACTAAATAGTAGTACTGTTTTTTATTTACACTGTATAATTTATTTTAACATTCAGTATTAATTTTATGTGGATCATTGTGTAAAAGTTTATATACCTATGTCTTGTTTTTCTTAAGACTATTATAGCTTCATATAGTAAAATTATCTATCTCTAAACATATTGCAATGTGGTGTATCTAATCAATTATAATTATGAAAATATTCTCTTTTTTTATACTTTTCCTAGAACTATAATTGATAATTATAAGACATATCACATGGTAACCTTCTGAATTATTAAAATTTTACTGCTAGGATTTTACTCCAATTCTAATCAATGAGGATGTTTCCAAAAAACATTAATTATCTAATCTCAACATGTTTCCCACCTCTCTCTCACCCCCCAAAATCCAACCCCCTTAACCATGTTTCTATGTTTTTAAAACTCGATGCCATGTCTAAATTTCAAATTCTAAGAGATAAATTCAAATACAAATAATTGTTAATTATAAGAATGTGCCGCCAAAACTACATTACTTCAAAAAAATTTTATCGGATATCTTGATTAAATGGATGGTCAAAATTGATTTATAAGTGTTTTTATCACTAAATTTATTTTTGTGTAGTAAAGCGTTTTAATATACTACTATCATATACTCCCTCTATCCGCTAATAGAAGTCACGTTTTTTCATTTTAGTCCGTCCGCAAATAGGAGTCCCGGTTCACTTTTACCATAAATGGTAATAGGGTCTCACCTTCCACTAATTCATTCCAATCACATTTTATTTAAAACTATATATAAGTGGGACCCCTATTCCCCTAACTTTTTTCCACTCACTTTTCTTAACATTTTTTAAAATCCGTGCCGCTAACAAATGAGACACCTAATGGCAGACGAAGGGAGTAATACCGAGTTGAATTTAATTAATATAAAGAGATTTATTTTATTTAATAATTCTCTTCTATGTGTATATTATAACTAATCAAATAATGTCAAAGATGTATATGTATTGTATATTACGATTAAATATTTATTTCATGAAAATCGTAAATCATATAAAAAATATAATATTCCAGATTAGATTTCTATTTGATTCTATCTTGATATAATAATTTATAATTAATTTATATATGTGGTAGGAGAAGGATGCACATTGACATTTGCATTGGATACCATTTCATGAGATGAGCCATGAATACACGTATCTATCAGATCTCAATTATCAGATCCATTATATTTAAATATAGATATAAATAT
This sequence comes from Salvia hispanica, assembly GCF_023119035.1. Lineage (NCBI taxonomy): Eukaryota > Viridiplantae > Streptophyta > Magnoliopsida > Lamiales > Lamiaceae > Salvia > Salvia hispanica. The sequence continues at coordinate 22,568,854 of NC_062965.1, forward strand.
TAAGATATATGTGACAAATAATGCTAACTTTCTAGGAAACTAAGTCCAATATAATTCATCGTATAAAGTCAGTGGACTTCGTTGTTTTTTTGTTACTATTCTATTTTAAAACCGCTTTTGTATTATTACTATTTTGTTGCATGCTAATTCTTGTTTAGAACATTTTTTATAAAAAAAAATAATTTAAATAGTAGGAGTACTATCATAAGCACTCGCTGCACAAACACACATTATTTCAATTTGCTAAAAGGAAAATCCAAATTAATTTTGAGATAAAACTTATTCTCCATGAAGCATATATTTTATACTACATGAGTGTAAATTAATTTATTAAAAAATGATGTCAAACTTATAATTTTGTCAACAATGCAAATTAATAATTATCTGGATTTCCATGAAATTGTTATGGACAAAAATAATAAATTTACCACCTTTTCTTATCACTAATTAATTTTGTTAGCAACTTTTTCTTCTTATCACTAATTACTTTTTGAATAAGCAATTTTTTAATACTACCATACTACAAGATTTGTCTAAAATAGTAAATAAATATTTATAACATACAGAATATGACAAAAAAAGATTTTGGATGATACATGAGGAAAAAGCGTAGTAGTATGTGACCGAAAAATGTGATATGGACAAATAATTTAAACTTATCCCGTTATTCATAACAGATCCTTTCAGTTATTTCATAACATATCACGTTTTGAAGATACTTTTATTATACACAACTTCAACTAATAATATATTCTTCACACCATTTACATAGGGGTGGATTGGGCCCTCAAATAATTCTTTTTTCTTTCATAAATATTTTATTAATTTTAAGCTAAAATTAGAATTTTTACTTACATTCATATTTCATTAGTTAAATTTTAGAATTACTATGAATTTGCTCCATGTCGAACTTTAATCACATCTATGTTATTCTTATTCCTTTTTCTGTAAAATTGATTTAAAGAATTAAAGTAAAATTATAATTTTTTTTAGATTTGTTAAATTATTTTTAAAAATGTTGTTAAGTACTCTACGAAACAATTTTCAATATTTCTAAATATTTATGTCCAAAACAAATGCCTCAAAAAAATTGATTGAAATGACTATTTATCAAAGGGCTATAGTACTTATCAACTATTGGCCCTTTCAGGTTTTTACTACTATAAATTTTTAATGTGGTAAAAAATGTATATAACTTTTAGTACGTAATCAATTTTCTACGATCCAAATATTTTGCTTTTTCTTATAGACTAAAATTCATGGTAAAAATCATACTAATAAATTAATAGTTGGTGTATCTTTAGGCTGTTATTATTTTATTTAAATTGAATAATTTGCAATGATTATATACAAAAATTCATGCTCAAGGTGGATTGCTCCTCGTGATTTGTTGTGGATTTTAGCAGACAAATTATCATGTGATTTCACCATCTTAACCACCACCATTACCTTTATTCCAGCACAAGCTTCCTTAACCACACATATTTAATCCATTTGAAATTTCATCATTTGTTCTCGAAAACAATTCAATCCACTCCAAATTCCACCCATTTTTTTTTGTAGCTAATATAGTTTGAATACTGAAAATGGTGTTCCATTTTTTTATTCAAATAGTTGGATTGTTTTCGTGAATATTTTAGTAAATCTTTTGATGGAAAATCATTAGATTTTTGAATTCTATTTGCATTACGGATCTAGGATACAAATTTAGAGGGGCGAAATATGTTTTTTTTTTATTTTAATGATGAGTGAAATTGTAATTTTATAATAAAAAATAAAAAAAAATCTCAAAACGATGTTGTTTGACGTCGTCTTCTTCTGCCAAAGTAGTAAAAGTAATACCCTAAAATATTTTTAATATTTATTTAAGATAAATTAACTATAGTAAACATATCAGAGTATTTTATATGTTTAGGTGTTAAAAATATTCATTTTGAATGTTCATTTTGGTACGATGAAATAAGATGAAATATGAATCACCAAAATTATGTAAATCATATAAAAAGGTTGACTCTAACTAAAAAAAAATAAAATATAAAAGCAATATAAATAAAGTTTAGATTTCATAAACTATTTTAAGGATCCATTTCAATAAGAATGAAATAAGATGTGGGGTAATATAAATTGATAAAATAAAGAAAATAAAGCAATTTGTTATCCATGAGATAAAAAGGCTATACGAAAATAAGAAAAGAAAAGATAATAATATGTAATATGGATTAAAAAAAAAAAAAAAAGAAATCCATAAAAAATGAGATTGGATTAATAGAACAAAAAAAAGAAAAAATACTCCTTGTGTCATTCAATTTTTTTGGCAAATAAATAACCACTTTACTCACTCGCTCTTATTCGGCTCTCTTTTCACTTTTCTGTTACTTTATTATCTTTTCACTTAATTTTTTAAAAATAATTTTCTTAAATCTTGTGTCCAAAAGAATCGTCACGGGTGGGACAAAGAGAGCATTAAAACAAAGAATGAACTACATATTTAGGACTTACACGATGCACGTTTGCGGTCCCTATACTTGCAAAATATCATTTGCGGTCTCTATACTTGTACTTATGCATATTTTAAGGTTCTTTTCACTTTTTGACATTTTAAAGACGAAAATACCCCCAAATGAATGATGGACAAATTTATACACTATATTCTCTCCTTTTTCTTTCTTCTTCCTCTTTTCTCTTTCTGTAAATGACTTGTATAAGTACAAGAAAATTTGAGACGGAACATATTTGAACAAGTAAATAAGACAGTTTAAAAAGCTAAGAAGTTTATTTTACATGAATTTGTTAGAATTGGGAAGAGAAGTTTCTGATAAGAGAACCCACATAAGTCGCCGGGCGTAGCCCACTTGCTAAATACACAACCAAAATTACCATAATTTCATCCATTCCATTTATCGCTCAATATTTCCCACTTTACAATTGATTAGATTCAAATATTCACTTGTTGAAATTCGTCATTCAAATTTTTAATCTTTTATTTACGGGATCTTAATTATAATACTCCACATTCGAAGCATAATCACAAATACTCCAGTGTGATGAAGGAAAACGACGTGAAAATGTAAAATCTATCATCATATGATTAAATTGATCAAAAAGTTTAACAGAATACAAAGAAATAAGATTAACAACAAATCCATAATTTCAGTTCTAATTTTGTTTTAGTCAAACGAAAAAGGAAGGAGGAGTAAAGAGATTAAATGGTGAACAAATTTGCCCTTTACCCTTTGGGATATTTTCGTCCCAAAAAAGGTCAAAAAGTGAAAAAAAACCTTAAAACATGCATAAGTACAAGTATAGAGACCGCTAATGATATTTTGCAAGTATGAGGATCGTAAACGTGCGTCGTGATAAGTATAGGTCCTAAATATGTAATTCACTCTAAAACAAATATAATCTACACCCTAGGTTAATTAAGATGTTTCTTTCTTAAGAAAATTGTACTAAATGAGTTACATGGAGATATAATAAAGTAAAAAATACTCACTCCGTCCCATAGAAATAGACCATATTTTCTTTTTTGTCTGTCCCATACAAATAGTCATATATCCATTTATGACAATCTTTTTCTCTTTCTTTTTCACTTTTTCATTTATGAGCCCACCATCCACTACACAATTTCAACTACTTTTTTTTTTCTTCTATCTTATTTTACCAATTACAACATTAAAACCCGTGCCAACCCCAAATGGTCTATTTCTATGGAATGGAGGGAGTAGAATAAAGTAAGTCGAGAATAAAGTAAGCAGTTGAAGAAGAATAAATTAAAAGAGATGAGATTTTTGCTAGAAAAAAGAAAGAATTATTTTGTGAATTAAGTAAAAAGAGAATAAAGTAAAAGAAAAAAAAGAAAAGTCAATGCCTTCAATTGCAAATACTGATAAATCATGAAAAAATATTACTAGCATAAACCACCAGAGTTTCATGGTTTTAATCAGCCTAGCTTTTATTTAATTTCTTCTTAATCAAACATCCTAATTAAAGTACAAATATAAACCACCACAGTTTCACATCCTCAAAACTAAAATGTGGTCACATAATACAAATTTTTAACACCATGTATATGTGCTTCAAAAATTTGTAGTTTAAAAAATGATTTGATTGAATTGACTCTCAATCTGCTGTTTGATTCCAGTAACAAAAATTGGATCTTCACTTCCGCTTGATCTACGAGGGCACCGAGGTTTCGTGCAACTGCTACAGAAAGGAAACTGCGAGTCAGTATCATAGCTATTTACAGAGCACAAACTCTAAGCTATCAATGATTTGTGCCTATTTTGATTCTTGCAACTTCTGCACCTTTTTTCTTTTGTTCTCGATTTTGAAAAGAACAACGTACGATTATTAGCAGCAAATAGATAGTGAGAGTTCCACATGATTTCCAAGAAGAGAGCAGCAAAACAGATAGTTGGTCTATAAGAAAATGTACAATTTTAAGCCGGTGCAGAAGGCAAAGAATAAACGATGCTCTAAATTTTTATAAGAATAATTTATGATTTGGATAAAAGCTGTAGCACAAGGTATTAGTGAACGATGACATACTGTGTAGTTTTGATGATAGAAGAGTGCTCTGAATCAAGAGACGAACTATTGCTGCTGTGTTGCCTGAAACAGAATCACTTAGCATGGTAAAATTCGTTTTTCACTAACTTTTGAGTAGTAAACCCGATGCTGCGTCACAACAGTTCAAAATGTGAAAATGAAATTTTTATTTCATTCAAGGACATTGAGTAGTAAACAACGAGAACGATATAAGACCATAGACTGGTATGGCTATAGCACGGATGCTTAATTTTCTGTATGCTTCTAATTATTTGTTTTATCGTTAAAAGAGATGGGGTTCAGACTTCAGAGGCACGGCCAAGTTGTGGTGTCTCCTAGAAATGCACCGGAGTATCATATGCAGCAAAGTTAAATATTGAATTCTACTTGATACAACAGATGATATCATGAGAAGCAAAGTAAATCAAGAGAATTTGAACGTACCACTACTATTTCACTCCAACTTGTTTCAACAAGTGCCGATAGCTACGGCCTCTTATAACACGCTGCCACTGGAACTGAACGGAATGTTTTAAGCTCAGATTTAGCCGTTCTTGAACAAGCCTGCAACACTTATATATCAGGACACAAAAGGCTCTATTTTCAGCTACTGAATCGAACTCATGCATCAGCATCTCTTACCATCTAACGAGGCACCTCTGAATCCCACGGCTGACAGGGCGAATATAGGGCGGGTCGCGTTGGGTGTACAACAAACCAACCTGCAGAATGTTTAAGAAAATGATACAGTTAAAAGTATGCTATACCCTTAGATATGAGCTTGATGGAGGGAAAGGTACATGTGTTAAGTACGATAGTTGTCTGTTGCGATAAAGGACTAATTGTGACAAATCTTCTATAAAGCACCACTTCTGTTACCCTTCATTGTCTATGAAAGGTAGGAAATTCTTAGAAATAAGGAAGTTCGAAAAGGTTCATTCAAGATGATAGCAATCTGTAGAAACTCCAGAATTCCTAATTCCAGTAAGTAGTAGTTCGTGTATGCTTAGAAAGGTAAATAATGAACTAAGAATCGGATATTTGACAAAGTTAACAGACAAATGTCATTAATACCTGTAGCAGTGCATCAGCAGCAGGATCCTCCAAGAACTCGAGGCTCCAGTCAGCAAAGTAATTAACCTGCATCAAATTTAAGGAAAATCCAGTTTTCAATTTTTCAGAAATAACTGACCAACTAATTTACGTGAGCAGAACCTCTGAAGAACTCAAATACCAATTTAGAAAACTAGACTACTTCCAAGCACTCTCACTGATTTATGAATTGCTTAAACAATTAAACAAACAAAACATGCATCGAGTAGTATTTTGACATATAAATGACAATGTAAATGAGAAGTAGAATTTCAGATGCAGGAAATGATGAACAATTTGTCTAAGTACAAAATCACAGATTAAATATGGAATTTCTCATTGAAAAGAAGTAGCACCACAGTTTTAGGTTGAATTTTACCGCAAATCCTGCATTCACTAGAGACTGAATGAAGTCCATTAGCTGAATTTTAGCCCACACTGCAATATCTGTTTTGGGGGGATGCCTCCAAGGAGCACCAACTCGTAATGTATCCTCTGGGATTTTCCCATTTTGTGCATCGACAGCGAACTTTTCCAGGATCAATAATGCTTTATCCATGGCAGGATTAACAACGCTTACCTATATCAGAGAAATAGAGTCAAATAGAAAACAGATGAGAAACTCGAGAAAAGGAATAGCTTTTCCACATTTTCTGCAAAAATACTATGTATTACTACAAAGCAAACATATGTGCAACAAACTATGGTGAAACTGAAAGCAACATACAGGGTAGAGTGAAAATTTTGCAATATAAACATATCATCTTGGAATAAAAAATTGACTGCCTCAACTAAAACTAGTGATCCACAGGCAATCTTGAACGATGAATCAATAGGAATCTTATGCATGACAAACCTTCAGAACTAAGGGTTTTTCTGTAAAGAATGTTGAACATTCATGCCCATGCCCATCATAAGAAAAGGGAAAAGAAATGGAAATGCAGATCAAAATTTGAACTCATTAGAACCTTACTTGCAGGTATGCCAGATACAGGTCCATGATATCTTCAAACGTATTCTCAAAGTTCAACCTGTGATTAGAAGTATATACATGTTCAGCCACCTTTTTAGGAAGACTGTAAGCAAAACTAAACCTAGAGAACTAGAACAAGATGATTATAAAGAGGAAAATGCATAGATTGCAGATAAAACTCACTATTGGCCAGTATATGTAATGGAATTTAGCCGATTAATAGTGCTTACTTTTGGTAATCATTACTGAGCTTGAGAGCATAAACCTCAAATAGATGTCGGGAATTTGGGCCCAGTACCTCATTAATCACCTCCCACTGCACATTAGATTAGCAATGTGAGTATATGAACCATTAGAGAATTAATTTGAGTATCTCATATTTCTACTTGTTCAAGTATATCTAGAAGACTAGAAGCATAAGCAAAAATGCAAGACGTAAATATTTGGACAAGTTTGATACTGTGGACGGTTCTAAGCACAGTTCCATTTGAGGGTTGAGTAGGATTTGTGTATTATTATTACTGTTAGAATTGTTTCTTCATCAGCCCGTTAGAATGCATGCTTCGTATAATAAGAAAACATGAAATTCTTGCAAGCAACTAATCTATAATCACAAAACATACAAATGACAAAAATTTCTTCAATCAACAATACCTCAGACTGATTAAAATAATCTCCAACCATATGCAATTTTCCTTCTGCTGGAGACCATCCGAATGTCTGAAATTAACATTTTCTTCAGAATAATCAAAGCTCAACTAATAGCATGTGTATAAATATACGAGGGTGTTTACCTCACGGGAGATGAAAACATCTGGAAATCCAAAATCAATAAAAGCTCTATACGAGTAGTATCTGCATTTTTTTGAGCTATGGTAAGAAACTAGAACCACAAGTGCACTAAACAATAAGGGAATAATAACATTAATAAACTGGGACACCCATTATGAAGTTAGAAAACAAATTCATAAAGCTAAATATTTGGTCAAGACTAAGCTTTAATGGAGCTTTTTTTTTCCGCAGTGTTTGGTCAATTGGTTCTAGACATAACCTAACTGATATTACGCCTCAATAAACCGAAAATAAAAATAATAAAACCTACCCATCAGAGGTTACAAAAACAACTGGAAGACACCTTTCATTTGCACCCAAAGCTATTATTCTCCAAATCAGGCTGTCATGGTATGTGGATCCATCTATCATTCTGTCATTCTCTAAAGCAGCATTCTTCAGAAGCTCTATATTGTTTATCACCAGCTTTGGCTACTTATTTCATCGGTACCGAGAAAAAAGGAAGTGACAGAGACAAGAAGTTAAAAGTGAGGCATAGGTTGAAATGTAAAAAATAGTGCTCTCTCATAATCCTCTAATTATACATTGCATGAACAAGTTTATTTTATTACCAGTGAGGTGCCAGATCCTGTTAGGACCATTTACACCAAAAGCATCAAGACTCATATCTACAAAGAGTAAGATATGTTTTGAATGTTTTGATAACACCACCGAACTACTTGCATGTACATTATTAGTAGTTCTTTCTTAGAAGGTTAAAAGGATTTTCATCTGTACTCTGGTACATAATTGACAGGTCTTCCTTTTCCAGTTTTCAGTTTAAGACAACTGGATCTACAACATGGATGGGATAAATAATTTATATACTTAACCAGATTGTAGTTATAAACTTGAATACCTGAAAATAATCCACTTCTGCAGATAAAGACAATAACTCAAGCAACAAACAAGGCCAATCAGTAGCAGAATGTGCTAGGGATCGCGAAAATCCACCCCTTCTGTTCAAATCTTGAATGGCATTTTCCCTCCACTTTCCTTGAACCCTAATCACCTCTTTAGCCAACTTAAGTGCTGCCATGGCTTCCTTGTAATATGACGACTCCTCCACAGAAATGCTCTTGTCGAAAACCCCATCCAACTCTTGCTCACTTAATGCAGAAGAAAATTTAAAAACTGCAGACTCCCACAAATTTGATGGGGATACCCTGTTCTTTTTATTAACTATACGCATTTTGGAGACCTTATTAACATTCAAAATCTGGTCAAGGGCCGTGGTTGGACTGTGCCACTTGGTAAGAGTGGTAAATATTTGGTGGGAGCTAATGGTCCCAAGCTTTATGGCCCGATGGGCCATTGACTCAAGGCAGTCCTCAAGCTGAGTCTTTAGTGTAACGAGTTTAGGAGACGGACACATGGTCCATGACATCCATGGATATGACTGCCCATGCTTTGGATGGTATTCCTTTATTGATTCTGCAAAGTCGACATAACCAGTAACGTGCGGGCCAGTATTCCATTTCTCAAATAGACCTGCCAATAAGAAAAATGGGAAGGCTCTTTATATCAAGTCCTACATTTCTCTCAAACATGACATGAAGACATGAAATTTGCACTAAATACTCAAAGAACATGGGATAGCACTAGTGGTAGTCGTAACCACAAAACACATATGCAGAACATGCCCTCATACATAAGAAAAGAATACATGATAACTGAATCACCAGTGCAGGGTTATGCTAAAACTGTTATTTAATGATCACATTACTCTAAAATCCTAAGCAGGCATTTACTATTCGAGGTTTAGAAACTTAGGATATCCTAAAGCCCTTAATTATTTCTAAGTTAAGATAACTTGATTGATTCATATCCTCTTGAAAGGGCTACGATTTGAGAAGCGAAGATAAAAAATACTCAATCATAAAGAGCAAATGCCCTAAAATAATCAACAAACTGGAGAACGAACAAGCTACTAGTCATGCTAGGATTAGAGAAATCCCTCCGACGAAGATAAAAATACTCAATCGTGTACATTACCAATCGTAAATTGTAAATGTCATTTAAAAGTTAACAAATTAGGAGACACACAAGCTACTATTAGTCCTCCAGATACAAAATGCATTCAAAAACATAGAAACCATTCTCTAAATAAGTTAAATAGTAGAGCTATCTTCTCATATTTCCACCTTCTCCTTGACAAATTCCACATAATTGAGCTCAGCATACCACAATCCTTGAATAATCTACATGAATACCAACACACACACACACACAAAAACACAAATGGGGATTCAATTTGCTTACGTTCAAGTATAAGGGTGGTTTTTCCGACGCCACGGGGGCCATGAAGGATGAGAGGCTGAGGGACGCGGTGGTGCTGCACGTGATTGTTGAGCACTGTTTCCAGCAGCGGCCTTGGGATGATTCGCCATGGCTTAGCGTTCGCCATTGATAATCAACTCTGAAAATCAGATAACACAAAATCGAAAAAATTAAGAAAATGGAAACGGAGAAATGCAATCTCGCAGAGCTGTGGTGAGCATCAAACTTACAGACATGGCGACGGAGGCGGAATTTTGAAGGCTGTGAACCCAAAATCGATTCCCCCAACTTGTTTCAGATACCTGCTCTTTTGCTATTACAAACAATCGTCGACGCACTCATCAATTGTTCGTTCTGTTTGGTGCTGAGCTTTTTTTGGAATTGTGATTGGATTATAGTTGCTTTCTTTTTGCAGGTAGCACTGAATTGAAGCTCAGTTCAATGGCGGCTCCAGTGTAAATGGAAGCTTTATTTGGCAGCTGCCATTAGGTGTTTGTGAATATGTTGTTAAACACACAAGTTTTAATAAATATATATAATTATTATAATACGTTTTTAATAAATATTATTGATTGATTTTAATAAATTATATAATGAAAATAATATATTGAATATTATTTTTTATTTGTTAACCTAGTAGGACTGTAGGGGTATAATTTTTATACATCTTAACGACATCATCACAGACAAATTGAGATGTTTAGTTATAAGGAAAAATTATCATTTAAATCATGACTTTAGTTCACTTCTGATTAATCCTAAAACTTATAAAAATAGCTAATTAAATTATAACTTTTGTACATTTCTCAATTGTTCCACATAATTAAAATTTTGATGAAATTTATCATTTAAATCACAATTTTTGGTAAATTTTAAGACAACTTTTGCATTATTCCATATTATGATGTCGATTTTAGATGATTACTATTATGTAGTAATTGGTGAAGATATAATGACGAAAAGTACAAAAATCCGAACAAATTTCATCAAAATTTTAATTTTAGGGAAAATACACAAATTATGATTTAGTTAGGTACTTTTATAAGTTATGAGATTACTAGAAGTCAATCAAAAGTTGCGATTTAAATGACAATTTTCTCTCAATTATAATACTGGATTGAATTCAATTTTATAATTCTGTGACTGTCAAAATAACGTTTATTCTTTTATTGTTAAATGACGAGAAATGTAAAAGCCACATCACTCATACCCGGAATTTTTAACATCGAACATTAACCACAATACCACATGATCACCTGGCCAACACACGCATTCAAAAGGTCGATGGTGGTATATTTGCTACAAATCTGAAGATAGTAATCTAAATTGGTATACAATTCCACAAAACAAGAAATTAAATTGATACAATAATGAACAAATAAAGTAGGTTTCCTTTAATACTTGTGCTAAAAAGAAAATCAAGGTCTCAAATTCTATCCATCTCAATTTCATCTTTGTCAAAGGGTTACTTTTTCTTTAGAACTATGCTATTATTATGGATTATGAATGGTATATACAATTCAAGAAACAAAAGTTGAAACCTCACTAGTCTTGTACTAATGTAAAAATGCATTGCGTTTGTGCCCTCGGTCACGCTGCCCCGTCTCCAGCAGCCTATGCTCGTGTCGTGTTAGATGATCGTATAATCGGGAAGTGTTCGGATGCTGTGAGAAAATCGAGGGCCGTGAAGAGCACGCCTTGCCTCGACTCACGAACTGAGGACGGACAACTGGTTCAGCTGCAATGTGGAAGTCAGTTACATAAACAGCCTGTCTACTTTCCTCCTAGTGTCTTCTGCTTGTATCCGTGCTTCATCCGGTCGAGTAGTTTCTCCTTCGTCTTCCTCTTCTTGTCCATCTTCAGCCTGTATCGCTCCTCTCTCTCCCTTTCGTACACGCCTTGCCAGAAAACTTCTCCGGTTAATGGCCACAGCCACGGCCTGTATGGGTGGTCACCATCGTCTGCAGCCTCTGCAAGGTCTTCGTCCATACTTTTCAATAAGGTGATGTTGAAATATTTTGGCCACATGAAGTCTCTCCGTTGATCGATAGGGTGCTGTTCTTGCACCGAGCCTGAATTAGGTTCAATGTAAACCATCTTTCGCGCGCTATGATATGCCCACACATTAACTAGGAGTTCCGAGATTCGACAGTAACAGTGCTTCTTCTGCACCAAGTACAACTCAACATGAAAAACTTATTTGTGTGAGTGTGCCTGTGTTAACATAATTTCGGAACCGTACCTCGGGTTCTGAAAATCCCAGAAAACAGGTGGATGTGTTCGCTGAATTCATGCGTAGACTATGAAGAGAATCAACAAACATCCTGGTCATCAAAGTCGTAGTTTGAGTCTAACTATTATCTGTTTGACTACTACCTCTCAATGTATGTATGAGATGAATTCAAATGATAATGGCGCATAACAAAAGTACCTAGAGAACATCACAAACTCCAGAAACGAAGACGTAGGCATGGCCCAGCCATGCAGTGCCGACCAATGCCCACCGCCTTGAGGCATGGGAGGTAGAGCTTCTACATTTGATGGCAACCCGTACATTCTTCGAAATGCATCTTCAAAAGCTGTTCTGTGAGTTTGGAATCATCAAAAGGATATGAATCAGTAACTAGAGGTGTTTCGGTGTTCTGTTCTGTGTTCTACAATTTTACTGGTGACACTCACCTGCACCGTCCTGCATTCAAGATATCGCATGTCGACCAAAAAGTAGGCAGATCGTTTTTTCCCATGACACCGGCATCCATATCAAGACGAGTCCAAAAGTATATCACATCCCCATCAGTGTTTCCTAGTATTGCTTTATCCAAAACATCTTCAGCTTTTTTGGATAAAGACATCTGAGATGATTAAGAAAAGTTTAGTCGAATGCAGGCAGTGTTGAATCCACTAGAGCAATAAATTTTAAAAATTGTTAACTCGAAGAGAGTAGATGGAGAGGACTCAATTTAATTATAATGTGGATTAAAATGGCAGTAAATATACATACCCTCTTCCCAGCAGCACGCCATGACTGAAATCCTATCCAAGGTCCCTTATGGATGTCGTCAATTCCGTTAGCTATAGCAAACATTCCTCCAATCTCACATAGAATATCACGATAAGAAGTGTCATTTAAGATGGGAAGCCGACCAACTCCATCCACATCATCTGAACTCAATCTCCGGGCTCTGCTAGACTGATACACCAACGAAAGGAGAAAATGTAATAAAAATAATGGCAACATCTAAATACTCATACCAAATTGTATCGGGTCTTAGATTGGTATGGAAGAAATTGTTTAAATGAAGGGATACATGGTCCATCTGATTTACGTATGGAAGAAATTGTTTAAATGAAGGGATACATGGTCCATCTGATTTACATATAATTGCTATATACCAGTAATCCAAGTACAATGCACCAACACAGCTGTGAGGAACTTACGAGGCTTAACCCACGGTATAGCGAACCATGGTGCAGAAATGGCCAACCCCCAGCACCATTGTACATCTCATAAATGCAAACTGGCTGCCCAGTTCTTTCTAGCTCTCCTTCATCTCTCAGGTTCGTTTCAAATCTGAGCTTTTCTGATTTTCTAGCATTACGATATATTTCATCCCATTCACCAATATCTTTCTCCATTCTTTCATCAAACTACACAGCATAAGCTAAAGAGATAAATAGGGGGTTGTAGTTAAATGACAAAAAAGGACTTCAAAAGCAACAAAAGTAGGACCACACCTCCTCTCTTTCCAGCATCTCAACTTCGTCAGAGCTCTCTATTTCGTTTAAGATCTCCCAGTCCAAAGCTGTTGGCATGTCCTCTTCCAGACCTTCAGGATTGACCCCACTGACATTTCCTAATGCAGCATAATTTATCATGTCTTCCTCAAGGTCGTATACAACAGTCGAATTCACCCTCAAATGATCTTCTCTATACATATGTCCTCTCTCACTAGATATCTGGTCAAGTTCTTTTCTAAATTGATTCCATTCCCATACAATATTTTTCAGTTGGGAAGCAGGAGTTGGCAGCAAGACATCTGATGGGAAATCAAAGACATCCTCCACTAACTTTGCAAAACCAAAGATGCATTCTCCTGCAAACATGTTCTTGGCACGAAGCCTTCCAGAGGAAGAAACAGAATGTGCAAATTTCGATAAGTTTCCTTCAGATATCAAGAGGGCAAAGGCATTTCTTAATGCTTCAGGATGGTTTTTTGGAAAAGTTATCCCATTAACTCCATCAACAATCTGCATTAAAAAATATTAATGCATGGAGAAGATGAGCTTCCAGGATCGCTACAAGATCATTCAAAAGAGAAACAAATGTGACGTACATATTTTCTTATGACAGGATAATCTGGAGCAATTATAGGAATCCCAAATGACATGGCTCTAGTCAGCAAATGAGGAAATCCCTGCTCCTCTTGGGAGGATCCGTACAGAACAATATCAGCCATCAGTATTAGACTGTCAACATCACTATTTATGCCATAATGCATCAATGATCCTTGCTGTAATTCCAGACGAGTCGCAATGTCCTACATAGGTGTAACAGTGATAGTAAAGATAACATCCAGGGAAGAACTGAAAACTGTCAGTTTCTTCCAGTAGAAAGAAACAAAAGAGCATTTCCAATCTCAATTCCAACATTGTATATTAAAAGAATGAGCCAGGATAATTTAACATGCACATGCATAAATCATACTACATTAAATCAGACGTGAAAAGAAATGGAACAAATTTAACTAATCATATTAATCATTACAAACATCTGCTGTTGTACCGACAAATTCTTGCTGGGGTAACAGTCACTATTTTCCAATAGAGATATCAAATGTGGCAATGTTAAATCTCATTGGCATCTCATTTTCTGAAGCCCACATGCATAGATGCAGTAAAAACCTTATAATATTCAGAACAGCCAATTGCAAACATATACCTGCAAGGCATCACTGTATTGTCTGCTTGAGTTTCCACAAAGAAAAATGAACTTTGATGTAAATCCAACATCATTTTGTCCTGCATATTTGAGGAGTACAGGTTCTAGATCATGCATTGCCACTGCATAATCCCAGGCTAGGTCATAATAGAAGAATGAACTCCCAAGAACTAGAACCAGCAGGTCATCATCTTGAAAACCTTTCTCCTTCCGCATCTGATATTTGGAATGAGTCTCACTATAGCTTTCTGCAGCCCAAACATCTTTTGGAGATCCAGGAATAACATAGAAGTTTCCAGTGTCAAGAACACTATATAAGATCTGATAAAGGAAGAGGCATAATAAATAATCAGAACTTAGAAAATCCTTAAATAAGTCGCAACATCTTAAGAAGAAAGTTCCAGAAAGAATATTACCGGGAAAGAAAATTCTGGAAATACCACAAGATCAGCCCTACTGAAGGCCATTTTCCAATTAGAAATGAGGTGGCCCCAATCCATCTCCTCGTAAAGTTGTAGACGGGTGGCGAGAGTATCCTCTTGGATAATCCATATCAGAGGCACAGAGCAAAAGGGCTCCTGCATAAGGCTGCATAGATATCAAATTGACAAATCATAGAATATCAAATAGCACTATGCAATGTACAGTGCATGAGAGCATCCATCGCATACATGTTTGCAATAGGCCACAGGAGAAGTGGAGTCCTAAACAATTGTTATTTTCACTAAAGCTCTTGTTCAAGATGGTCATTTTGAAACAGAACAATCCTCTGTAGCTTATCTCAAGAAACTCCCGGGGGAAAATGAATTTAGTGGTGTATTGACCCAGATTTCCACTGGGAATGCAGTCTAAGGAGAAATATCAAGTTTGGCATGTTAAACATAGTGGTGCATGTCATACTAGAGCATTAAAGACTAGAGAAGCTAAAGAGAAAACGTCACATTATGTCAGGCATTGGACCTTTGGGGTCACTTCTTGCAGTTTCCTTCAGTCACCCTCTCATAGACCGCAAGCATGAAACAACTCATAGGGATGGGCTCACAATGTTAATCTTGGTCATATTTGTGTGGGGTCCTCTGATTGTTAAATTACTACTACCTCCGTCCCACATTAAGTGTCACATTTAGTGTGGGCGCGGATTTTAAGAAATGTAAAGAAAAGTGGGTTGAATAAGTTAGTGGATGGGTCCCACTTATATATATTAGTTTTATAATAAAATGTGATTAGAATTGGATGGTGGAATGTGGGATCTACTTACCATTTCTGGTAAAAGTGAAATGTTACTCTTATTGTGGGACGGCCGAAATAGCAAAATGTGACACTTAATGTGGGACGGAGGTAGTAAGCTATAAGCATGTGCATGCCATCAGTGCACCACTCAGATCTATCAGAGGGCAATTTCACTAACAAAAAACAGCAAACTAGCTGACCTCAAATGGCTAATTATATACGGGATTATGGACTGGAGAGAAGTGGGTCTAGAGGACAACATTCACTAGACATCAGATCATAGTATTTTACTTTTGTATTCATCCAATTCATGATATAGATCCAGGGATAAAAGGTAAGGATATATCTGAAACACGAAAAAAATTCTTTCAGAGAAACAATACCTGGAAATGGCATGTTTTGCTTCAAGCGAATCCGCAACAATACCTTCATAACTGTAGGCAAAAAGGCATTGCTCAGCTGTAGTGTCTGGAGAAAACTAATCAGCAATATATGCTACTAACATATACAACTTCCACGGTACAATAAAAAAACAGGAGAAAAACATACATTGACCAATCAGTGTACCCATATCTCTCAGGCCATAAAATTGAAACTGGACCTCCAAGCTCTTGCCAAATAGAACGCGCTCTCCCGTCTTTGAGGGCATATAACTACAGAAAGTATATGAGGTAGGTCAAGGTTTTAATTTGCATGTAGGAAGATATGGACATATTTTAGTAACTGGCAATATCACAAATTCCAACTACAAGCTGATTTTGTTCCTAAAGATTTTACTTAAAAAGTAGCCTCTTACCTCATAAATTAGAAGACTAGATAATATTCACTTCTATTGCAGCAAGAATGTGTGACTTTATTTCACATGCATGAAAGAGTAATAGTAATAAGAGCTATGGCACACTTTCAATCAAGAAGGCATACATGCAAGTAATGTTCCCAACTCGAATTCCAGGGAGGCTGCTGCTTCTATCAAGGTCTGGGGCCTCTGGGCATGAAAGCATATGATCTTAAAACTTTCTGAATTATATTATATCCAGAGCATGATGATGAATGCACATATTTTATCCAGGCAATGCTCATTTACAGTGATTATTCCTTCAGCTTTAGAGGTGAAAGTAAGGAGGGGAGAAGGAGAAGGTTAGGAGTTAGGACACAATTGGACACTTAGTTTGTATGATTTTACAATTTGCATTTTGAATATAAAACAGTTTAGTAGCATCAAACAAAAACTGTTACGAAAAAATACCTTAAGCAGATAGCCAAGACCTTTTAAGTTCTTCATCAAAGAATACATCAATAGTGCTGAAGGATCTGTCTTCATGTTCCCTAAGATCTTGCATTGATAAAAAAGAGTATATAAATATATTACAGAACTTCAACGGGAATATATTTGAAGTATGGCAATACTGGAAGTTGTTTCCTTTAGGGAATGCATCTAAGAAGTAAACAAGAAATTAAAAATTTGGACAAACATCTAATCCCTACCTTGCAGGGGAAAAATGTATGCTAGGTGGCCACCTATGATTAATTAGAGGCTAATACAAATAGATGACTGCCTAAAATATGACAAGACTATACATATACATACGCAGGGCATGAATGGTTGTGTGAGTATACTATACATATGCAGGGCATGAATGTCGCAAACAAACAGCATTGCCTATCTGATATAGATTGTCTTTAGCATTCAGATAATTGATAAGTGATCCTCTAAGAAATGCATAGTCACCAAAAAATTAGCAGAATTTAGATCATGCCATGTTTGCCAGTGATTCTTGCATCTTAATCTATCCTCCTGATATCCTATTAAAGCCAAAGCTGGACTTATGAGATGATTAGCACTCAACAAAGCTCTATCTCAACTTTCTACAACTATAATAAGGAAAAATAACAATCTAACATTTGTTTGTCAATCATGCATATTGCTGAAATGTACATAACAAATGATGTGAAAGCATTTGAAAACATGATTTGAACTACTTTTCCGTTATGCGTTAGGGTTTGGTACTTATACTTTTCCATTCCAGATCATTAGGTATATGATTTCAACAACTACCAAATCTGTGATCATGCAAACCACCAACTAAGGGCGTATAACTATATAAGCTCATAATTAACATTAAACTCCAAACTCCAGTTCAATCACAGGAATTTAAATTTCCTAATTACATCGCTAACAATCACTTACCAAAGCGATCCTCGGAGGCCGAACGCCTAGCCTCGGCTGGCTTCTGAGCGAATCGAGCCGGCTTCCGTTCAAGTCTATCCGCCGCTGAGGCACAAACTCTAGCGAACTCCCCAGCTCCAACCCCTCCTTAACCGACCACCTCCACCGCATTCTCCTGTCTCCGCCAACTCCCTGCCGGAAAGCCAGCATGATCGAGCTCTGCATAACCATCGACGCCACAGAAAACACGAAAATCACCGCGAAAATACAAAAGTAGAGCCGCGATTTGCCTCTGAAGGGGAAGAACGACAACTTCCGCTGCTTGTGGTGGTGAGATCGGGAGGTTTTGTGCGCCGGCGCCGTCGTTTTGGAGGAGCGCGGAAGTTCGGCCCCGCTGCTAGCGTTGTGGTACCGCTTGAAGGCGAAACGGTCGCGGATCGAGTGGAATGTGGCCGCCGACGCATCGTCGGAAGCTAAATCGGCGGCGGGAACTGAGTTGCGACCCATGGTTCCCAATCTCGGGGATCTATTGAGCTCGATTTCACTGGATTTCGAGGTGATTGAAGAGTCGGAAACGGTTTTCAGTTTAGAGAGTGTGATTTGTTTGCAGAGTGTTGATAGTGTGAGTGTGATTCGAAGGAGAAGATCAAAAAGTCGTGAATATTTTCGACTTTTTGATGTGACGCGTTTTCCCCTTTTAACGCTTTTTGCCAATCATTTTACTTTTTGATACATTTAATTATTTTAGAGTATAGCTTTTCTATTAAAAATCCAAATCTAGATTTTTATTAAATACTGTATATCATATTCAAAATTATTCCTTTCATCGTGAGCATGTCTACATAGGTATTTAATTTAAATTATAGATTAATCTCACTACACTTCATAATCATTAATTTTATAAATACTAGTACTAAATACGAGTATTATTTATTTAATATAATATTATATAATTTGAAAAAAATAAAATAACATCACAATAATATTAAGTCCATTTAACCCAGTAATGAAATGAGATGATTACATAACATAATATTATTAGTTAAGTGAAGCAAATTAATTAATTCCATTAGTCAAACTCATTGAATTAATTTAGTGACAAAGCCAGGTTTAGGTAATTAATTACAATCCATGGCCCATTAAGTCCAATTAGACTTAATTATCGTAACTAAACTAAACCAATCATAGCTCAATAATTGGGTGCTTACGTGAAATTGACTCCCTTCATTCTTCCAACAATAGTTCAATAATTCGATGATTACTCAAATAAAGATTTGTATCATTGTATGTGATGAAGATAATTAATTACTTATTGGGCCAATTAATTAATTTAGTGACCCAGCTCTTTAATAAATCCAAAATGACCCAAATAAGGTCAAACTACCATTTAATCCTAAAAGGCCCAACTGAGGTCAAAACTACCATTAAATCCAAAAGGCCCAACTAAGGATCCAGCCCAATTCCACAGCTGACCTGTCGACCTTAGACCAGTCCACTATGATAACTAAATAAGCATAACCGTACATGGTTGGCTTATCGTAAAATTACTACCCCGTCTGTCATCAGAAATCTCGATTGAATTTGGCAAGCTTGCCATTAAGAGTCTCTATTGAATTCGGCAAGCTAGTAAATTCTATACATGATTGTAGTCTTCATGCTCTCTAATTTTTCTTTTTGCCCATCTTAATCCTAACCTTGCATACACACGTCACACCTAACACAAGTATACAGTGTATAACATCCTAATTTTCATAAAAATTGTAAAAACTAAAAACATGAAAATGAAAGGCTGATAGTTAGTTGCCACTCACCACCAATGATTGTATGGTGACATCTAAGTCACACACAACCGAACAAAATAAAACTAAAAAAAAGTCGATGAATAACATGTTGTTTTGAACAAATACCTAGTCAACAAAATTGTCTTCCTTCACTCAAAATAATCTATATTGCTATTTTGGCTTGTTCATCAAAATTAATCTATTTTTATTTTATAATTTTTTTTATCAAACATTACACTACTGATGTATGTCTCACTATTGTTATTGTTTTAACTATTTTTCTCTTTCTCTCATGTTTTATTATTTTTTCATTAAAAATCATATCATCCCCGAAATTTTCTATTTTACAGGATGAAGGGATATGCACTCAAGATTTGAAAAATACATATTATGTTGAACATTAATATGTGAAAGACTCCGAACTTATATATATCTAATTAATTTCGAGTAAAAGATTTGGGAGGAAATCCCTTGATGAAAAAGGAAAGATCTATATGAAGGAACGTGAGCGAACCCATGAGAACTTTTTTTTAAATAAGAATTGAAAATCATATCGTTCTTTAATACATTTATATTATTAACATCATAAAATATATCAATTTTCGATATTCAGTCAAGAACAAATATTAATGTATATGATTCTATATTGTGGCTTTAAGAAAAGTTCTGTATAGATATAAAGAAATATCTAAAATATCAAGCTACAATTTGTTATCATGCAATAAGAGCTCCTTTTTCAATTTTGGTACATTTGTCAATAAGAGTTTTCTTTCACTTTTATTATAAATGATAAATACACCTATATTCCGCTATTACATTCAATTCATATTTTATTATAAAAATTATATTACATCAAACTTTTTCAACCCACGTTTCTTAAAATATGAGCCAGATATGTATAGAGAAAGTATACAATTTGTCGAAATTATTGAGGATGAGAGGCAAGTGCAAGAAGAGGGACAACTTTATTGGGAGCGATTCCCGAGCTCTCAGTCATGTCCAAGTGTTTTGGCAAAATCCCATTAGGCAAATTCCAGTCAAACTTTTGCATAAGATTGGCTAACACAAGCTCCATTGTAGCTGTAGCATATCTAATCCCTGGGCATCCCCTTCTTCCGGTTCCGAACGGGATAAACTCGAAATCTTGGCCTTTGAAATCTCTCGAAGAATTCAAGAATCTTTCCGGCATAAACTTGTCCGGATCGTCCCACGAGACGAGTTCCCTCCCAATGGCCCATATGTTGACCATCATCATGGTTCCGGCTGCAACGTCGTACCCCTTGATCTGCACATCCTTGCTTGCGAGTCTTGGTGAAAGCGGGAATGTTGGATGGAGACGCATGTTTTCCTTGATCACGGCCTTCATATAATCCATTTTCTCGAGATCATCTTGTGTTATGTGCTTCTTCTGTTTAACGACACCTCGTACCTCGGATTGCAACTTCTCCATCACCCTAGGATGTCGTAAGAGTTCTGACATAATCCATTCCAAAGATGTGGAGATTGAATCAGTTCCGCCAACAAATACATCCTGTATATATATCCAAGTCAACAAAAATATTTAGTGGAGTGAGAGAGAGAAAGAAAGAGAGGAGAGGGGGATGGTTTAGGGTTCAGGGTTTAGAGTTCAATGTTTAGAGTTCAGGGTCTTTGTGAGAAAGAGAAAGAGCAAAAATATTTAGTGGAGAGAGAGAGAGATAGATTACCACAAGCAATGCTTTAACGGTATCTCGATCCATGGAGGCATCTTGATTGTAGATTTGGAGCAAAATATCCAGAAAATCTTCTTCTTCTTGTTCTTCTCCTTCAGTTTTGCCTTTGGCCTTGACCAAGTGCTGGCGGTCTTGAATCACACTCTCCAAAATTTGATCTATCTCTTTGGCAGTGGTGTCAATCCTCTTATCAAAACCATTAACACGACCAATCCATCCAAGCCACGGGATAAAATCACCAACATAAATCTCCCCAACAAGCCCCATAAAAACCCTAATCAAACGCAAGAACTTCTTCCCGTTCTCCGTCTCACTGTATCTCCTACCGAAGCTGGACCTAAAAATAACTTGCCCATTCAAGTCCTCAATCAGCCTCCTCAAATCCACGGGAGCCAACACATCAACGCACCCCTCGATCCTCTTCACCAGAAGGGCCGCCTCTTCCTCCCTTATGCACCCGAAAGACCGAACCCTCTTGTTGCTCAGCATCTGCAGGACGAATATGCTCCTTATCTGGCGCCAGTATTCGCCGTAGGGGGAGCTGGTGACGTCCTTGCAGCCGTAGCACAACTTGCTCATTGCCTTGAATGGGGGCCTGTTGGCAGGGGCGCACGCAAAAATTTATTTTGTTAGGGGATAAAATTCAATTTGGAATTTTGAAAAACAGGTCCATAACAAATGAAATCCTTGTCAGAGTGGTCCTTTTTTGACGGTTCCGTTAAAAAACGAACGGTCATGCCACTGTGCAATTAGCGTTGATTGTTAGTTTTTTGGCTGAACCGTAAAAAAAGGACTCATTCGATGACATTTTCATTTGTTATGGGCCTGTTTTTCAAAAAGTGAATGTTTTGGACTAAATTCATATTTTGGTCTTATATTTAGGACAAAAATTGACCTTTGCTCTTGTAATTAACAAAATACTGAAAATTCAACAATAGTACACAGATAAAAAAAATTTGAAAATTTTAAAATGTAGAGTAGTTTCTCCCTTGCCTGTTGGAGAAGTTGGTGTCGTGGGTTTTCATGACCTCGCGGGCCGTCTCTGCGGATGAGACGACCAGGACGGGGACGCTCCCGAAGCGGAGGAGCATGAGGGGGCCGTGTATTTGGGCGAGTGAGTGGAGGCCGCGGTGAGGGTGCGAGGTGAGTTGATGTAGGTTTCCGATTATTGGTAGCTTTGAGGGGGAAGGGGGGAGGTTTTTTTTGGTTGAGGATTTGAGGAAGAATTGGGTAATGGACCACAGCAAGATTAGAGAAACTAGAGATGTGAGGATCAACTCCATTTCTTACTTCTTCACTTCATCAATGGCTTATTTATGGATCAATAATTGTAGCCAACTTAATTGGAAATACATAATCGGTTCATTTCATTATTAGAGGAATCACAAACATGATCATATAATATGGGAGAGTGACTAAATGACAAGAAGAGCTAAGTAGCTAGAGACAAACTTGGTATATGATTCTCTAGTCCAAACAACTATCAAAACTCAACTATACCATGTGATGCTTGAATGAGTAAAGACAAATTTAAAGTGGTATATTTTTATTTGAATAAATATTTACTTAAAAAGAATATTTTTATCGGTTGTTACATACTCCCGTTCACGAAGATAGTCTAATTTTTTTTATTAATGTCCGTCTAGCAAAATTGGTCTCATTTCTATTTAATAGTTTTTCTCCATAATTAATTTATATTAATCACGTTATGCACATTCTCAACTCATTCCGGACATGAAATAAATGCTCCTTCCCTCCTTCAAAAATAGGGACTTTTGAGATGACACAAGTTTTGATGTGAAATTGATAAATTTATAGTAAAATATAAGAGAGATAGAAAGGAAAAAATGATTATTATTAGTAAAAAAAAATGGGGCTCATCTCGTAGAAATATAAAAATTTACTAGAAATAGAATTTTGTATTAGCAGAATAAGTATAATTTTTTTCTAGGTCTAATAGATAATTTTACCAAAAGCATCACGTAAATTGAATTTGTTTTATTTTATGCTTAGCATAACAAAACTAATATACTTATGTACCTAATGAAATTTGCAAAAGAATTTGTGTTTGGGCTTTGTCTCCGAACCAAGTTCAAAATGCTTGTAGCCAAAAGTCTCGGGTTCAAATCCGCTTAACGCTTCTGTTCATTTAACAACAAAAAAGAATGAAAGTTAGAAGTTTAGACAAAGAATTTGTTTTATCACGTATTAAAGTACTACTCCCTCCGTTTTTAAATTTTGTCACATTTTGATTGGACACGTGTTTTAAAAAATGTACTCGAATTTAATCCAACTAAGGTCAAACTACCATTTAATCCAAAAAGCCCAACTAAGGTCAAACTACCATTAAATCCAAAAGGCCCAACTAAGGATTTAGCCCAATTTCACAGCTGACCCATCGAACTTAGACCGTACATGGTTGGCTTATCGTAAAATTACTACCCCGTCTGTCATTAGGAGTCTCGGTTGAGTTCGATAAGCTAGTAAATTCTATAGTGTAATAAATCGCAGACGTACATGATTGGGTATAGTGCAATTACATTCTACAGAAAATACAAACTGTTTGTAGTCTTCATGCCATTTAATTTTTGTTATACTCATCACTACAAAAAAATATATATTTAGTGACGGATAATTCCGTCACTAATTAGTGAAATTTCTTCACTTAACGGGTTAGTGACAGAGTAAGTTTCGGCAGATCCGTGATTAAAAAACTTGTCAATAAAAAGTAATACTAGTTTCGACAAAGGATATATTCCATCTGTCCCATTAAAAATGAAACTTTTTCTTTTTGGATTATCCTATTAAAAATGAAACATTTCCAAAATAGAAATAGCTTTATCTCTACTTTTTCATCTCTCTTACTTACTCTCTTTTCATTAACTCACAAAAATAACGTTATATAAAATCTCGTGCCGATTTCCAAATGTTACATATTTAATGGGACGGAGGGAGTATATTACATACTCTCTCCGTTCCATAGTAATAGGGGCGTTTTTCCATTTCCGTCCGTTCCATAAAAATAGTTCTTAATCTCCGTGCTGAAAAGTTTTGACTCCATTACTATGGAATGGAGGGAGTACTTGACTGAGCCTTTAAAAACAGTAGTTCTTATTTGAGATCTTCTGTTTTTGGTTATATCGTGATTCACTGATTCTTGTAATCGAACATGAGGGTGTACTGAATGATTTGGCTGCGCAGGGCTAAGAAATTAATTACGGAAGTTGGATTCATATCTTCAAAGTTGATGTGGGTTTTGAATATGATCGGACTTTATCCAAACTCGGTCGTTTACGCCTCGGAATGATTGTTGAGGCCTAGAAACTGTTCGATGAAATGCCCGAGAAGAATGATTTCCCATTTAGATTTCAAAATTTCCCTTGACAAAAACAAAAAAAATAAAAAATTGAATCAACTTTTTAAAAATTGAATCAAAAATTTCCCTCAATCCTTTTCGCGAGACGGGCTGTCTGTTCCTCCCTCGTGTGACCGAATGATTGAACCCTTTTATGGCTCAGCATCTGCAGGGCGAATATGCTCCTCATCTCACGCCAGTATTTGCCGTAGGGGGCGCAAGTTACGTCTTTGCAGCCGTAGAAGAGCTTGCTCAGAACCTTGAACTGGGGCCTGTGGTAGGCAGGGGCAGACGCAGAAATGAAATTTATTTTGTTAGTGGCTAAATTTAAATTTGGAAAATTTGAGAAAAAGTAAAGTATTATTTTTGGTAACAAACATATGGCCGAAATACGAAGTTGGTCCATAACATTCCTAAACAAATGAAATCGTCGTCGGATCGGTCCTTTTGCGGCGGTTCCTTAAAAAATAACAGTCAACGGATAAATAGTGAAAGTTTGACTATATTAGAATATTAATCAATAATTAATTAAAAAAAAAATCACTTCTCTCTTCTTCTCTTCCATCCCATCTCTTTCTCTCTCTCCTGCAGTTAAATTTTTTTATTGACTATTTTATTTTATTTTAATTAATCATGAATTAATATTACTTCCTCCGTCCCAAAAAAATATGTGCATTTGAGACGGTACGAGAATTAAGAAAAAATTGGTAAAGTAAGAGAGAGGACGATAATGGTATGGTAAAGTAAGAGAGAGGAGGTGAATGATAGTTAAAGTTAAAGTAGTGTTAGTGATAGTGGGACCTATATTATTAAATTGATATAACTTTCTAAAAATATAATGCACATATTTTTGTAGGACAGACGAAAACGGAAAGTGCACATATTTTTAGGGACGGAGGGAATAATTTAGTCAAAATTTCACTAATAGTCTGTTGACAGTTAGTTTTTATAGAACCGTTAAAAAAGGACAAATCCGATGACGATTTCACTTATTTTGGACTTGGTTTTCAAAATGTTAATGTTCTGATCCAAAATATTACTTTACTTTTTAAGAAAATAATTACCATATGTTTTATTGTGATTAACAAAATATGAAAATTCGACGACATTATATAAATAAAAAAAATTAAAATTTGAAATTCCATGTAGTTCGCCCTTGCCTGTTGGAGAAGTTGGTGTCGTGAGCCTTCATGATCTCGCAGGCCGTGTCTGAAGAGGAGACGACGAGGACGGGGACGCTCCCGAAGTGGAGAAGCATGAGCGGGCCATGTTTTTGGGCTAAGGAGTGGAGGCCGCGGTGAGGGTGCGAGGTGAGCTGATGTAGGTTTCCGATTATCGGTAGCTTTGAGGGAGAAGGGGGGAGGTTTTTTTGGTTGAGGATTTGAGGAAGATTTTGGTAATGAACCATAGCAAGATTAGAGAAACCATAGATGTGAGGATGAACTCCATTTCTTACTCTTTCCATGAATGGCTGGTTAATTTGGCTTATTTATTCATCAATAAATGTAAATAAATAGCCAACTAGGACAACTTGGAAATTACATAATCGGTTCATTTCACTATATTTATGGATCAATACTTGTAAACAAATAGCCTACTTGGACAACATGGAAAGTACATAATCGGTTCAACAGAAACATCATATAATATGGGAGAGTGAAAAATGACAAGAAGA
Organism: Salvia hispanica; assembly: GCF_023119035.1. Classification (NCBI taxonomy): domain Eukaryota; kingdom Viridiplantae; phylum Streptophyta; class Magnoliopsida; order Lamiales; family Lamiaceae; genus Salvia; species Salvia hispanica. Next base: position 22,595,437 of record NC_062965.1, read on the forward strand.
GGTAAGTAGCTTGAGATACTTCGTATATAATTCTATAGTCCAATAAGCCTCAAAAATCAACTTTACTATGTCATACTTGAATGAGTAAATACAAATTAAAATGACAGGCATGCATGGCAACATATACATGAGCAAGTGATAATTTTTTTTATTGAAATATAATATAAACTTAATAAGAAAATTCTTGTTAGTTGTTACATACTCCCGTTCACGAAAATAGTTTTTTTTTTAAAAATTTTTATTAATGTTCGTCCTTCAAAATTAGTCTAATTTCTATTTATGGAATTTTCTCATTGATTAATTTATATTAGTCACATTCTCAACTCACTCCAGGAGCTCCAGATATGAAATAAATACTCGATCATCCAATTTCCTAAAAATATAAGCTTTTGAGTGAATACAAGTTTTAATGTGAAATTTGTAAAGTTTGAGAGAGAAAAAAAAATTGATTGGAATATTCTTAGTAAAGAATGAGGCTCATCTCGTAGAAGTATAATAACTTATAACTAGAAACAAAAGTTTTTATTAGAAGATGATTTTTTTATAGGTCCAATAAATAATTTAACCAAAAGTATCACGTAAACTGAATTTGTTTGATTTTATGCTTAGCATAACAAAACTAATACTCGTTTGATATTATGAAACTTGCAAAAGAATTTGTGTTTGGGCTTTGTCTCCGAATCAAGTTTAAGTGATGGAATTTGTTTTGGGCTTGAAAGGGGTGTAACTAAGCCTTACGCACGTATATAGTGATGTGTTAAAATGACAACCCTTCTTAAAATAACACCACACTATCATTTCTAGCCAATTATTTGTACACGTGGACGAATAATCAGTTGCCATGTGGCAATCATAAAAAATTCGCAAGGGTAAATTTACACGGATTGCAACATCCAATACTCTAGACTGCAATATCCAATACTCCAAGGTGACGCGGCCTGCAATATCCAATACGCTAGACTGCAATCTATAGATTGTTGTAGATTGCTGCCTAGCGTGTATACTATTGCAGTCTAGCATATATAATATTGCAGTCTAGCGTGGTGTCACAGTGTCATTTTAAGAGTGTTATCATTTTAACGCAGAGTGTTGTCATTTTAATGCACCCCCACGTATATATATGCCTTCAATTTTAATTCAAAATCCAGTTACTGAAAGTCCTATTGTGGTAGAATGGTTAATGCTCGTAGTCAAAAGTCCCGGGTTTGAATCAACCAGACACTTTAGTTCATTTAACCACAAAATAAGAAAGAAACTCTGTGGTGTCACAACACTAACTGCTTCGACACGACACTAATTGCACTGCTAGCACTCTGTCGCGATCTTTATCTAATTATTTGTTACAGCTTAAAACAAAAATCCTAGATACCCAACAGATATGACACCAACTTTTATTTGTTAGGCCATAACATATACATATAAATCGATGTAGGACAACCACTACTCAAACGCATAACTAGAGATCAAAACATGGAATTCACTGGCTATAGCTATAAGAGTGTTTCAGTTCACTATGAAGGCGTTTAGTTTATTACAAGTAGTATTTGAAAATACGGAGTGAATCAGAATGCTATTATAGTGAACTATGTGTTTTCAAAATCTATCCAATCTCATCCCTCTATTTTTTTTATCTAATGATTGAGATTTAATCTCTAATTATGTATTAAGAATTAATTATGCTTTGATCATCAAATCTATGACAACAGCTTACAAAAGTTAGAAGTTTAAACAAAGAATTGCTTTATCACGTTGGCCTACTACTACAACACCCAATAAATTAAATTTAAATTAAAAGTATTTTCTAAGATTCACTATATCCTAATATAATATCCATTATATATAATGTGAAGAAGGACTTTAGAAATCAACTAAAACAAGGTATGACCAAATCTTGAAAAAGCTCAAAACCATTCAATACGTCAATCAAACAACTAATTCTATTTTACCTTTATTATCACACACTTTTTAAGAAATTACAACGAAACATAGATGAACCGTGAATTACGCCTGCCATTTTTCAAACTTATGAGTTCATACATAAAGCAACAAACAAGTGCAATTTTTTTGAAAAAAAGAATATTATTATTGAATTAACTCTATATTTGAGAATTTGAAAATTTGTCTCTTGCTATGATTAAAAAAAAAAAGTAAGTACATAAACTATTTCCAAATTTTGGTGTTACTAACGTTATTGTTTTTGTAAAAAAAAAACTTATAAATGAACAAATTTGAAGGGTTTATTGACAGAAAGTTAGGTTGAAGGCCTTCAAAGCCATAGCTAGAAAATGAACAAGGCTACTGTATTGCATAAGGATGATTGTCTTGGATCATGAATTTGAAGATCAGTCCCTTTTTGGCTTGAAAATGCCGCTCTAGACAGTCCCCATGTGATGGGGCGGGATGGCCGAGTTAGGGGGCAAAGATGAATCTTGGAGGTGGATCTTTATTGGGGGTTTGAAAGGTGGCAAAAGGTTGGAGATTTGATTGGTGGGTAGAGGGGGTTGGGGGGATCCATGTACATGATCAGAGAATATGATCCGAGATGTCCATATGTGAGTCGAGGGGTGAGAGGGGTGGGGAGGTATAGAAAGGGGTAACGGATGATTGAGACCGGGAGGGACAAAAAGTGGGAAGGGGGAAAAGAGGGGGGGGAAAGGTATAAGAGGGAGGGGGATTTGTGATGGGACAAAGAGAGTTTTTTTTTTGGGGAAAATGTGTATTACAAAAAGATGTCCCGGTGAGACAACTTCCCAAAGGAAGTAAAGCCTTATAACCCTTTTTATAAGAAAAAAATTTCAATAAAGATTGATCGATCGAAACCGAGCTTGTGATGTTTTAGGGCAAGATGTGGATAGCGAGGAAAAAAGGGTTTTTTTAAAAGGTATAGTCTGGGCTTTTGAGATAAAGTTTTTCATAGGGGACATATTTTTGAGAGGGGCGAGGGGGAATGATATATAGGGCGTGGGTACCCCAAAAAGATGTGGATGCCCCGATTGAGGGGCCCAACCCCCTCTCGTGATATGTCGGTGTTTCCGCCGCCCCTCCCGTTTTTTTGGGGAGTATATGGGTGAAATTTTAAATTTCCCAGATTGAAGGAGGGATAAAGGCCCCCCTATTCACCACCCCGCCCGATTGAGAGCCTTGATTCTTGTATCAAATTGATTTTCAAAACCATAAAGGTTTAACACATCAACAAGTCATTTGGGCTATAGATGAGCCATGTATAACAGAATTGATCGATGAAGTTCCTAATATTTGAACCCTTTCTGAACTCAAAAGGGGGGCCCCAAACATATATTAAATTTGGGGGGAGGAAAGGGAAAAAAGAAAAACAATACAGACGGGGCTTTTTCAACACAAAAAGGATGACATAATAAACTTGATTTCATGATAAGGATATTACAACTATGCAAAGTCTTTTTAAAAAATTAAAGACAATGGCCAAGCCTTTTTTTGTCAAAGATCTATGCTAGATGGAGATTTAGGAAAGCAAAAAGTGTCCTAATGAAAAGTATAGGCGACCGGGAAAAATTTCTTCAACCGTGTGAGTGAGATAAAAACACGGCTTTGGGGGATCAAAATTGAAAGGCCATTCTCAAAGCCCTTGAGCAAAATTTTTGGTGACCGGGCCTTCAAAAAAAACAAGAGGAATGGAATTCAAAAAAAACAAATTTTCTCGAGAAAATGGGAGCACTCAAGGTTCTTGGTGACTTTAGGGACAAGGAGAAGATTTTTTTGCAAAAGAGTTTTTGATGAAGGAAAAAATTTAGCAAAAACGACCACGAAATGGGGGCCCCGTGGGCCATCCCCAAGGGAAGATTATTTCCTCCATTGTATTCAAGAGGTGGCGATTGTTGAAATTTTTGTTACATGATTGGGGCACCGAGCGGGATACGGGGGGACATGTTTTCCACCAAATTAGTTTGGGAATAGTGACTGGGGCTTCCCCTTGTCTGCACCAAGTTTGCCGAAGGAGGTGGTGGTACATGCTGCGGATTGAAGCTGGACTGTCTGGGCTGAGATGCAGCTGCTGGAAAATTTTGTTGGTACCTGTACCAGCACCTATCTGCCATGTGTCCAGGTTTCTGGCATAGTTGGCAGGTGGCTCGATTGCCGCGACTTCTGTAGCCACCTCGACCTCCACGACCTCTGAAATTGCCACCTCCACGGCTACCTTCCCCTCGATTGAAGTTGCTCCCATAATGGCCAATAGTGTTTTCCTTTCTTGGAGGAGGAGCTTGAGATAGGTGAGCAGTAGGTTGAGATCCATCCACATTGATGGAGAGGCTTTTGGTGGATTCGAGCCTGGATTCAAAACTCAAGAGAAGTCCTGTAACTTCTTGAACAGACCAGGTTTCACCTTTGGATGTTATCGTCACCATCACAGGATTGTATTCAGCTCCGAGGCCACTCAAGATGTGAAGAATTTGATCCATCTCCATGATTCGACATCCCGCTGATCCAAGCATATCACATATGCTCTTGATTTTGTTGAGGTATTCCATCATTGTGAGGGAATCCTTTCTTAAGGTTTGTAGTTGGAGTTTGTAGTGCATAATTTTTGCTTTCGACTGGCTGGCGAAATTCGTTTCAAGAGCCGACCAGATCTCCCTACTCGTGGTCAAACCCACCACGATCACCATTGCACTTTCATCAAGAGAAGATTGCAGCCATGCCGCTAGGCGCTGATCCTGCTGGTGCCACACAAGAAAGCTCGGATTTGGCGACATAGTTGACGATTCTGTTGTGACCACCATTTTTGGCGGAATAATTTGCTCTCCCATGAGATACGGTTCGAGTCCGTATCCTCTAACAGTGGCTAAGACTTGTTGACGCCAGATCAAATCATTCATCTTCAACTCTCTGATTCCATCGTTGAAGATGGCAAGGTTTACATTTATAGTCAAGTCAAGAAGTAGAAAGACTTAAGCAAGTCTTCTCATTTACATATTTATATCCACCCCATGCACCTATCTTCACATCTCAATTTAATTAACAATCTCTCCAAAATGCCAATTTCTTTGCTTCAACACTTCTTTCTCATCTCATTAATTTCATCAATTATTAGCCTCACAAATTTTGGTCATGCACACAACCTATGCCAAAATAACCAGAAAACACTCTTACTTGACCTGAAAAACAACTTGAAATTCAATTCCTCTATCTCAACGAAACTGGTGAAATGGAATCAATCCGGTGATTGTTGTGAGTGGGAAGGCGTGGGATGCGACGCAGCAGGCCATGTTGTGCTTCTGCAACTCGACAACGAATGCATATCCGGTGGAAGTGAGGATTCATCAAGTTTTGTAAGTCTTGAGTTTCTTGAGAAGTTGAGTTTAGCAAACAATTCACTTAATGGAACCATTCCCACTCTAAATCACCCTAGCTTGATTGAGTTAGATTTGAGTAGTAATCAACTCAAAGGCCCTATTTCCGACTCCATCAATCTCGAAAGTCTCGAGGTTCTCTCCCTAGCTAATAACTTGTTCAATGACACTAGTGAACTAGAAAATCTTCATAAACTTCACAATCTTACCACTCTCAATCTTTCTTACAACGACAACTTGACACTTGATGCAAATAGCCTGAGTTCAAATTGGTCTAGATTTTCCCATCTAAAGAGGTTGAGCCTATCTTCTTGCAACTTGCACAAGATTCCCGAGTTTCTGAAACAATCCAACTTGACCTTTTTGGATCTCTCAGACAACCGGATAACCGGGGAAATACCTAATTGGGTTTGGGAAATTGGAAATGGAGATCTTTACCATTTGAACCTTTCATACAACATGCTGGTTGATTTGCAAAAGCCTTACCATATTCCCAACTTCCTTGCTGAGCTGGATTTGCATTCAAACCAGCTGCGTGGCGAGCTGCCACTCCTGCCAGATGGCGCCTCGTACGCGGATTTTTCTCATAACAAGTTTCACAACCCCATTCCTCTTTCCTTTGTAAGCTCCAATTTCGTTCTGATTTTCTTATCCATTGCAAATAACAGCATAAGTGGGTCGATTCCAACGTGCATTTGTAGCGCTGAATCGACCCAAGTTCTCGACTTGTCTATGAATAACTTGAGTGACAGTATACCTCCATGCCTTGTGGAGAGGATGTACAGTCTTCGAGTTTTAAACCTCAGGAGAAACAACATAAGTGGTGCCATCCCGGATAAATTTCCGAGCAACTGTGGGATGAAGATCTTGGATATTAGTAGCAACAAGTTGGGAGGAAAGTTTCCAAGGTCATTGGGAAACTGCACATCTTTATGGTCCTTGAACGTGGAAGAGAACTACATCGGAGGTAAATTTCCCTTGCATGTTGCCAAGATTGAAAGTTATGGTGTTGCGCTCCAACAGGTTCGAGGGAGAGATGAAATGTGGTGATAACTGGCCTGATCTTCAGATCATCGACATCTCTCGCAATAACTTCAGTGGAGATTTGCATCAAATAAGCTTCTCAACCTGGAATACAATGATGTTAGAGGGACCTCTACGATTTAGACATAGATTCCTTAGCCTTAACATTGCGCGTCCTGACTTCAATTACATGACTCATTTAATATTAACCATCAAAGGCACTCAGGTGGAGTTTAGAAAGATTTGGCCAGATTATACATCTATTGATTTCTCTTGTAATAGTTTTCAAGGAGAGATACCAGAAGCAATAGGTGATCTGACATCACTCTATCTCCTCAATTTATCTCACAATTCCTTGACTGGCCCAATCCCAAAGTCAATTGGTAAGATGGAACAGCTTGGAGCACTTGATCTCTCTGTAAACCAGCTAACAAACACGATTCCGGTGGAAATTGCGCGGCTCAACTGGCTTTCGGTGTTGAATCTGTCCTACAATAATCTTGTCGGAAGGATACCAGATGGTCATCAGCTTGATACGTTCTTTAGTGATTCATATATAGGAAACACAGACTTGTGTGGTTTCCCTCTCAAAATGAAGTGCAGCATGGATAGTGGAAATGTGATTAGGCCCAAGATCGCATCAAAATCTTGCCCAAAATCGCAGCATAATAATCTCCGATATATCTTCTTCATTTTATTTGATGTAGCGTATCTTTTACTTTAGTTGGTCGTAGTATATCTTTATGCAATCTTTATCTTTATCGAATCATTAGTCAGTATTCTATAAATTAAAAGTTTATATAGATCATTATTAATTGAGTAATATAATCTCAAATGTGGGATTTCAAAATAATAAAGGTCAATTTTGGTCCTAAACATATTGCCAAATTACGAATTTGGTCCAAAACATTAACTTTTTGAAACACAGGTTCATAACAAATGAAAATGCCGCCGAAGTATTCCTCTTTTTTACAGTTCTGTCCAAAAACTAACAGTGAATGCTAATTGCACAGTGGCATGACCGTTAGTTTTTTTACGGAACCATAAAAAAGGGACCACTTCGACGAAGATTTAATTTGTTATATACCTGTTTTTCAAAAAGTGGATGTTTTGGACCAAATTAGTATTTTGGTCATGTTTCGTACCAAAATTGTCCTTTACTCTTTCAAAATCTTGAGTGACTCGTAGAGGAGTAGATCTTGCAATGAGACTGCAGCGGAGACATCAAAGGAGATTGTGGACCTATGGAGTGTTGTTTTCCATCGCATTGTCCTCAATCATCTCGTCAACAAGCCCATTGATAGAGACTCAGAGATAACCTCGCCGCAGATTGGAACAACTACCTTCGGAGACACAAACTCTGGAGGGTTTAGAAGAGAAACTCTTTTTTTTTTTTTTAAGTACATTAATGTGTTTGTAATCCAAAATATTTTACTATAGTCTCAATTCAAGTCTAACAAATAGTGAAATAGACAGGCATTTGAGTTTATTCCAATTTCCAAGCGCTGTTGTTCTCTTTTTTTCTTTTTTTAAAAAAAAAAAATTAGAGGATGGAGGAAGTGGGCTTATGGGCGTCATTAATAAATGCAATTATTAAGTTTACAACCCAAACACTAGAATGGCCTAAAAAGCCCAAAGCTAATAAGTCCAACAACTATCCAAGCCCATATTTTCTCTATCTATCTCTCATGTCACATTCCTTATAAATTATACTTTCAAGTGTTATTCACTGAAATGTATTAACCTGAAATGGATAAAAATGGTTGAAAGGACAAAGTGTTAATTACTTATAATCAATACTCCTATTTACTATAAAATCCTATCTAACTGGATTATTGAGCACTGATCAGTGATCCTTAAACCATACAAATAGACTATTGAAGAAAAAATATTTAAAAAATCAATAGTGAGATAGTACTAAAAATGAAATAGCTGCCTTTCAAGTCAACCATCTAAGTCTCCTTCTCAGTTCTCACCACATGTAATTTCTTTGATTCCCCACTTTTTTTTTCTTTCTCTATATCTATGATAAGTAGCACTAAAAAATGTCACGCGGATTGGCCCACATGTGGAATACTACTAGAGTATGAATATATGGACAAAAGATCACATTGACTTCATACTTTGTTAAAGTGGGAAACAAAGACTTTGAGATCCTTAGCAAATATCATGCAAATTCTTTAATTAGCAAAATGTTCCAAAAATTTCTCTAATTAGTAATTTTTAAATTTAATTTGTAGTCATCTTAGCTAGACTAGTGATAGCTCAAGTTAATCTTCTCAAGTCCTTAATTTAATTTTTTGATTTTGGAGATAAAAAAGCAGTGGAACTTGAACCTCTTGAATGTTCTCTAAATTCCTAAAACAAATGGAAGTTTTATCCATTTTTAGAAAAAATGAAAACCACCAAAAAAGCTAGCTCTAAATTAATTAATAACTACATACTTAAAAGTGTTGATTCAAATCATTTTAAGTTGAGTTACACATAACATTAAAAAGTTGAATAAGGCCTCCTATTTAAACCAAGTTTCTAGTCATTAACAATCAACTTTTATTCTCTTCACAATGCATCTAAAGTTGTTCTTCCTCATTGCCACACTAACTTCCTCCTTCATCTCCACAACTTATTCTTCTCCCACAAAATGCCTCCAACATGAGAAAACCCTGTTGCTTCAACTCAAGAAAGAACTAATCTACGATTCCTTGTTCTCAACGAGACTCGTGCAATGGAACCAAACGAGTGAGTGTTGCAGTTGGCGCGGCGTGGCATGTGACACTGCAGGCAACGTCATAAGCCTGCAGCTCGACAACGAGGCCATCTCCGATGGAGTCGGAGATTCCTCATCCCTTTTAAGACTCAAGCATCTGCAGAAGCTCAACCTTGCCTACAACAACTTCAACTCTCCTCCCATCCCAAGAGGTATTCAAAATCTCAACTATCTGACACACTTGAATTTATCGAATGCCGGTTTTGGTGGGCAGGTTCCCGCTGAGATCACCACGTTGAGGAGATTGATCAGTCTCGATATCAGCAACGACTACTGGGATATCGAGCCTATGAGGCTGGAGCACCCGAGCATGGAGATGCTGCTAACAAATATGACATGGATTAGAGAGCTCTATTTTGATGGAGTCTTTCTTTCAAACTATGAGAGGAGAAAATGGAGCCACATTGTCTCATCATATCTACCCAACCTCACCGGGTTGAGCTTGGTCTGGTGCTCGTTGTCCGGCCCTTTGGCTAAGTCCTTTTCGAATCTCAATTCCCTTTCTGTTCTTCGGCTAGATTCAAATGACCTTTCAGCAGTAGACTTAGACTTGTTTGCTAATTTTTCGAGCCTAACCACCTTGAGTCTTTTTAACTCGGGTTTAAAGGGCTCTTTTCCTCGTGTGATCTTCCAAATACCCACTCTTGAGTATCTTGATTTATCTCAGAATGAACTTCTGAGTGGATGCATACCTCCATTCAATCAAAATGGATCTCTCAAGTTGTTAAAACTAACCGGCACAAACTTTTCCGGGGTTATACCAAGCTCAATTGACAATTTTAAAAGGTTTGTCCGAGATAAACTTGGGTGGTTGCAAATTCACAGGGCCGATTCCATCCACCTTCGCTAACCTAACCGAGCTAGAGTATGTTACCCTGTCGTATAACTTCTTCACGGGCTCACTTTCTTCGATCATGTTTGGTTGTCTCTTGAAGCTCGTTCGTCTTGATTTGGTGGCTAATTCATTCTCTGGCAGCCTCCCCCACTCTCTCTTTAGTCTCCCTTCATTAGTGGAACTTTATCTTAACAAAAACCAATTTAGTGGGCTTGTTGAAGAATTTTCCATTGTGAATCACTCTAGCCTTGCTATTTTAGACTTGAGTAGCAATCGTCTCGAAGGGCCTATTCCTGACTCGTTCTTCAAACTTCAGAGCCTCGAGTCATTGTTGCTCTTTGAAAACATGTTCAATGGCACTTTTCAGCTAGACAAGATTCAAAGTTTTGCCAATCTCACATTGCTTGATCTGTCTTATAACAACTTCTCAGTTGTTACAAGCAACACTAGCTTGAGTTCATTGTTAAACGAGTTACGCCTAGCTTCGTGCAACTTGCATGATTTTCCTGAGGTTATAAAACATACTGTTGATTTGAGTATTTTAGACCTCTCAAACAATCGGATTGCTGGAGAGATACCTGGTTGGATTTGGGGAACACAGCTTCAAGTTCTGAACCTTTCCCTTAATCTTTTAACAGATTTGCAAAAGCCTTATCACATGCCCCTGTCTCTTCAGTTACTAGACTTGCAGTCTAACCATCTCCGGGGCAACCTGCGCCAGCTCATTCCACCAAACATCGTGGACTCACGGTCCGATCTCCAGTATTTGTTACTTGCTAGTAACGATATAAGCGGATCGATTCCCACCTCCCTTTGCAGTGCCACAAAGCTCAGTGTTCTCGACTTGTCTGTCAATAACTTGAGTGGCAGTATTCCCTCTTGCCTCCTTGGAAACGTTAGCGTCGCGCTCAACCTAGGCCGAAACAACATAACTGGTCGCATCCCAGATAGTTTTCCTATAAATTGTAGCCTACAGATACTTGATCTCAATAGTAATGCTCTGGAAGGAAAAATTCCAAAGTCGCTCGAACAATGCATGTCGTTGGAGTTCATGAATGTTGCGAACAACATCATTAGCGATGCGTTTCCATGCATGCTTCCATCGACCTTGCGCGTTCTTATGCTGCACGGCAACATGTTCCGTGGCGAGGTGAAATGCGTCCAGAGCTGGCCGGATCTCCAAATTGTAGATATATCTTTGAATAATTTTAGTGGAAGTTTGGAGTTGATAAGCTTTTCTAGTTGGAGGGCTATGGCGGGAGGCAATGACGCGCGCTTGAGGTTCAACCGGTTAACCTCTAAAGTGTTGAAGGTGTCAAGCTATTATAAGGTTGGGGTTAGGTTGATCATGAAAGGACTATCTGTAGAGCTTGTCAAGATTTGGCCTGACTTCACTGCTATTGATTTTTCATGCAACAATTTTCGAGGGGTGATACCAAGCGCAATTGGGAATCTCAGCTCCCTTCGTCTTCTCAACTTCTCCCGGAATGTGCTCAATGGAAGCATTCCTACGTCGTTTGGTCTAATGAGGCAACTTGAATCACTCGATCTCTCTGGAAACAAATTAACCGGGGAGATCCCTTCGGAGCTTGGAGGACTTACATTCCTTTCAGTCTTGAATCTTTCCTACAATGAGTTGGTTGGAAGGATACCAAATGGCCGTCAGTTGCAAACATTTTCAGCAGATTCGTTCATAGGAAATGCGGGGCTATGTGGTTTCAATCTCAACATAAGCTGCAGCGGTGGCGATGATAGTGATTTGTTGCCGCCAGTGAATGAAGATGTGGAAGAGGAGAGGGGTATCGAGTGGGAATACGTATCTACTGCGCTTGGATATGTTGTGGGCATAGGAAGCGTTGTGTGGCTACTTCTATTCTGTCGAAGGTTCAGAGAGAGATACTTCAGGAAAATAGAAGAGGTTGTTGAAGACATGTTCATCGCCAACATGAGAAGAAGACGGGCAAGAAGAGTAGAGGGGAATAGAGTAAGAAGACAATAGAGTTTGTATTGCTATTTAGTGTATGTGCTTGTGTGTAACATTTTGGGTATTAAAATAACAAGTGATTCCATAACTATCAAGCCTTTGAAAATATGTCTATGGCATTTTGGCACTTAGCTTAATCTCCATTACAAAAAAAACTGAAAAGATAAATGTGGTAAAAGGTTTGTGTATTGATTGGCTATGTACAATACCTGTTTTTAAAAAGTGTCACAAGCTTAATGTAGTACTAGGCTATTTTTCTAGTAGTGAGTGAAATTACACTTAGAAGGATTGAAATAAATGTTATTTCATTATTAACCAGTTTTCTCTATGTTCAAATTTGCAAAAATATACTATAATCTTACATGATTACATCATTGTATTACCGGAATGTCAGTACAACAGTAGAATTATGACATGACGTGTTGGTAGATGACCAATCATTTTTTCTTAATAATAAGTTGTATACGTGAATAACAATCATAATTTTATTTTATAGAAAAAAATTATCTAAAAAGATAGATTTAGTTACAAGTTAAAAATATTGAGATATGTAAGTTCAAAAAACTAGGTTAGTATTGATACAATTACTAAAGGGTGGGTATAAAATTGATAAATTTCAAAATTTAGGAAATTAGCACAAATAATATCGAATATTGAAGACGAAACACAAGAAATCATTTATCCAGTTCAATATGATATCTATCTACATATATGGGTGATAACAAGCCAAAGAATATAACTGTACGGCATCCCAATTCTTGCCTCGAGCAGATTTCGGAGATTAATCAATTTCCTTTCAGATGCCATACTCAATATCAACAAAGATCAGTATAGATTCGATCATTATCAAGCTGGCCTACTTACAAAAGGTATTCACTTAGGTCAACATCAAGTATCAACTTGCTTAATTATAGTAGAAAAATCAAGTAAACCATATATGTACAATGCATGAGTGTGGAAAAAAACCTCAAACCTTTGCAATACGCTACCTAGTCAATTAATATCATTTCAAACTTATTACTAGCCACATGTATTTCAAATTTTCCAAGGAGACAGCGTGTGGAAATATAAAGAATCTCAATGATACGAAATTTCATTCTTATGGGTCTAATTAAACTTTCATGAAAATTTCTCGACCTAATGATTTAACACATATTTACCGTTTTCACGATTTTTAACCAATCTTATCCCTTTTCGGAGGTAATTTTAACTAATAACTAGTCTCTCAGTTTTATAAAAATAGAAACTTTTGGAATTACACATCAGTAAAGTAGGAGAGAGATAAAAAAAATGATTGAAGTATTGTTAGTGGATAACGAGACCCGCCTCATTAAAAGAAAAAAGTTACTACAAAAAAATAGAAGGGACTATATTTTACGGGACAAATCAAACTGGAAAGAGTGTTTAATTTTATGGGATGGAGGAAGTTGTATATACTCTTCCTCGTTGTTCCATGCGACGCCACAAGCTTTTATTTTCGAGTAATTGAGCAAAAACTCAATTTTAATGACAAACAATAGAACCAACACGAAGATTATTACTACCTCCGTCCCCCAAAATTTGCTACACTTTGACCCAACACGGGTTTTAAGAAATGTAATGGAAAGTGAGTTGAAAAAGTTAGTGGGATGTGGGTCCTACTTTTAAAGTATTAGTTTTATAATAAAATGTGAGTAGGAATGAGTTAGTGGAATATGGGGTCCACTACCAAAAATGGTAAAAGTGAAGTGTATCAAATTTTCAGAAACGGACCGAAATGGTAATATGTATCAAATTTTCAGGGACAGAGGTAGTATTAGATAACACGAAGCTCATTATTAGCCGGTTTAGTTCATTAGAAAGGATGAACCGGTAAAAGGAAGTGGGGCCAGAAAAAAACTGGTTAATTGTGTTTGACCATCAAAGTAAACTTAACTACAAAGACTTTTTTTGCTTTTCTTTTCTTTTTCTTTATTTTTTTGAGTGGACGACTTGAGAAATACTAGTCTTCGCAGGCCAAAATTTTCATATTATATTTATCCATCCACCTATCTAATTCTATATCTCCACTCCAAAAATGCCAATCACTTTGCTTCAAAAGTTTTTTCCCATCATTTTATTTTCAACAATCCTTAGCCTAACAAATATTGGACATTCACACAACCTATGCCAAGATGACCAAAAAACTCTCTTACTTGAGCTGAAAAACAACTTGAAATTCAATTCGTCTGTCTCAACAAAACTGGTGAAATGGAATCAAACCGATGATTGTTGCGAGTGGGAAGGCGTGGGATGCGACTCAGCAGGCCATGTTGTGATTCTTCAACTCGACAGCGAGGGCATATTCGGTGGAATTGAGGATTCATCAAGTCTTGTAAGTCTTGAGAAGTTGAAGCTAGCAAACAATTCACTTAATGGGACCATTCCCACTCTAAATCACTCTAGCTTGATTGAGTTAGATTTGAGTAGTAATCAACTCAAAGGCCCTATTTCTAACTCTTCCCTCAATCTCCAAAGTCTTGAGGTTCTCTCTCTATCTTATAACTTGTTCAATGATACTTTTCAACTTGAAAATATCTATAGTCTTCACAACCTTACAACTTTGAATCTTTCTCACAACAACTTGTCACTTGATGCAAATTCAAATTTGTCTAGATTTTCCCATCTAAAGAAGTTGAGCCTATCTTTTTGCAACTTGCACAAGATTCCGGATTTTCTAAAGCAATCCAACTTGAACTTTTTGGATATCTCAGACAACCGGATAGCCGGGGAGATACCTAGTTGGATTTGGGAAATCGGAAATGGGGGTCTTTATCATTTGAATCTTTCTTATAACCTCTTGTTTGATTTGCAAAAGCCTTACCATATTCCCGACTTTCTTTCTGAGTTGGATTTGCATTCGAACCAGCTTCGTGGTGAGTTGCCCCTTCTCCCACGAGGCGCCTCGTATATCGACCTTTCTAGTAACAAATTTGACAAGCCTATTCCTCTTACCTTTGTAAGCTCCAACACCTTTATGATGTTCTTGTCTGTTGCAAACAACAGTATAAGTGGATCGATTCCAACGTCCATTTGCGGTAGTGAGACACTTCGAATTCTTGACTTGTCTCTCAATAACTTGAGTGGTAGCATACCTCCATGTTTTGCCGAATGGATGTCTAGTCTTGAAATGTTAGATCTTAGTAGAAACAACATCAGTGGTGACATCCCGGATAAATTTTCCACCAGTTGTCGCTTGAAGTTCTTGGATGTCAACAACAACAACTTAGGAGGGAATTTTCCGAAGTCTCTAGGAAATTGCAATTCATTGGAGATGGTGAATGTTGGGGATAACAAGATTGAAGGTAGCTTTCCATGCATGCTGGCATCAAGGTTGAAAGTTTTAATTTTGTATTCGAACTTGTTCGTTGGAGAGGTGAGATGTGGTGCAAATTGGCCTAATCTTCAAATCATTG
Source organism: Salvia hispanica (assembly GCF_023119035.1). NCBI lineage: Eukaryota > Viridiplantae > Streptophyta > Magnoliopsida > Lamiales > Lamiaceae > Salvia > Salvia hispanica. The sequence goes on from NC_062965.1 coordinate 22,610,807, forward strand.
ACATATCTTCCAATCATTTCAGTGGAAATCTGCAACAGGTAAGTTTCTCAAGCTGGAAGAAAATGGTGTTAGGTAGTAAGAAATACAAGAGGGTTTTACCTCCAGACTTTAATTACTTGGACTCAAATCAAGGCTCACTGTCTCCGCTCTTGCAAGTTGTTGATTTTTCTAGCAATAATTTCGATGGAGAGATTCCAGAAGCAATTGGTGATCTGAACTCGCTTACGGTTCTCAACTTATCCCACAATTCCCTGATAGGGGCGATCCCAAAGTCATTTGGAAACATGTCGGGTCTTGAAGCACTTGATGTCTCATTAAACCAGCTAACAAGCACGATTCCGGTGGAGCTCAGACAGCTCACATTCCTTTCAGTCCTCAGGGTATCCTACAATAAGCTTGTTGGAAGGATACCACAGGGTAATCAATTTTCAACATTTGACAATGATTCATTCGTAGGAAACGCGGGGTTATGTGGTGCTCCTCTCACCATAAGCTGCAATGGATCTAAATCTTGAAAACGTGGAAAGCCTGAGATGGGGTGGCATCGTATATTACTATTGATCTCATTGTAAACGTTGTAAGATTTTTAAAAATATCAATATTATGCATGATTAGGTTAGGAATTGTGCAGTGTGCGTATTGTGTGTATGTTGTGTGGGTACAGTGTGGGCGCACTATGTGTGTACGATGTATATGTGTATTTTTATGTATGTGTGTAGTGTGTATTCTGTGTGTGTATGTATTTATGCATTGTGTTGTGCACTGTGTGTAACCATAATAGTGCATGCGCTATGTGTGTGTAGGCAGTGCGAGTATTGTCATTTGACAGTATTGTATGCAATGTGTTGTGAAGATAGTTACTTACAACCCAAGGGGTGTGCTCGAGTGGCATGGGACTCGTCCATCCTTAACCAAATGGTTAGGGGATCGATCCCTGCCTTTGAGTATGGAGGAGCAGCTTTAAATCCTTGGGCCAGCTGTCCCACCTATTGAGGTGCCTACAAATCAGCGCGGAAAGAGTCACTGAGAAAAAAAAGATATATCTATCCTGGCTCTTGGTAATTTTATTATGTGTGTGAGAAAGGGTTTTCTGAGAAAGCAGACTGTTTCTATAGCTAATTAAGATTATTGTATTGTGGCATTAGATTCCAAAACACCTTATTTATTTTTATTTTCCATGTACAAACACTCCATTACAACATGCTACCACTGGCGGAACCAGCATAGGCCAAGCCCCCGCTTGAGCGGGGGCTTTGCCGGAGCTGTCCACCAATTTATACAGAGTAAAAGGAGTGTCCGCCATTTTTACCGAGAAGATTAAAAATGGGATAGAAAGGACGGTGACAGAGAGAATGGGGAGGGTGAATGAGCCGAGGAGAGAGAGAGTTAATACTCTACCTAGTTCACACCTAGTTACAGCTTTCCATTATTTTTTATTAATTTTGTTGGTATTAGTGTCACAGAGTAGGGGATATTTTTATTTATAAAATTTAGAGGAGGGTATAATTATCTTTTTATCCTTTAAATAAATATTGGGATACTTTAATTAATTTTTTTTCTTTCTTAACAAAGTTTCCGTATTTACAATTTTCTCAGCTACCATTTGAAAATTTGTTGTAATAGTAATATCTTATTTTGATTCATTATATCCATATTTTATACTTTATACACTACATATTTTAGCCAATTTTGCAATACTTTCATAGTATCAATCTTTATATAAGTAATCCCTCTTATCCTATTACAAATAAAACATGTTATTTTATTGTCATATTAAAAATAAAATATTTTCTAAAATAAAAAATAACAATATTCTACTTTTTTATTTTCCTTACTTTACTCTATACTCACCTGCATAAAATCTCGTATCGGAAACCAAACGTTTCATATTTATTAGGATAGAGAGAGTATTAATATTTGCTTCGCGCCCATAAATTGATAATTATTATACGTCACTGCGGACAACTAATACTACTAGAATCGACTATCTGCTTTCGGAGATAATAAGGGTGTCAGTGTCGCGTTGTCTTATCGTTAAATTTCAGCACCGGCTTCTTTAAATTTCTGGTTCCGCCACTGCATGCTACTATTATTATCAATATCATTGTATTTATATTTTATATGACACCTAACTAATAATTCATCAATCGATAAGCTATTTTTAAGATTGAAAAGTCGCATCTATTATTTTGCTTCCTCTTCCATTTTCTTTTTCATCAACAGATTTTGTATGTAAAGGGACCAAGAAAAATCATCCCAGTCACTCATTTTATCGAACACGTTTCTTGCCTCAATAGTCACTCCCAAACTTTGATGGAAATCAATGGTAACCGATCATGGCGTTCGACAAAGCATATATTCATACTTGACTGAGCCTTTAACAAGACGGGTTCTTATTTGAGATCTTCTGTTTTTGGTTATATCATGATTCACTTCGAATACGAGACTGTACCGAATGATTTGGCTGTAAAGAGCTAAGAACTTAATTACGAAAGTTGGATTCGTCTCTTCACAATTGATCTTAGGTTTTGTATATATATGATCGGACTTGATCCAAACTCGGTTATTTACGATTTATCTATTCAAATTTGGACATGGATGTTAAGGTCGGGAAATTGCTCGATGAAATGCCTGAGAGGAATGATTTCCCTTGCCAAAGACCAAAAAATCATAAATAAAATAAACTTTTTTATTTGTTTTTCCAAATATAGGACTCCAACTACCGACACACGAATCTCCAGTGTAATATGTTGTGGTGAAGTGTATATAAATGAGAACAAATAATTAAAAAAGGGGTTGTTGAAACTAAGTCATCAACACATAATTAAAAAAGAGGCTTCTTTATACTCTTACAATTTAAAACAACTCTTCATTGACATAAAAAACATCAAATTTCCAAATCAGTGGCTTCAAATCATATTTTACTCATCACAATAGCCCTCATCAATACATCATGCATCTCCTTCGCCTTCGACGCCCGTCCTCTGCTAGATTTCTGCGTTGCAGATCCCACCGGAAAAGGTATCTAACCTCCTCATTTCGTGTCCTTCGTCACTGAGTTAATCTTGCTTTAAGGAAAAATATAAATTAGCAATTTTTTCTAAACCGAAATGCGTCTTATCAACTGAGTTGTGGTTTATCGTCTAAAACATAAAAGTAAATGTCAATTTTGGTCCTAAACGTATGATCAAAATACGAATTTGGTCCAAAACATTCACTTTTTGAAAATAGGTCCAAAACAAATGAAAATATCAACGAAGTAGTCCTTTTTTTACTGTTCTGTCAAACAACTAACGGTCAACGCTAATTGCACAGTGGCATGACCGTTAGTTTTTTTACAGAATCTTAAAAAAATGACCACTCCGTCGACATTTTCATTTCTTATGGAAAAATGAGCGTTAGTTTTCAAAACTTGAATGTTCAGGACCAAAATTGACCTTTACTCTTTATGAATCGAGTAACATCTTCCGGCACAATGCAAGGATCCAAATTCAGTAACCGCAGACGACTTCTTCTTGACTGGCTTCGACCGCCCCGGGAACATCTCCAACCCGTACGGCAGCGCAGCGGCCTTCGCCTCCGCAGTTATCTGGCTGGAGCGTTTAAGGTGGATGAGAAAATTGTGAAGGATTTGCAGATAAAGATGTGGTTTTAAATGGTCGTTGTTAAGTTGATAAAACATTTCTCCTCTAATTAATAGGTCGTCGTTTCAGAGTCTGTTAAATGCAACAGCTGTGTTAGTTGCTGTTGTTTTGTGTAAAAAATTTGAGATACAAAATTGTAAACATTATTTAGGTGGGAATATAAAATGTGTTGTAAAATTTGTTTATTTAGTTATGCATATTTATTTAATTTTACTACCTATAACAATATAATAAAATTTGTTAGTTGCCATCACAACATATCACAATTTTGATAAGTTGCATTTTTAACGTCACAAATTTATTAGTAGTAATTTTTAAATGGTTACAATTTTTAAAAGATTCATTATTGGAATATTTGGTTCTTTTGCATAGGAGTATCAGTTTTAAATGTAAATGAATGGACTTTCCTATTCTTGGTCTAGACATCCAGTGGATGAAAAAGGGTCCCACGCACCCTCCTCATTTATGAAGAATGTTGATTGGTTCTTGAATGTGAGCAACAAAAGTATAACCCCACCACCCTTTACCACATTAATTTCCTATAATTAAGACAAAAATGGATAAATCCCTATCAAGTTCGCCCACACAATTGATGGATTAGTATTTAAGCTTCATTCTGTTTTTTAATAATCATATTTAGAAAACTATATGATCATGAGTACATAATTCTCATATAATTGGTGAAGTAGTACTTACACTTTTTGTAGGCAAATGAATTGAAATTTAAATGCTACGTCATGGTAGGCTCGAACCCGAGACCTTTGGCCTCGGCATCAACCATGAGGCCAACTCACACACACAATACTTGCACTTTTTTACATGTGCTGAGAAGAAGACTTAAATGATTGACTTGGAAGACATCTATTCCACTTTTAGTATCTCACTATTGATTTTTTTTTTTTTACTTTATTAGAATAGTTTTAAGATCCCAGTAATCCAATTAGATAGGCTTTTATGGTAAATAATTAATAAGAGAATTCAATTTTCTAACTCGGGCATTTCATCTAACAAATCGATGTTGGTTTCATGTAATTGATCTTAGTGCAAACATACAAACATAGTGATTGGTACAATATCTAATCCAAATGGATCTAAAGTCTAAACTATACCTAAAAGTAAATGAGAGCTAAAAAGGTAAAAGATACTATATAATACACTTCCATCTTCGGCTTTCCACGTGGTGAGCCATCCATGGTGCAGTTTATGGTGAGAGGAAGACCGCATAACCCTGTGTTTCCTTTGTATGAATCATTATAAAATGTTGAAAGCTGACTACCATTTGGTATCCTTCCGACCAGCTTATTGTAGGACACATTCAAGACCGAAAGGAATGTGAGCCGTGCAAGTTCCACCGGAATCGTCTTTGTTAGCTGGTTTACTGAGAGATCAAGTGCTTCAAGCCATTCCATGTTACCAAGTGACTTTGGGATTGTGCCCGTCAGGGAATTGTGGGATAAATTTAGAAAAAAGAGTGATGCTAGATCGCCTATTGCTTCTGGTATCTCTCCTTGAAAACTATTACTAGAGAAATCAACTAATGTTAACTCTGGAATAATCCTCCCGTACTCTACCTGGCGGCCTTTGGGGGTTAATGTCACTCGAGTCAAGTAATTGAAGTCAGGACGCACAACGTTAAGGCCAAGGAATCCACGTCTGAATCGTGGATAACTGTCTGACATCATTTTCCTCCAGGTTGAGAAGCTTATGCGATGCAAATCTCCACTGAAGTTATTGGAAGAGATGTCGATGACCTGAAGATATGGCCAGTTATCACCACATTTCATCTCTCCCTCGAACCTGTTGGAGCGCAGCACCAGAACCTTCAATCTTGGCAACATGCACGGGAAACTACCTCCGATGTAGTTCTCTCTGACATTCAAGAACCATAACGACGTGCAATTTCCCAACGACCTTGGAAACTTTCCTCCTAACTTGTTGCTACTGAGATCCAAGATCTTCATGCCACAGTTGCTCGGAAATCTATCCGGGATGTCACCACTTATGTTGTTTCCCCTGAGATTGAGAATTCGAACACTATACATCCTTTCCACAAGGCATGGAGGTATACTGTCACTCAAGTTATTCAAAGACAAGTCGAGAACTTGGGTCGATTCAGCGCTACAAATGCATGTTGGAATCGATCCACTTATGCTGTTATTTGCAATGGATAAGAAAATCAGAACAAAATTGAAGCTTACAAAGTTAAGAGGGATGGGGCTGTGAAATTTGTTATGAGAAAAATCCGCGTACGAGGCGCCTTCTGGCAGCAGGGGCAGCTCGCCACGCAGTTGGTTTGAATTCAAATCGAGCTCAGCAAGGAAGTTGGGAATATGGTAAGGCTTTTGCAAATCAACCAGCATATTGTATGAAAGGTTCAGATGGTAAAGATCTCCATTTCCAATTTCCCAAATCCAATTAGGTATTTCCCCGGTTATCCGGTTGTCTGAGAGATCCAAGAAGTTCAAGTTGGATTGTTTCAGAAACACAGGAATCTTGTGCAAGTTGCAAGAAGATAGGCTCAACTTCTTTAGATGGGAAAATCTAGACCAATTTGAACTCAGGCTACTTGCATCAAGTGTCAAGTTGTTGTAAGAGAGATTGAGAGTTGTAAGATTGTGAAGCCTGTGAAGATTTTCTAGTTCGGCAGTGTCATCAAACAAGTTATCAGCTAAGGACAGAACTTCTAGACTTTCGAGATTGAGGAAGGAGTCGGGAATAGGGCCTTTGAGTTGGTTGCTACTCAAATCTAACTCAATCAAGCCAGGGTGATTTAGAGTGGGAATGGTTCCATTAAATGAATTGTGAGCTAAGTTCAACTTCTCAAGAAACTCAAGACTTACAAGACTTGATGAATCCTCGATTCCACCGGATATGCCTTTGTTGTCGAGTTGCAGAATCACAACATGGCCTGCTGCGTCGCATCCCACACCTTCCCACTCACAACAATCATCGGTGTGATTCCATTTCACCAATTTTGTTGAGGCAGAAGAATTGAATATCAAGCGGTGTTTCAGCTCTAGTAAGAGTGCTTTTTGGTCATCTTGGCATAGGTTGTGTGCATGACCAAAACTTGTTAGTGTAGTAATTGTAACAACTAAAGAGATGAGAAAGAGGGGTTGAAGCAAAGAAATTGACATTTTGGAGAGATGGCAAATTGAGAGGAGATGTACAGTGTAGGTGCATGAGATATTGGATACATATAAACATATAATTGGGAAGACTAGCATATCTCAAGTCTTTCTACTTAACTAGACTTTGAACCACTCAAAATTGTCCCTAAAGTAGACCCTCAAGTCTTTCTACTTAACTCGTTTTACCTTTTTTCACTCTTTTAGTCAGACCTTCATTGTTGTTTTGCACGATATGACAAGCTTCTTTTCGAGTAATTTTACGAGGAATTAGTGCAGTGACCATTGGGATGAGGTATTAGTCCTCTAGTTGTCGGCATGAGAGATACCTTGGAAAACCAAAAAAACATTAATATTATTGTATTGCATAAAAGTTAGTATGGTTTTAAAAGTGATTGTTCTTGTGAAAACTAATTAAATAAAGTGATCATCAAGTTGTTATATAAATATATAGTAATTCAAAGTCAACTTAACTACAAAGACTTCCTGTTCCTTTTCCTTTCCTTTTTCTAATGATACTTAATTACAATGACTTAAAAAATGCAAGACTTTGCGGCCCAAATGGGACCATAATGGGACCAAAGTCTAACAAAAATTCAACAACTTTGAATCAAATCAGTAATGATCTTCTCTTTTATTGGTTATATCCAAAAGTGGGACCAATCTCTAAGAAAAACACAAAACCTTGCAATATACACCAAATTTATTACCACACGCTTTTAAGAAAAGTCGTGACATATTTCACATACATAAAAGCAACAAACAGGGCTGGTTTATTGTATCATTGCTCATTCTGTGCAATGGCCATTTCTTCACTTTCCTACTTATTCCTTTTCTCCATAATTCTAACGACAACGAGCATCTCCGTCCACGTCCATGGCCAGTGCCTCGAGGATCAAAAGGCCGCGTTGCTTGAGCTGAAGCGCGGCTGGAAATTCGACCCCTCGTATTCCAAGAAGCTAGTGCATTGGAATGAGACCTATGACTGTTGCAGCTGGGGTGGTGTGAGATGCAATAATGATGGCACAGTTCAGGGGTTGTATCTTACAAATGAGTCCATTTCAGGTGAAATACACACCTCTTCAAGTATTTTCAGTTTAGGATCTCTGTTGTTCCTAGAACTGGACAATAACTCATTGAGCGGCGCAATTCCCCACCGTCTGTTCAGCCTTTGGTCCGTCACACTTTCGAACAACTTGTTCGACAACATTTCTCAACCAGAAAGCTATGAATCTCCCCCTCCTCCAACAGGTCCTTTTGTTATTGCTACCAATTTCTCAATGCCAACTGTTTTCTTATCTCTTGCTAATAACCGTTTAAGTGGAGACATCCCGAGCTTCTTCTGCAAAGCGCTCCCCACCATCCAAGGCCTCGATTTGTCATTCAACAACTTCAGTGGCAGCATACCTCGCTGTCTACTCCAAAATCCGTATATTCGGATGCTCAACTTGAAGGGGAATAAACTCGATGGCAGCATCCCGGATCAATTCACCAAGTGTGCTCTTACAACGTTAGACGTGAGCAACAACGAGTTAACTGGGGAGATCCCGAAGTCCATTGCAAGGTGTGAATCCTTACAGGTTCTGAATGTAGGATACAATAACTTCGATGGTGTTTTCCCGTGCATGCTTCCTCCGAGCTTGCACATTCTCGTGTTGCGTTCCAACAGTTTCCGCGGAGAGGTGAGGTGCGACATGAGCTGGCCTGATCTTCAGATTGTCGATGTATCTTATAATAATTTACGCGGCAATCTCAGTTCATTGAGATTTTCTAGTTGGAAAGGAATGATAATTGAAAGTAATACAAGTGTAAAGCGTAACTATTCCGAAGAATACAATGTTCTTCTTCTTGGTCTGTATCACTACTACCGTGATGAGGTGACATTGAGCATTAAGGGGGTTGAGCTTAAGATTGTCAAGATTTGGCCTGAGTTTACGTGCATCGATTTCTCTTCCAACAATTTCAACGGAAGCATACCGGATGCAATCGGTGATCTAAGCACCCTCTATCTTCTCAACTTATCGCACAACGCTCTCACTGGCTCGATCCCAAGGTCACTTGGTGCGCTATCGGATCTTGGAGCGCTCGACCTCTCTGTCAATCAGCTTGGAGGGAGAATACCGGAGGAGCTCGCACGGCTCACATTCCTTTCATTCTTGAATGTGTCCAACAATGTGTTGGTTGGAGGTATCCCAAATGGCCGTCAATTCCACACATTTTCTTCGAATTCTTTTGAAGGGAATGTAGGGTTATGCGGCTTCCCACTCAACAGAAGCTGCAGCACGCCGCCTCCTAGCCCCGCACCATCAAAATCGAAAGATAAGGAGATCACATGGGAATATGTGTTTGCTGCGCTTGGTTATGTTGTGGGATCAGGAAGCATTGTATTGACACTTTTATGTTGCGGAAGGGTCAGAGAACCATACTTTGAGAAGATAGAAGAGATAGCTGACAAGATATTCTACGAGAGAGGAAGGAGAAAAAGACATGAAAGAAGAGTAAGAAGAAGAAGAGAAGAGAAGAAAGGAGGAATGGGCTTAGGAGACAAAGAAGTTGGTGATATGCATTTAGAAATAAATAAGGGTGTTGAGTATTTTTTGTGTGTGTGGAATTGAAGTTTGTACTTTTCTTTCTTTGTGTCATATATTTTTATAAGGTGAAAAGGTGATTATGTTAGTTTGGTATTTATCTTTTGTGAGAAAGTTGTCCTCTCATGTTGTCAATTTCATCGTTGAGGTTTTGATGATTAACGAATTGAACGAGAGTTGGAGCGAACGAGTTAAGGCTTGTGGTAGTACGAGTTATAATTTTGAGTTTTGTGTGTCATGACAAGTACGAATAATACGTACCTTCATTCGTGCCATGTGTACAAAGTTAAAGTAACTGCATTTTGATGCGCATATCTTGATGGACAAGAACCGCGTTGAGGACAACATTGTATATTTGCATGACCATGTCTCCGCAACAAATCAAACCCTATCATCACCACAAGACGAGTGTTACAGGCAGACTCCAAGTCGCATTCATCGCCACACGCATTGCCTAACACGATTACATGTCTATGTTTGAAGAATTAATTTTTTAGTTAATTATTATTTTGTTGTTTTATTTATTTGTAAGAGCATATTCAGAGCTCCTTCTCAGGTTTTCTACTGTTCTCAGGGATAGGTGCAAGTGATATATAGATGTATCATACATAAAGGGACTATCACTTCCGAAAAAAATTAACGTAACTACATCGAATTATTTTTCCTTTTCCTTTCCTTTTTCTTTGTGGAACTCAAAAGTAGAACGACTTGAAAAAGGCAAGTCTTCGCAAACCAAAAGGACCCCAACAATTTTGAATCAAATAATAAAGATCTTAATTACTCTATCCGTCCGCGAATAGGAGTCCTGGTTCATTATTACTATTAATGGTAAAGAGACCCCACATTCCACCGACTCATTTTACTCACATATCATTTAAAACTAATATATACAAGTGGGATTATATCGTAAAACCGCCGGAATGAAATGAGACTCCTATTAACTGACGGAGGGAGTATATCGTAAAGTGGGATGAATGTCTAAGAAAATTTATCAGCACACGTTTTAAGAAATTTCGTGATACTTTTCATGTTAAATTGAGATTTACATTTAGTTTCTAGTTATGCATTACAATATACTCCCTCCGTCCCCCATTAGGAGTCACACTTTGACCGGGCACGGGTTTTAAGAAATGTAAAGAAAAGTTGGTTGAAAAAATTAGTGAAATGTGGGACTCATTTTTTTATATTAGTTTTATAATAAAATGTGAGTGAATTAAGTTAGTGGAATGTGGGACCTACTTACTATTTATGGTAAAAATGAAGTGTGACTCTTAATTGGGGACGGACCGAAATAGAAAAGTGTGACTCTTAATCGGGGACGGAGGGAGTAATTCAGTTACTTTTAACATGTATAAAAGCTACAAACAAGTGCTCTTTCATTATTGTACCATTACACATTCAATGCAATGGCATCTCCTTCCCTTCCCTACTTATTCCTTTTCTCTGTGACGGTGATGGCAACGAGTGTCTCGGTCCATGGCCATGCCGCGAGGACCAAGAGGCTGCGTTGCTCGGGCTCAAGAGCGAGTGGAAATTCGACCCTTCTTATTCGAAGAAACTGGGGCATTGGAATCAAAGCAATGAGTGTTGCAGCTGGGCTGGTGTGCAATGTATTGATGGTTATGTAATCTGGTTGGATCTCTCAAATGAGTCCATTTCAGGTGAAATTAGTACCTCTTCAAATCTTTTCAGTTTGAGAAATCTGACAATGTTAGATTTGAATTCTAATTCATTGGGTGGCATGATTCCCCACCAATTGTTTGCCCTTCACCAGCTCATGTACCTCTCACTCTCAAACAACTTGTTCAACAACATTTCCCAACCCGAAATCGACGAATTTCTCGCCCTTACTCAACCCGAAAGCGAAGAATACAGCATAGAATTCCTGGGCCACTTCTTAGACCTTGCTAACAACAATCTAACCGGAGATATTCCAATCTTCTTCTGCAGTTACCCAACCTTCACCGTTGGCCTCGACTTGTCCTTCAATAACTTCATCGGTAGCATACCTCCCTGCCTACTGCAAAACCTCAAAGTGCTCAACTTGAGGGGGAATAGACGGCAGCATCCCGGATCAATTTCAGAGATGCTCCCTTTCCTCGTTGGACCTCAGCAACAACGACTTGGGCGGGGAGATTCCAAAGTCCATTGCAAACTGTGGCTCCTTGCGCGTCTTGAATGTGGGATACAACAACTTTCATTATGTCTTCCCATGCATGCTGCCTCCAAGCTTGTCGGTTCTCGTGTTGCGTTTCAACAGATTCGATGGCGAGGTCAGGTGTAATACCAGCTGGCCAAATCTTCAAATTGTCGATATTTCCTTCAATGATTTTAGTGGAAGCTCGGTTCGTTAAGATTCTCGGGATGGAAAGGAATGATACTACACGCGTATGCGACACGTCATCTGACATTAAAGCCTGACCAGCCTAACAGAAAAGCAATGTCATCTAGCCAAAGCTCAACTGGGGACACAAGCTCAGCAGGAGAAGCACATGGGGACTTTGGGCTGCCAGACGAAAACAGGCGTAAAAAAAGAATTATTAATGTTGGTTCTCCATTGGATTACTACCATAATGAGGTGACATTAACCATGAAGGGGATTGAGCTTAATCTTGTCAAGATAACTCCGGAGTATACGTGCATTGATTTCTCTTCCAACAGTTTCAACGGAGGCATACCAGATGCAATCGGTGATCTAAGCTCACTCTTTCTTCTCAACTTATCCCACAACGCTCTCACTGGCGCAATCCCAAGATCACTAGCTGCCCTGAGGCTACTAGAAGCGCTTGACCTCTCTGTCAACCTGCTCAGAGGAAGAATACCAGAGGAGCTTGCGCGCCTCACATTCCTTTCATTCTTGAATGTGTCTAACAATGTGCTTGTCGGAGGTATTCCAAGTGGCCCACAATTCCAAACATTTTCTCCGAATTCCTTTGAAGGGAACAAAGGGTTATGCGGCTTCCCACTCGACAGAAACTGCAACGGGCCGCCTGGGGCTGGTATCACGTCATCAAAATTGAAACACAAGGAGATAGAATGGGAATATGTGTTTGCTGCTCTTGGTTATGTTGTGGGATTAGGAAGCATTTTCTGGGCACTTTTATGTTGCAGAAGCTTTAGGGAGCCATACTTTGAGAAGATAGAAGAGGTTGCTGAGGAGATATTGAACCGAAGAGCCGCGAAAAGAAGAGAAGAAAATAGATGAAGATTAGAGATGAGGAATGAATTTAGGAGACAACAAAGAAGTTGGTGATATGCATTGAGAAACAAATAAGGGTGTTGAGTATCTTGTTTAGGTGTGAAAGTTTCTACTTTTCTTTGTTTGTGTGATATATAATTTTATAAGGTTATGAAGGTGATTATGTTTGTTTGGTATTTATCTATTGTAAGGAAGTTGTCCTCTCATGTTGTCGGTCTATTTCATTGTTGGATTGACGAATTGAACGAGCTGGAGTGAACAAGTTAGGTCTTGCGGTAGTACAAGTTGTAATTTTAAGTTTTACGGGCGAAATTCTACTTTTGGCTAATTCTACGATAGAGCTTCACAGATTGGGGAGCTTTTTTTTTAAATTCCAGCCTTTGTGAGAGACGAATGAGCCTCATGCGTCTTTCACTTTAATTAAACGAATGAGGCTCATGCGTCTTTATGAAAGATGCAGTTGAAGACACATGAGCGTCATTCACTTGAAATTGTCCGGAGTGTGGATGCAGTTGAAGACACATGAGCCTCATTCACTTGAATTTATCGGGAGTCCAGATGCAGTTGAAGAAGGGAAGACGCATGAGCCTCATTCACTTGAACTCGTCGGGAGTCCAGATGCAGTTGAAGAAGGAACCGATGAAAGATGCATGAGTGATGAGGCTCATGCGTATTTCATAAAGACGCATGAAGCTCATTCGTTTCATTAAAGTGAAAGACGTGTGAGGTTCATGCGTCTCTCACAAAGCTGGAATTCATCAGTTTATGCATCATGGAAAATACGAATATTACCTCGTTCATGCCATGTGTACAAAGTAAAAGTATGGCATTTTTGATACGCATATCTTGATGGATAAGAACCACGTTGAGGACAACGTTGTAGATTCGCATGACCATGTGTCTCCACAACAAATCAAACTCTATCATCACCACAAGACGTGCGTTACACAGAGACTCCAAGCCATACGCGTCACCCAACGCGATTCCATGACTATGTTTGAAGAATTATTTCCTTAGTTTAGATAATTTTGTTGCTTTACTTATTTGTAAGAACATATAAACGAAAGTCCAACCACAAGGGCTAGTATTATAAATGGTCTTTGGCATCACTAATAATATTAGATATTAATATTTGCCAATTTATCTCTTTAGGCATTTCATCGAACAGTTAGAAGCTCTTCAAACAAAGCATCTTCCTCAAGAACAACTTTTACGTGAACTCACTGACACAATGTATACTAAACTAAAGCAAATTATGATCAAACACAGTGTCTTTAAACAACATTTGTAAATATATGTGTATGAATGAATCACAAAATGTAACTGCCTGACCTCCCGTCCCGTCTCGCCGACGCCGACGCCGACCATCCTCTGATTGTCGCCTCCTGCAACGTTATGTTGATTTTTTCAATTAAATAGATGCCCAATTGTTTTGTTTAGGGAGAGTGAATTGGGGAATTTATAATTAGCACAGTTTGTATCTTGGACTTGAGGATAAGAATTTGAAGTTTTTTTCAGACTTGGGAATTGAAACTATAATTGATTTCAACAAAATCATTTATATGATTAATATTTAATAAATTATTTGATTTTATTAACAAAAAAGTGAATAGAAAAATCTACAGGGTCGTGGATCCCATATTTACAGTATATATTGGTTTTATGATTGTATAATAAAAAGAATTAAATGAGTTATTAAAATGTAAGGTTAATTTATAAAAAGTAAAAGTGAAAATGAGATATTTATTGGTAGAAAAATAGATAAAAATAAAAAAATTGGACATTTAATAGACACAAAAAGAGTAATATTGCATTTATATGGAGCAGTTGAAATATAAATATAATGAATCAACTTTATTTTTTGATATTGTCATGATATTACCAAATTAAGGATAGCAATGCCCGGGAAACACAAGTGAGGATAAATAAGAGGAGAGTAGAAAAGGAATTTTAAATAGACGATTAATCACTTCGAATCAAGGATAATCAATCTCATAGTAATGATAACTACTTAATCACGAGAATATAAGTGCAGATTTGTTGATATTGTCACAACATTACCAAGCTGAGGATAACAATGCTCGAGAAACACCGATGAATAGTGGGAATCAATCTATCTATAAATATACAAGGAGGAGTTTTAGGAATAATTACGTGAATATCATTAATAATATAAAAAGATTTTCTAATATACTTACTATATTATCTATCTATAATCTATCTATAAATATATAAAAGGAGAGTTTTGAGTGTATTTAGGGAAATATTCTTTTAAAATAGATATTATTATTTAAATAAAATTATACAGTTACTTGGTAAATTAGTAGGTAATTATATGAAGATAGTGGAGAGTTATTTAAAGTTAGTGGGGAGTTAATGGGTGGTTATTATCCGTAGTAAACTTAGAAAACGAGTGTTTGATAGAAGGAACGAGTGTTTGGTAGAAGGAACGGAGATCCTACAGGATCAGCTCATTCTGCAGCTATGGCCTCTGATATCTTCCTCTTCTACTCCGCAGATTTGGGCGCTCTCTTGCTTCCCTTTGGTCTAGGCAAGCTTTTTCTTTTTTCGACACTGTGCTGCCATTGTGTTGGCTCTTTATGCAAGATCTCGTACGAGTCTCATTGCAATTGTTCCTCGCCTTGAAGACCCTTCCGGGCAGTCTCTGCAATTAATTTTTGCCAGCTATAGTAGCACGTATCCTGGACCATCAATTTCTCACGGCGTTTCTCCCATCCACGACTCTTTCCTTCCATTAAACCGACATTTTCATGTCAATAATCTCTTCATTCTATTTTGTTAGTATTGGTTTTATATTTTATGATTTTCGTTTTCATTTGGATTTGATTGGTTCTAATAAGAAAAAAAAAATTGAATCTTGATTAAAAAAATTCTCCCTTCAGAATTGGATGCTACTGAGATCACCAAACGAAGAAGAATGAGTTTTTCAGATCCCACACGATCACCAAATCAGTTCGTATCACCGCTGTATTTCGGCGGCGACGCTGCCACATACTGGCCGTCGTTCTGGGCCGGCACAGACCAGCACCAAATGTAGCAGCATCCCGACAATGGTGGTTAAATGTTCATTTAGCGTATCACATCTTATGCTTTGGTCTACGGATGATCATTTTAATACATTGTTGTTTCTTATTTTATTGTAGTTTTAGGTGAGGCGGACGGCTTTAAAGATGACAAACGAGTTATTTTACCTATGAGTTATGTGTTCTGTTGAAGAGTAACGAATTGGGAAGAACTGGAGAATTTAGTTTATAATGATGAGATTGATTTTAATTTTAAATTTAATGTAGTATATAAAGAAATTTTAAAAATGATGAATAATTATCCATTGTGTTTAATTCTTTATTGTGATAGAATTTTATCTTCCTATTCCATGATTTAATGTTTATACATTATATTATGTGATTTGTTCCAAATTTATTATGCTTCAATATTGATTTGTATAGATTTTTTATTCTTAATAACTAAAATTGTTGCTCATATTGTTCATCGTTAATATTAATTCTAATTTTATTTAATTAATTTAAAATTTTGTATTAAAAATATATTAATCTGTGCATAGCACAGGTGTGATACTAGTTAAATTTAAATATCAGGTTATGTAACCTAAATGAAATATTAATACTATGACTACTCATTTTTTTCATGATTAACTACCCACTAGTGATATTCATTGTCACTTACCCACTAACCTATTAACTTTGGGATTTATAAAGAGATTTGATCATCAATCGTGTTGTTTCTACTGCTCTTGGATGCAGAAGACGAAAACAACTGCCATCTGTTGTCATGAACCTTGAGGTTTTGTTGAAGACCAAGAAACACAAATTGTGTTAATAGCTATCCAGCAGGCCTGGATTACAAAGGTTAGTGGTGAAAGCATTGAGATATGGATTCACCTCTGTTCGGGTATGGGTGGTAGCAGCTACACGGGAAGTAGGCGATGCAGGGTATACTATTAGGGTATGCAACAAAAAAAAAAAAATCGGCTAAATGCATGCATATTGATATCGGTTGTATATTCTATGCTATTTTGTTGTATTTTTGTTGATGATTTTGATCGATTTGGCTATCTTCTAATATATATTTATGCACTATTTTTATTTACATGTGTTTGTGATTGATCTTTTGTAGTATAGATCTAAAAGTGATTTAAATGATATGTGATTTATGTGCAATTTTTGGTTTATAAACTTATTTGGTTATATGGGTTTTTATTGGTACAATAAATTGCTATGGTATAAATTTGCGATTTTAGAACTTGAAATAATAATATTGTTTCTCATTCGGTATATATGTTTTTTTTTCTTTGGTTTATTTTATATTTTTTAATAATTGTTTTTTATTTTATATATTTATAATTTCAAATTTCATATAATGATATTTTTATAAATTTATAAAATCATTTTACAGTATAAAATAAGTTTAAATAAAAGAAAATGGATCATGCATCGCACGTGGGTGATACTAGTATATACTTCATCCGTTCCATAGTAATAGAGTCATTTCCCCTTTTAGTAAAAGTCAACACATTTTTACACACCTACTTTACTCTCTCTTACTTTTTTTCTCTCTTCATCTTTCTACATTTTTCATTTTCCACTTTATTTTCCTTTTACTTAACTCACCTAACACAATTTTTCTTAATCTCTGTGCCGGAAAGATACGTCTCTATTACTATAGAACGTAAGGAGTATAAGAGAGTAGAAAAACGATGCTAAATAAACGAATAAGCTCTACGCGACGGAAAACACTTCAGCCCAAAAGGATTCCCTTCGGCCTTATATGAATCTTGATTTCTCGGCCCAAACACTTAAGAAAGGCCCAACCCAAACGCACAATATGACCCAAATTCAAACCTCTCTCTCAAAACAGAGTCGCCTCCCTCCCTTCTTCTCTCTACCGCCGTGTGCTCGAATTCGCGCCGTCATTGTTATCTCTCCCGACGGTGAACCGCTGCTGTTCGCTCGCTTCCATTTTTAAAAGTTTTTCTGAACAAATTGGACTGCATCGGTAATTTACCGCGGTGAACAAGATGGTGGTGAAGGTGGCAAAAGTGCAGAAAACAAAACCCTTACCTGCCGCGGAGCAGGTGAAGTAAAGCTTAATGTTGCCAATCTCTCCAATTTCTATTGTTTGACTGTAAATTGATTGTTTGAGGTTGATTTGCATTGGCAGACTGAAGAAGAGAAGATGTCAGTTAAGAAATATCTGCGAGGGGAAGCTGCGGATTTGGGGGTAAATTGTTTTTTACATTTACTGCTGTGATTTGAGGTTTTTGTTTGGATGTTTTGATAATTGTGTTTGTTGCTTGTTGCAGGAACTACAAGATAAGAAATTGAAGGGTCAGCTAGCTGTGAGGGAAGAGTTGTATGGGAAGTCTGCCCAAGCTGCTGCTCAGGCTGAGAAGGTAACTCCTTGATTTGCTTCAGATGCTATTGTTACTTTTTGTTTTCTGTAACATTGAGCTATTAGTGAACTTTCAGCATTGAGAAGAGATTAATTCTTTTTTGGTGTTTTCGTAGTGGCTTATGCCGAGTGAAGGAGGCTATCTCGAAGTTGAGGGTATAGAGAAAACGTGGAGGATTAAGCAGGACGCAATAGCTGCTGAAGTAGATATCTTGAGTTTGAGGAAACAATTCGATATTGTCTTGCCAGGTTCGGATCCCATTTATATGTGGAATCGTATATTTTGGCGTTTAAGTTGGATGATAATTATTCTTGGATATGATGTGCTATATATTGTATCGTAGTTGGAGGACTCGAATATTGATTGATCGATGATATGAAATGACTCAAAGTTATGTCTTCTGGAGCTTGGGGAAATTAAGATATTTTCCGAATGTAGAGTGGTATTGTATTAGATATATGTTCTTAATTGGATAGATTACGCTTCATATTTGTTTATTGGCTTAGAAACTGGATAGTAATATGATTAATGGCAAACATTTACCTGTTTATATGTTGCTTTCCTATAATTTTCACATATTCTTTTACCCTGCTTCTTATTGAATCTGGAAGCAGAGGATATATGTTGTTGCTTCATGACTTCATCACCTTTTCTCGATTCTCAAGTTATATCTATTTGCAGATTTTGGCCCCTACACTCTGGATTTCTCCTTGAGTGGCCGATATATGATAGCGGGTGGAAAAAAGGGTCATATGGCCCTTCTGGACATGAAAAATATGGACCTCATTAAAGAATTTCAGGTACATAGTTGTGTCTAAAGGCTAATTTGTATTTTGTTGAAAGTGGGATATTAAGCTGTGCAAGTCTCTTCAGGTTAGGGAGACTGTTCGTGATGTGGTATTTTTGCATAATCAGAAGCTTTTCGCTGCTGCTCAGAAGAAGTAAGTCCCTCTTGTCATTTTCTTTACATGAGAAATGATTTGGTTGTGCAGTGAAAGGAAAAGCTTTTTCTTGAGGGCGAATGGTTTACATAAACTATTTGGTACTTCTTAAATTCCAAATGATATAAGAGATTTTTTTAGCAATATATCTGAATATGGTGCACTTATTTGTGGCAGGTATGTATACATGTATAGCGACAATGGAACTGAAATGCACTGCCTCAAGGTTAGCAATCTAATCTCTTGCTAATTAGACAGTTGCTAATCTTTTAGCGTTTTAAACTAGGCTGCGTATGATTTTACATAGTGGGCAACCATTTAGAACAAAAATGCAGGATCGAGAGTGGAAAAGCTGGTTTTTATGCTGGTTGAATGGATCATGTTTCATGACTTTCAACACTAGATGAAGTTAATATTGGCCATATGTTCAATAGATCCAATTTTTCACAACAAGTAGCTTGAGAGATTATTCTTTTGATTTTTTACAGCTGATCATATTTCTCTGTTTTTCAGGAGCATGGTGCTGTAACGAAATTACAGTTTCTGAATAAGCATTTCCTGTTGACCTCCATCAATAAACTCGGCCAGCTTCATTACCAAGATATCACAACAGGGGAGATGATTGGCAATTACCGAACTGGTCTGGGTCGCACTGATACAATGGAGGTTAATCCCTACAATAATGTCATTGGCGTTGGTCATTCTGGTGGCACAGTAAGCATGTGGAAGCCTACCAGTGCTGCTCCACTCGTCAAGATGCTGTGTCATCAAGGTCCCGTCACAGCTATGGCGTTCCACTCCAACGGACATCTCATGGCAACAGCCGGAATGGAGAGGAAAATAAAACTGTGGGATTTGAGAAAGTTTGAGGTTCTCCAAACATTACCAGGCACCACCAAGTCTATGCAATTCAGTCAGAAAGGTCTGCTCGCAGCTGCCACCGGCGGATCCTTTGTGCAGGTATTCGGAGATTTATCCGGGTCACAAGAGTACAGCCGATACATGGGTCATTCCATGGCTAAAGGATACCAAATAAAGAAAGTACAGTTTAGACCTTACGAAGACGTTCTCGCCATTGGGCATTCACAGGGTTGGTCTTCCATATTGATTCCAGGATCTGGGGAGCCCAACTTCGACACTTGGGTGGCGAATCCCTTTGAGACACGTAAGCAAAGAAACGAGAAGGAAGTGCGCTCCCTTCTCGACAAACTTCCCCCAGAGACCATCATGCTGGACCCATCCAAAATTGGTTCGGTGAAGCCTGCTACGAAGAAAGAAGGGCCCACGAAGCAGGATATTGAAGCACAGAAGGAAGCTGCTATAGAAGATGCGAAGAAGACTAAACTCAAGAAGAAAACGAAAGGTCGGAGCAAACCTAGCAAGGTGACTAAGAAGAAGCAAGAAGCCATAATGAGAGCCAAGAAACCTTTCTTGGAGAAACAAGATGAGAAGGTGAAGAAGAAGAGAAAGAGAGTTGAAGAGGAGAATCAATTGCCCAAGTCTCTGCAACGATTTGCACGGAAGGTACCGGCTTCTTGAAAGCGACCGCCACTAGGTGTTGTATGCTCTTTCTTCTTACTCAAATCAATACCTTTACTGTTGTAGAAATTGAAATTTTGGCAACTTAGATAGATAATCCAGCTTATTTTAATCTATGGGACAAATGCAGCAGCTTACACATAGAAATTCTGAGTTATGTAAGATGAATGATAGCTGTGCTATCTTTTTGCTATGTGCAAAAGCTTGATTTTTTCTCTACTTAACTTTTTTATTTCGTTTTTTTTACCATTACTTTACCACAACTTTTCTTTTTATTTTTCACTGTTTTTCTTTGCTACTAACTCTTTATTTGATTTTTGGTTTTTAGTTAATAATTTGGGCACTAGGATTGAACATTATATTATTTTTATAAAAAAAAACTCTGTAGGTTCATTTTTTAGTTAATTAAAAATATTAATTGGGTCTTGCAAATGATGGACTATTTTTTGAGTTGAAAACTGGCCCAATATGGTAGTGATGAAATATTGGGATGGTTAATCTCACACTACTATAATGGGAAAATTTAATAATACTAATTACTTGAATAAACTTTAATATAATAATACACATAATCCATGAATGGTAAGATAAGGTGGTGCATTTAGATATTAAATGGGACCATTATTGACTTTTAAAAAACTCATGAACATTAATTTTTTAAAGAGAGAGCGAAAAAACTCTAAATCCGAATAACAGAACAATATATTAAATTCGATTTGGATTTTTAGGCTTTTTGGGTCATATAAGTTTTTTTTTCTTTGAATTTTGATTTTTTAATTCAATCGAAAAAGAATTGAAAATTCAAATTTTAATTAATATATATAACTTTATTTTTATATTTCTTATATGGTTACTAATTAAAATTTGATTTTTAGATTCTATTTGTTGTTATAGAATTTTTTGGATTTTTTGGATTTTTTTGGATTTTTTGGTTCAGCTCAGATTTAGTTAAGAATTGGGTTTCAAATTCGAATTTATATTCTTTCAAATTTTGAATTTTTTGATTGATTCAAACATGTGTGAAACCTAATCCAAGATCCAAATATCCACCATGGTTTTTCCTCTTCTAAACTCAATGAGTCAACAATGGCCACAATAAAAGGGAATTGCTCCTAAGATTCTTCCTAACCTTTATAATTAAATTATTTGCTAATGGGCTCTTTTATTTGACCAATATACATGGAGTATCAATGCTTTCAAGAACATTAAAAAGCCTCAAGTAATTAATCATTATTTTTCTCTAAGTAGGAATCTATTCTCTTGTAAGTTAATTGGAAAGCAAGATATATTTGGAGTTGGTTTACATAATCTGTGTGAGTTTATTAATATAATCAAATTCTTGCAAGGTGGGAACTTGACATTTTCTTTTGAATGGATTAATATTAATATCATAGTTAATGGAGTAACGACTTTTTACACTCTTTTCTTTGCATTTTTTTCTTTATTTTCCATTTTCTCTCTTTCTTTGTCGTGATAGAGCTTTATGACTATATCCACTAATTACGTTGATTGTTTATTTTATAAAAAATAAATGCTCAAAGTCAGAAATTGACGAGTAACAGAATAGATGAACAAAAACAATTTAAGAAAATATTTACTTAATCAATATATAGATAAAATTAAACGTTTCATCCAAGACTATTAAGAAAGAAAAATCATTGGCGAACGCAAGAAAACAAATGCAAACATACACCATATATACTCAATGTTAGCCACCAACCTTCATCGATCTTCATCTCTATCTCATGGATAAGTGTGGCACAAGTTAAATTATTTTTTAACCATTGAAATAATCATTTTAATTAGGGTAAAAAAAGTAGTACTAACTTTGTCTTATAACGACATAATAATGGTGGGATTTATCCGCTTTTATATTATATAAAGGGGGAAGAAGAATGGGTCAATTATGGTACATTGTAACTTTTTCTATTTCGATCATAAAAATTTATTAAATTGACACTTTAGACGCCTCTCAATTAATCAAATTTAAAAATTGTCACTTTAGACGACATCTTAAGTGAGAAGTAGGTCCACAATTTATCAATCATTACAAAAAAAATGAATATATATAGTCATACGCACACATTATTTATATATCCCACTTATATAGTATAATGCACTATTGAAATTCCTATATATGGAATTTTCAATTATTTATGACTTTTGCTGTATACTCCCTCTGTCCATGAATAAGAGTTTCATTTTTCTATTTTAATCTGTCCATGAACTCTTTTGGTACACTTTTACTATAAATGATAATAGAGTTTCACATTTCACTAACTCACTGTACTCACATTTTATTTAAAACTAAAATTCTACAAACCATTTTTTCACTTATTAATAATATTTCTTAAAATTCGTATCGAAAAAAAATGAGACTCCTAATCCTATTAATAGGTGGAAGGAGTATTAATCATGATTACTTAGTATTATGAAGTTTCTCACTTACCCCAATAGAAATATTCAAATACTACTAGCAACGATTTCAACTTAGCATTGATTACAATTTTTTACTTAAATATTCCTTATATAATATGACCATATCTATCTTTTTTTTTACTTGAAGAACAAATACAGCTGACGAATCAAAATAAAATCTAATCCAAATGACCCTATAGTTTGGACACAGATTCTGCTACGTAGTGTTTGGTTTTATTATATAAAAAATTTAAACACTAACAACACATTTAAAAATGTCCAGATTAATCAATAACCCTAATTAACCATTGTGATAGCTAGCCAGCCAAATAGATTAGGTATGGTTTAATATTTAATGTAAACACACCAGTTCCACTATCATAGAGATCTTCCCCATCATCCAATTTATAAAAAATTGACAATAATCATTTAAATGGTGAATTTTTGTTAATTTTTTTATCAGACCCACAAGGTTTGAACAACTGGTCACAAAGTTTCATTTTTTTGCAATCATCCCATCTGTTTACAAAACAACATTTTATCAAAATAAATATTTTTTATTTCAATTCTTATTATTTCAATGAAAAAATTTTATTTTATTTTGAGCATAACTAACATACATTATTTTATACACGAATAAGATAATTGTGAAAAACTAAAGTGATTTAATAGTTCTTTTTCCAAACTTTACAAGTCTGAATAGAAATTGATAAAAAAAATCGTGATTTATTAATAAGCATTATCCCTAAAAATGAATAGTTAATTAATACTCGTATTTTTTATTTGGGATTGATTAGTTATCTTTGTGGATTATTTACTTGAATCTATGAGACATTGGTATCATAAATTAGTGAGCAGGCGGCGCATTGGGGGCTACGAAATTAATGTTAATTAAAGGGATTTAAGTTGGTTTTGTGTGATAATATCAACCGTGACAGTCAATATACATCTACATATAGTGTATGTATCACAAAAGTCTATGTCCATTTATAATAATAAGAAAATTAAAAAAAAAAAGTCTGGTTGATATTAGAATATTAGTTAGACTTAAAAAAAATTGTAGATTTAAAAGAATTTCCAGAAAATTGAAAAGTAGATCGTATATTCTTGAATATATTTAGTTCATTGTTTCATAATAAAACTATCCAGTGATAAATTCAAGTGAAAGCGAAATCGAAGATTAACCGATTTTGCAACCGGCACATAAATGTGAAAAAACTCTTTTAAATTCGGCCTCACAAATTGTCGCTGACTCAAACTTCCTGATTGAATTTCATTTACATTATTCGTCATGCGTCATTCATTGCCAACGACGAGTACCATACAAAGTTAATTATCAAATTTCACAATCTTATAGCATAAATACCATTGAATACAATGTGGAAAATGCAAGCTTATAGGGTGATAATTTCCTATCATTTCAGCCAAACCTAATATATTAGCTCCAAAATATATAGCATGAGAAACGTAGTTAGTACTGTAATTAATTAATTAGAGCACTAGCTAGACCATGGACATCTTTGACATTTTCTTTTTACTATGTTTTATACTACTATTCATCACATAATTAAAAATTAAAATATTCAATTGAAAAAAAATGTCAATTTATTTTTATCTGTAAATATACCACATTTTCTTCTACCTAACATACTAAACATCATCTACTCAATAAAATACACACATGGTCGTAATAAATATGTACAATGTGATGAATGATGCTTCCAAATATTTAATGTAAAACATAATTAACATTATTAACAAAAAGAGTATTACAAGTTACACGTGTGTATATATTATTTATTTTCAAATCAAATACTAGACGTAAGGGAACAAAATTGGCTACGCTAAGGAAATTTCGTTGAGTATACCATCAAAATACACACTATATTCAAACTTATTCAATATAAATTGGTAATATAATAAAGTCAAAAATTAAAAGCTATTTATAAGGTAAACCTTTACCAGTCGAGCCTGTTTTTTGCCAGCTCTAATCCTCGTAAGTTAATAAATTCACACCAATACAGATTTATAGTACTTTATTACAATATTATACATAGATCTCACATTTATTATAGTATATACTACTAGTATTTATTTCCATTACAAAATTTCGAGATATCCCACATAGAATCCTTCCAAATAAACAAATAGAAAGTGTTAAAACATCTTAATGAAGTTTTTCTAGAAGAAGAGAAGAATATTAGCACAAAATAGAATTTTAACAAAAGTTTTATTGCAAAAAACCTTTAAACTTATAATCAATCACAAACACAATAATTTTTGGGAAAATGTTGAGAAATGTCACTTGAATAACTTTTTATAGAAAAAAAATTGGAAACTAAAATTAGTGAACATTAAATAGCAATAAGCATTTCAAAACAAAAACTACAACATAAACAAATAAAAATTCTATTCAAAATCGTTTTAGAAGAAAAATATTATACAAACACAAAAAATAGTAACGATATCAATACATATCTTTAACGTTATTCGCTAAACTCATCCATCGAACATACCAGAATGAGACCTACGATCGATAATATTTTAAAATACAATTTGGTCAAAAACAAATTTTCTTGTGCTTTTCTTAGTCACAACACCTCAACTTTGAGGTGTCAAAATAAAACTCAACTCGTGTTGTAGAAATCGAATTCAAACCGACTGAGAAAATCCCCTTTTGCCAAAAAAATGCAAAATCCCAAATTTTCTTTTAAAATACACACACTCTTTTTTTGTCCATTTGACTTTCTAATGAAAATCACACACTAATGTGTGTGTTGTCTTTCTCTATATATGCGGTTTTCTTGTCACCTTTCCAGTGCTTGTGTAAAATTTCATAACTTTAATCGAAACTAAAACAAGAAATTCGCATTAAATCCCAATCCCAAAACCCCTCTCTCACATAGAATTAAAATTAAAAAGCCTTTTTTCTCCAAAATCATTTCTTTGAGGTGAAATATGCAGAAGCTGTGGAGCTTCGAGAGTTCATGCAAATGGGCTTCTCCAATTTCCTATCTTTTGCAGTAAAGATTCGAATTTTATCGTTTTCTTGACTGTTTTGGGAGATGGGCTCGAGCCAAATCGGCGGCGGAGGGAGTAAGAATGGGAGCAGAGAGAGTTGCAGCGGCGGCGCGTCGTCAACTTTTGCGTTTTTCTTGTTTTCGTTTGTCGTTTTGGGGTCGATTGGGGGGCTCTATGCGAGGTTCATGGTGGCGGCTAACGTGCGCGGGGCGGCGCACGGCTGCGAAGAGGACAATGAGGGCTCGTGGGCTATTGGAGTTTACTATGGAGATTCTCCCTTTTCGCTTAAGCCCATTGAAGAAGTATGTTTCTTTTCTTTTTATTTTATTTTTTGGTTTTCAAGATTGTTTTTTTATTATTATGTGTATGTTGTTGGATCATTGGAATTCAGTGTTGTAACTTTGTTGAAGTGTTTCTTGGCTTTTGAGGTGGTGGAGTTTTGATTATCTTGGTTGTGTTCTTGATTAGGGGACATAATTTATTGGTTTGTTTGCAGCTTCAAATCTATGTAAATTATGTGTATTTTTAATTATTAGTAGTTTTTTGGGTTTTCAAGATTATTTTTTTTCCATTATAGTATGAATTTTGTTGGATCATTGGAATTGATTTTGGTGATTTTGTTAAAGCGTTTCTTGGTTGTGTTTTTTTATTAGGGGACATAATTGTTTATTGGTTTATTCACACCTTCAAATCTGTGTAGATTTAATATTTATGTAGGCATAATATTAGTCATTATTTTTCTTTTCAAGATTATTTTTTTTCATTATATGCTTGTTTTAAGTGGTTCTTGGTTTTTGTGGTGGAGGAGTTTTGATCATCCTGGTCATGTTTTTGGGTATAGATTAAATACTTCTTTATGTATGATGCTTTTCTTGTTGTGGTGAATTTCCTCAATCAATTGTTTATTTTGGTTTTCAAAATTATTTTTTTCATCATATGCATGTTTGTTGGATCATTGAAACTGTTTTTGTAACTATGCTGAACTCTTACTTGGTTTTTTGTGGTGGTGGAGTTTTGATCATCTTGGTCTTGTTTTAGGGTGTAGATTAAATATTGGTTTTAGTGAGATAATTTCTCAGTTTCAAATGATCTGTGTAATATATGATGCAGCCATCTCTCTATATATCTATCTGGGCATTCAAGATTGATAACTGATTGAAGATAAAGAAAATGATTTTGTTGGCAGATGAATATTTGGAAGGAGAAGAGTGCAGCTTGGCCTGTGGCTAATCCAGTTGTCACTTGTGCCTCCCTTTCTCATTCTGGTTTCCCCAGTAATTTTGTTGCTGACCCTTTTCTCTTTCAACATGTAACTCCCTCTCCCTCTCTTTATTTGCATCTTTTTATTGTTAATTGGATTATACTATTGGAATCTGATGATAAAGTTTACAACTTTATCAGATTATAGCAAGTGGGGTTGAGTTGTAAATTGGATCTGGGATAAGTGTAAAGAACTGTCCCTCTTTTAGTTTAAGAAAACAAATATGGCAAACAAAGTAGATTTGAATCCTCAGTGGCTAACTGGGAATGAAATAAATTCGATTTTCTGTTCGAGAATGGAATATATTCTTTCCCTTTTTGTATTTGAGCCTTCTGTGGAGATTTGGAATTAGATGGATTGGATTTATCAAAATTTGATCAAGGCTTACTTGAGAAGTAATCTGATAATATATTATTGTAAGGCTTTGTTTGATAGCATGGTTTAGGTAAAGATTAGATAAGTTATCTTAGCCTAAGATAAAAAAACTGAGATAAGAATTAAGTTAGTTTGTGGAGAGGAGGAAAAGAATCAAAGATACACTTTCTTCTTAAGAAAATTTTATTAGTCTTTGATAAGTTACAAAAGATTCATTCTTTTCTCATGTTTGTGTATGTCTGTGTGTGTTTGATGTTTATGACAGTGAAATTGAGTTATGATTTATCTACTTGTCTTGATTCGGTTGAGGCAGCATTCACTTTCGATTTCCAGTTCATCTAATGTTTGATCACATGATCCAGGGCGATGTTCTTTACCTGTTCTTCGAAACAAAGAATTCGATAACAATGCAGGGAGACATCGGTGTTGCACGAAGTGTAGATAAGGGAGCGACGTGGGAGCAGTTAGGGATCGCCCTCGATGAGGATTGGCATCTCTCATATCCGTATGTCTTTGAGTACAATGGGAATGTAAGAGCATGAGTCATTAAGCACATTTCATTTTCACCTTTCTTGAACAAATCACTCACTGTGTTGTTTTGTGCAGATATATATGATGCCCGAGGGCAGTGCGAAAGGGGATCTCCGGCTCTATCGCGCAACCAACTTCCCTCTGAAGTGGACCTTGGAGAGGGTCGTCATGAAAAAGCCGCTTGTGGATTCGTTTATGATTCTTCATGAGGGGAAGTACTGGCTTTTTGGTTCCGATCACAGTGGCATTGGCGTGAGGAAAAACGGGCAGCTGGAGATCTGGTATAGCATCTCGCCTCTCGGTCCGTGGAGACCTCACAAGAAAAACCCGATATACAACACGGACAAGAGCGTGGGGGCTCGGAATGGGGGGAGGCCTTTCGTGTATAATGGAAACCTCTACCGCGTAGGTCAAGACTGTGGTGAGACGTACGGGCATCGGATACGTGTATTCAATGTGACCGTTCTCACAACTCTGGAGTTCAAAGAAGTCGAGGTGCCCTTGGGTGTCAATGAGCCGGTTAAGGGACGAAATTCGTGGAATGGCGGCCGCAACCATCACCTTGACGTGCAGCAGCTCAGCTCAGGTAAGTGGATTGCAGTTAAAGACGGAGACAGAGTTCCCTCAGGGGACTCTGTTCGTCGCTTTGTTCTCGGTTTTGGTTCGGTTATGGCGGTCGCTTTGCTGACCGTGCTCGTTGGAATGCTTCTCGGAGCTGTGAAGTGTGCCGTGCCATTGAGTTGGTGCCCCCACGATGTCGGGAAGAGGAGCGACGCTTTCTTGGCTTTGGAGAGATCGAGTTTTTTCTCCTCCAAGCTACGGCTCTTCTGCAGCCGCCTGAACAGAGGATGCTCTGCTCTTCGAACTAGGATAGGGCCGAACACGTGGACCGGAACTCTCGTCGTGGTTTCAACCGTCTTGTTTGCTGCGGTACTAGTGTGCACCGGAGTTCGGTGTATGTACGGAGGGAGCGGCGCGCAGGAGCCGTACGCGGTGGAAGGGCACTACTCTCAGTTCACGCTACTCACGATGACCTACGACGCTCGGCTATGGAATCTAAAGATGTACGTCAAGCACTACTCGAGGTGCGCCTCGGTGAGAGAGATCGTCGTGGTGTGGAACAAAGGAACCCCGCCTCAACCGGGC
The DNA here is from genome assembly GCF_023119035.1 of Salvia hispanica. Classification (NCBI taxonomy): domain Eukaryota; kingdom Viridiplantae; phylum Streptophyta; class Magnoliopsida; order Lamiales; family Lamiaceae; genus Salvia; species Salvia hispanica. The sequence continues at coordinate 22,640,029 of NC_062965.1, forward strand.
GACTTCGACTCGGCCGTACCGGTTCGTGTGAGGGTCGAGAATCGGAACTCGCTCAACAACCGGTTCAAGCCGGATCCCCTCATCAAGACCCGAGCGGTCCTCGAGCTCGACGACGACATCATGATGACGTGCGACGACGTCGAGCGCGGGTTCAAAATCTGGCGAAAGAATCCCGCCCGTATCGTCGGGTTCTACCCGCGTCTCGTCGGGTCGAGGTACCGAGGCGAGAAGCACGCGCGTAAGCACGGCGGGTACAACATGATCCTCACGGGGGCCGCATTCCTCGACGGCCAGGCCGCGTTCAGGTGGTATTGGAGCGAGGAGGCCGAGGCCGGGAGAGCCTTGGTCGACGAGCTATTTAACTGCGAGGACGTGCTGATGAACTACTTGTACGCGAACGCAAGCAAGGGCGGCGTCACGGTGGAGTACGTTAGACCCGCGTGGGCGATCGACACGTCGAAATTCTCCGGCGTGGCGATTAGTAGGAACACTCAAGCACATTATGGAGTTAGGAGCAAGTGTTTGAAGGAGTTTTCTGGTATTTATGGGAGTTTAAGTCACAGAAAGTCTAATTTTAGAAGAAGGAAAGATGGGTGGGATGTATAGTATAGCTGGGGATTAGTTTGTTGTTAATTTTGTCTGACTTTTTTAGTTTATTTTTCTCTCTTTTTTCTTTTTTCTTTTTACAATGTATTTCCTGATAATTGTTTATAGTACATCTTGTTTGTATATATATTGGTTTGGATGAGTTTTGATTGATATAATTTGATGAAATAGGAATGGATGAAGAATGTAGAAGAGTGACATGGGCAGTCGTATTTGTCATTTGAATAATATTTTGGCTTATAGTTTGATTGAAAAGGAGTGTCTATGGCCATCCCTATATTATTTACATGTTTTAATTTATTGGATGTGTCCAATTGCTATCTTTTAATATGGACCATTTCTTAGCACAATTATTTAGAGTAAAATTGTTTTTCCCATTTGACATATGTGGGTCCCCATTCTTGATGAGGATAAATTAGCAATCTAGCATAGATGAGTTAATCTTTTTAATCTACAAACATGATTTTTAGGCACTTTTAGTTGTTAGGCCTATATGTTTAATTGTCTTGTTGTTTCTTAATTCTTTCAACCTTGTCTTGTGGTTATGACTGAAACTCAAGGTTTCAGGTTCGAATTTGTGGTGACATGATTTTTAATATTTTTTGTTTATTTATTTGTAAAAGTAAAGAGTTTAAAACTTTGAAAACTGGCAAAATTGAAATAGATGGCCTCGGACACTAATTATACTCTCTTTTTCATTAAAAACTTGCAACAATTGATTGTTAAACTTTCACAAAATAGTTTTGAAACATTATTAATATATAATGTAATAGAAACGTGATCAAACGAAAACTCTAAATATTGTACAAACTAAAAACTATGATCTGTACCATTGAAAAACGTCAACAGATCACAAAAAAACATAAACATGAAAATGTCAACAGAATTTCAACGGTAGTTAATGATTGATGTTGTGTTGATATTGTGTTGATATTAAAATCTTAAAATTTTACACTAATATTGTATTGAAATAATGTTAAACTGTGTTGAGGAGTTTTGAGTTTATACAATATATAAGTTTGCATTTTATCACTATCCTAGTGTAATAATATTATATTATATTATACTCGGAGTATTATATTTGTTGTGGTTGTAAGAAGTGGTTGTATTTTGAGTCTTACTATAATACACTTTATTCTTGTTGCATTTACTATCCAATGAATTTTACTTTACTGTATAACTTATTGAAGTCATTAAATTCACTCAATAATATCGTTTAGAATAGTATTTAAAAAAGGTTTATATGATGATGGGACAAAAAATTTTAAAATTGGGTGTTCAACACGAAGTTGGAAAGAAATCTAAGAGCTTAATGACAAAACTAATTTTAGCATAAAAAATAGGCCGAATGATATCTTTTTAAAATTAATTTCCTTTATTATTAATTGATGTACTACTCCATAAGTCCATATATGCATTTGATTGAATCTCAACACTTAAGAGTTTTTTAATCTTTAGAAATTGGTATGTAAACTGATAATCCTGTAAATAATAAAAATTAAACTAAATCATCGACACATTTTCCATTATCATCGATTAAAGGATGATTTTTCTTTCAATGCTTTATAAAGGAAGATTTTGTTTTCTTCTAATTTACATTAAAATTGATATTTGACATTAAAAACACGTGGTTAATTTAATTCTGCAATGAAACTCAAAACTAATTCAGTTCTAAATATAGTAAAAATACACACATTTATGAGTTAGTAAAAAAAGAGAATATTTATTCATTTTATACCCGTGCAACATCTCATTTAAACCTATGAAATGGAAATGGAAATGGAATTGAGATGCAAACTTTATTTACTTTTTCAAAAAGAAAAAGATGTAGAAAAACGATTCTCCTAAAATAATGGAATCATATAATGTTTTAATAAAAATTTACAATGGTTCAAGAATTAGGAGGCTTCATCTGCCAATGATTTTGATTTGTTTTAATATTATTTTTTTCATTTTCATGTAGTTTTCCATTCATCCTAATCCGAAGCTTTTCCTTTACAAGGCCTTGAAAGATTCACAAAGTTCATACCTTTTTCAGACATCACATTTTCATACTTGCATACAAAAACCAAAGAATAAAAAGGGGGGAATTGCAATTGTATATGTATTCAATCACAAATTTGTGTAAGGAATCATTTGCTTTTCTGGGGTCTCATTTGAAATGGTGGCTTTATCAGATTGCTGTCTGAAACAGAGAAAAGAGGGAATATTTGTGGAGAATCTAATCTGATGTTTGATGGGTAGTTTCCTCAGGTTGTTTCTCTGCTATTCAACGGTCTTCACTTTCATTGAAAAAATACATCCAGCTCTTGTCTCAAGATTTCATTTTTTTGTCTCTAGAGAGAGAAAGATTGCTTTTTTAAAGGGGAATTAGGTGTTTTGTGTTGTTTTGCATGTAGTTTTGGGGGAAAATTATGTTGGCAACCGTTAATCCAACAATGGAGAAGGAATTTGATTCGAAGCTGAGGATTGAGAGCAGCAGTTCTTCTTCCAACAATGATGGTGGGAATGATGATTCTCAGAGATCTAAGGTTTTTTCATTCAGAGCTCCACAGGAGAATTTCAGCATTCAAGATTTTGAATTGGGCAAGATTTATGGTGTTGGTTCCTATTCGAAGGTCTATTCTTCCCCCTTTTCATTTCTGTGTTATTTTTGTTTTCCAGTTTTTTTTGCTTTTCTGTGTATGTTGCTGCTGATTGTGTCGATTCATGTGTTGATTTGATGCATTGTTTGAATTGATATTGATTCCATTGAAATTGATGTTTCTTGTCTTTTTTTTTTCTTGATTTCCTTTGAGTGCGTGTTCTTTGTAATTAGAGGAGCAGAAGGTGCTTTGGAATTTCGAAAAATCGAACCTTTTTGTGGTGTTTCTATTTATATAATGTTTCTCTCAGTTATAGCACAAGACAACAAGATTTATGGTGTTGGTTACTATTCAAAGGTGTATTCTTCTTTGTTTTTCCTCTCTTATTTCTTGATTGTGTGGATTCATGTTGTTTTGATGCATTGTTTGAATTGATATTGATTCCATTGAGTTTAATGTTTCTTGTTGTTCCTTGGCTCTTTTCTTGATTCCTTTGAGTGCCTGTTCTTTGAAGGTGCTTTGGAATTTCGCAATATCAAACCTTTATTCTGTTGTAGTTTCTTCTAAGTTAGATCACAAGAATATAATCAATGCTTCATTTCTAATAATGAGAGCTGTGAATTTTTGAACTGGTTGTTAAGTCGATGAATTCTTTGAATGCTGGAAATTTATAATAATCGGATGGTTAAAAATCGATGGATGAGATGTTAAATCTTCCTGAAAACTCTATCTACAGATATTATGGTGTATGTTTCTGGTTTTAGTTGAAGTATGAGGAACTTGTGGAGGAAACTGTAATTCTAAATCGAACCTAATGTGCTATCGACATCGAGAATTTGGTGCTTGTTTCCCTTTTCATCAGTTGGTTATTGATTCTGTAGAAGCTTTTCACAAGCTATATAGTAAAGCTTCTACTAGCTCGTTTCTTCATAGATTTAAGCTATCAAACTTGATTTCTTCCCGCTTGAGCAGTTCAGAGTGATTCTGTGGTGTCATCCCAAATTTCTGATGGAAAGTATTAGTTTTTATGTGTGTAATGCAGGCGATGCTTGTTTCACATTTGATTTATTATCGACAGGTTGTCAGAGCCAAGAAGAAAGACACAGGAAAGATCTATGCTATGAAGATCATGGACAAAAAGTTCATTACGAAAGAAAACAAAACGGCTTATGTAAAATTGGAGCGCATTGTTTTGGACCAGTTAGATCATCCCGGTGTAGTGCGATTATTTTTCACATTTCAAGATAATTTCTCGCTCTGTGAGTATTACTCGTGACAATGCCATACACTCCTTTTATTTTCTTGGTTCACGAGCGTAATTTGAGGTTCCTGTTTTAATTATGTTCTGTAGACATGGCGCTCGAATCTTGTGAAGGCGGAGAACTTTTTGATCAAATAACGAGGGTAAATAGACTTTTCACAAAAACATCGGTTTTTCCTAGTGATTTCTCCTTCTGAAGTATCATCGTTGGTTGGGCTGCAGAAGGGCCGTCTATCGGAGGAAGATGCTCGTTTCTATGCAGCTGAAGTGGTGGATGCTCTCGAATATATCCACAGTATGGGCTTGATACATCGAGATATTAAGGTATTTTGTCTCCTTCAAAATTGTTACCTTGTTATACTTAGCAATGCTAATAGTTTATAGACGGCAGCCGGAGAATCTGCTGCTCACTGAAGACGGCCACATCAAAGTCGCAGATTTTGGTAGCGTAAAGCCTATGCAAGGCAGCCAGATAACTGTCCTTCCAAACGCAGCATCGGGTCAGTCTGTAATACTATTATTTTGCTGCTTATATGAATTAGGTGAATTCCGAATAATCATTGTTTATTCTTTTTAATGTATTCAGATGATAAAGCATGTACCTTCGTGGGAACAGCCGCCTATGTACCTCCGGAAGTTTTAAATTCATCTCCGGCAACTTTTGGGTATGAAGTTGTGTTATTTATCGAGTTTTTTTTTCTTTTCTTGTTGTGTTCGAACTTGTATTATTCTTTTCATCAGTCATGACCCGGTGCTCATTTGAAATGCGTACGACCAGGAATGATCTGTGGGCCCTTGGGTGTACGTTGTACCAAATGCTTTCGGGGACGTCTCCTTTCAAGGATGCCAGTGAATGGCTTATATTCCAAAGAATTGTCGCCAGAGACATCAGATTTCCAAATTACTTTTCGGAAGCAGCTCAGGATCTGATTGATAAATTATTGGCAAGAAATACTAAACCTCATTGCTATTTGTTTCCTCTCTGTTTCATACCTACTTTTCAACTTTTCTTTTGCAAATTCGCATCAGAATCATTCATTTTCGCTTAATATGTGAACTAGACAGCTCTCAATATGGACTTAATATCGGTTTCTGATGCTTTCACGAAAATATTCCACGTGCTAGTATAAAAGGATCGATGCGCTATCTGCACGTTGATTCATACGATGTTTGCCTCGTCTAACCATTTACATTTTTAGCAGAAAATCTGTCTCTCATTTGTTTACTGGTGTGTTTTCCGATGCAGGATATTGACCCGAGTCAGAGGCTGGGGGCGGGACCCAATGGCTATCTAGCTCTGAAAGCCCATCCCTTTTTTAAGGGCATTGATTGGATAAATTTGAGGGATGTGAACCCACCTCAACTAGCTTTAGACCCAGCGGTAATATCCTTTCTATTTCGTTTCGTTTTCTATAGAGTTCTTTTCCTTGAAAATTGAGGTTTCAAGAAACATGTGAAATTTCATAAACTCTTGCTGCCTTGTTGAAATTTCAAAAATATTGTCCAGGCTCAGTCTCCTGGATGTGAAGATCACGATTCTTCGTGGAATCCCACACACGTTGGGGATGGTTCGGTGAAAACATGTGATGGAAGTGCTGCAGTTGCTTCTGCCTCTGACACCGGTAGCATCAATAGACTTGCTTCAATCGATTCATTTGACTCAAAATGGTTAGTCCCGAGAGTTGTTTTTTGTTTAAAAAAGTTGAGACCTTTGGATCATTTTACTTCGTAGATGAATCACGTGAGTGCTATTCGTGCTACTCTACATGTAAATCCGTTGCACGACAATTTGTCTAGAACGTTCAGCTCAATTCGAAGATAGATTGCATCTTCCGTTCTTCGTTGATTTTTTTGTTTGTTTGACAGGCAACAGTTTCTTGAGCCGGGCGAGTCGGTTCTTATGATCTCGATGGTCAAGAAACTGCAGAAGTTAAGTAGCAAGAAAGTGCAGCTCATCCTTACGAATAAACCTAAATTGATCTATGTCGACCCAGCGAAACTGGAGGTCCGAGGAAACATCATATGGTCGGACAATCCTGCCGAGCTGAACGTTCAAGTTATAAGCCCTTCGAATTTCAAGATTTGCACGGTTAGTCTCCCTTCTTCTTTTATAATGCTGAGACTTGATTTTATGGCATAATAGCATGAATACATCCTTATGTAATGAAAAAAATTGTATCTTGATACAGCCGAAGAAGGTCATGTGCTTCGATGATGCGAAGCAACGAGCAGCGCAGTGGAAGAAGGCGATCGAGGCCCTTCAAAACCGGTAAATTGCTTACTGGCGCGACAACACATACTTCTGGATATACTTATGACACAATGGTAGAACACAAAGTCGAAAAAAGAAAACTTGAGACGACCCGGGAATAGTTTCGGATGCTGCTCCGTTTGGAAGCTTTCATTCGAGGATAGTTGTTGTTCTAGCTGTTTAAGATGAATTGATGATGCTCTCATGGATGTGTTATCCACCAGTTTTGCTGCAAAAAATAGTTTGCTCAGAATTAATCTCCCATTTCAAATGTCATTTCATTTTTTGCTTTGATTTTAGTTCGTCATTGTACTTCATATTTGGTTGATGAAATCTACAGACTATGAAGTGTAAAAGAACAGAAAAACATTTGATTCATTTAAATTTGTATGAGAGAATTTATTGGGTTTAATTTGAGGGTTTGTTTTAAGATTTTAATTACAGCTGTTAACGGTAATTTACTTGAATTCGCAGGATTTTTTTTTAGTTTAATAAAATTGTAATTTTACAATAAGTTTAGTAACGTTTTTCTAAAATAATCTAGTACAAACTTAGGGGCAATCATGGCAATTGAACGGTAAATTGCTGAAAAAATTATGAATTTTGGTTAAATGTTGGTCCGTGCTATGCAAGTTTAAAAATCACCCGAGAAAACTATGAAGTTTTGCCATATTCTTGATTATCTCACGGTGAATAAAATCGGTTGCCAACATATAATATAGTGTTGATGTTTTTCAATCAAATGATGCTGTTTCTATATGAATAGACAGTATCGAGTTACTCAATCTCGAGGAATTTGCGAGACGAACAATAGTTTGACCAAATTTCGTAAGTTTTTCAACAATTTGCTAATACAAATAAATAAATGAATGAAGAAAATATTTAGAGATTTTTTTTCTTTGGTAGGTCAAGCTCCCATGTTCTTCAAAACTCTGTTTCTACTCATCAACTCAAAATCTCTCTGTTTCTCCACTTTCATTCTCTATCAATCAGTTTTTGCTGCTTCAGCTCACTATCTTCGACGACGATCTTCCCTACGCAGGTATATACTTACTATGGAAAGTTAGATTCTCCTTTTAAAGTAGTATATTCTCAAATTTTGTTCTAGGATCGGATCCAGTCCCTTTTTGTTATTGAAATTGCACATTTACAATCTATGCTGTGTAACTTGATTTACCAAAATCATGAATTGCTCAAGGGATAATTGAACTTGTTTCTCCTAAAATCCAATTGTAAACGGGTGGAAAAAACTGGTGAAATCTAGAATCTCGTGTTGGATCACATCTAGGGTTTATGATCTGAGCTTTGTGATGGGTTAGAGAATGCTAACTAGGATAAGATTGCATTGGATAAGATCTGAGCTTTGTGATGGGGCTTCCTTAGAGATGGCAATTCAATCCAGATTGGGGATGGGATTAATGGCTCTTCTTAGCAGTTGAATTTGTTGGTAGTCTGAGCTTAAAGAGTGTTTATCAAAATCTGTAGTGTAGGTTAGCTTGGTGATGAATTATGTAAACACGCTTGGACCCTGTAGTTGTGTAGAGTACCATATTCTTGTCGATGTTGGAAGAAGATGTTGCCATGTCGGACTTTGAGTTTTAGTGTTGCTTCTTCCTGGTGGTAGCGGGCCTTGGAGTTGTATAGAGTATTATCATATTTTTGTCGATGTTGGAAGCGAATGTTACCATATTGGATTTCGAGTTTTTGTGTTGCTTCTTCCTAGTGGTAGCGGACCTTGTAGTTGTTTAGAGCTCGGATATTCTTGTCGATGTTGGAAGCAAATATTAACATGACGGATTTTGTGTTACTTGATATGCATTAACGTGCTTCTCTTTGTCAGTGCAGCCTTTCTTGAAGTTCTGTAATTATGGCCAGCAGTAGCCAGAACGGGATTCAGCTCTTGTTATCTGCAGAGCAAGAAGCTCAGCACATTGTGAATACTGCTAGAACTGGTGAGAACTCATTAACCTTTTTGTCGAAGATGTATTGCTCAAGCAGTCTGACTCTGCTGTCTTATAAATTCTGGATATTGGTTAGTGAATCTAGTTTCAACTTTTGAGCTCTTTCTGGTTGTGCCGAGTGCTGAAAGTTGATCTTTGGCATTTGGCGGATATGCATTACAACCTAGAGTTTAGTTGGAAGAAAGTAGCGTATAAGTTCCTACATTTAAAATGTGTCATATATGTATAGTTAGCAATTTGTATTAGTGTGTGAAAGATACACTACTTAAGCTTGGAACGAGTGATTTGAACATAACCCGGCCTTCGTGTGCAGCAAAACAAGCTAGGCTGAAGCAGGCAAAAGAAGAGGCCGAGAAGGAAATTGCTGAATTCCGTGCTCAAATGGAGGCGGACTTTCAGAATAAGGTTGAGGAGGTGAGGGTTTATAGGGTAGTTTGATGGGAACACTATTGAATTATTTGCCTGTTATTTTAACATGTCTAATTTACGACGTCTTATGCTCCAAGACGATATTTCCAACGCACTTGTTTTTTCCTCATCTTATTCATTTCAAGAAGCATGTTTTTGTCAGATTGTTCCTGCTTAATCAGTTTATATTCTATTCTGAGTTCTTCTATGACAGAGCAAACTCTTGCAATCGACCATCTGGTCCGAGCTCTAGAGTCTCTAATCACATGAGATTGAACTTTTTCGTGTTTTTACAGAGCAGTGGAGACTCAGGTGCCAATGTGAAGCGCCTTGAGCAAGAAACTGATGCAAAGATCGATCATCTGAAAACAGAGGCTTCAAGAATTTCTCATGACATTGTCTCCATGCTTCTAAGGCACGTGACAACCGTGAAGAACTAAGCTCGTGTTCGAGCTTGTTCTATTGGTGCAGTTCTTGCCCATTTCTTGAAGAAGACTCGTTTCCATCATTTTCTATTACTATGAATAGTGTCATTCTTTGTCTCTTTACTGGGCTATATTGAGATATTGAACCAATAAATTGTTTGTGCTAAATTAAATTGCAACGAGGCTTGTTGTAGAGTGTGAAATTTGAGTTCGGATTTGGTGTCGTTGTGAGGTTTGGCGTCGAATAATGGGTCTCGTAGATGTTACACCCGATGAAATAATATATGTACTATGTTTTATCTCTATCCTAGTTTGAAATACAAAGGCCCTTATATTTTGAAAGATTGGACTCCTAAATAGTGACAAGATAATTAAACAAGAATACGACTCAATTATATTGGGAAAAAGAGTAATTTTTAATAAAATTCATATATTTGTATCAACAACCCTAATTCCTCCTTGTTTATTACGATAAACAACTAGTGTAGAAAAACTATGTTTTAGTGGAATGATGAATCAGTTTAATGGATTAATTAGTTGTAGTTGGTGTAGATTTTCAAGTTAAGTCTTCATAGTTTTGAATGTGTGTATTCCAAGTCAAGTTGACTCAATTATGCCAATTACCAAACAATAAGTTGAAAAGGAATCTCAATCTTCACAAGCTAAAAATTAATCATCATACTATATCGCAACTTGCAATATAATCCCAAAACTAGTAAAGTTCATCTCTAACTTAAATCACTCTCACATGACAAATAAACGTCTCGTGACTCTTCCATCCTAATTCACATTAATGAAAATTCACATGAATCCCTATGCTTGGTCGACATGTGAGTTGGTAAGATGTACGGCTTATCGCGACTTAGATATAATATAATTGCACGCCTAAATAGTGACGGATTTAAAAACATGAATCTTAAGTTTAGTCTATATGGGAGTTGGTAAGATGTTCGACTTATAGCTATCTAGATACAATATAGTTGCACGTCTAGACAGTGACGGATCCAGAAAACAGAACTTGTGGGGTTGAAGCGTGGAGTTTGTTTTTTATATTGTGTGGACCAAGTCTTCCATCAAACAAATGCCCAATTTTTCTTCTTCTTTAGTATGAATATAAAGTCTACATTCTACGCTTGATATTAATATTTGCCATTTGCAATGATACATAGTAGAGTTCACAAAAAATGGATTTAACCAAATCTATATGGATGGACCTACCTATCCCATTTCCCTCTCCACCAAGGAATCATGATTTTCAACTTTGACCCTATCCTACCCTACCATGGTCTATCATATTAAACTCCAATAGTACTATACATCTCCCTTCTTGTATATAAATGATATACAAGAATTGATGAATGGAACACAAATGTGATTTAATCAAATGGCCAAACCTATGCTACTCCTAACCCTCTCTCTCAATCTAATCCTCCTCACACAAAACAGAGTACTAAGTTGTGACAAACAAGAACAAAACTCTTTACTATCATTCATTTCTTCTCAATCACCTCCTCTCAACCTCAACTGGTCTCCCTCCTCCAACTGCTGCCATTGGGAAGGCATAGCTTGCACACCCGACGGCCGAGTCACGCGACTCTGGCTGCCGGGGAAAAACCTCACCGCCGCCTCTCTGTCTCTACCAAACCTCCCATACCTAGCCCATATAAACCTCTCCCACAACCACCTCGCCGGCCTCCTCCCCTCCCTCCCGCCCCGCCTCCTCACACTCGACTTGAGCTTCAACGCCCTCACCGGCCCACTCAACCGCACCCTCCCCACCACCATCCACACGCTAGACCTCTCAAGCAACCACTTCAATGCCTCGTTCGATCCCACCTTCCTTCTCCTCCGACCATCTAATTTGGCCATCTTCAACATCAGCAACAACGCCTTCACCGGCCCCAACCCTTCGTCCATCTGCAACGTCTCCCAATCCATCAAAATCTTGGATTTCTCCGCGAATCAATTCACTGGCCCTATATCCCCTTCCATCACCCAATGCTCAAACCTTCTAGTCCTCAGAGGAGGCTCCAACTCCCTCTCAGGTCCACTGCCACGCGACCTTTACACCCTGACGAGTCTGCAAGAACTCTCCCTACCTAACAACCAACTCTCCGGGCCAATCAACGACGCCATTGCCAGCCTCTCCAACCTCGTTATCCTAGAACTCCACGTCAACCAACTAACCGGCCCGATACCTCAAAATATAGGGATGCTTTCGAGACTCGAGCAACTCCAACTCCACTCCAACAACCTCAACGGCACATTCCCACCATCTCTAACAAACTCTACCAACCTCACCACTCTCCTCCTCCGCAACAACCTCCTCAACGGCCAAATCTCCACGCTCGACTTCTCCAAACTCCAACGCCTACAAGCCCTAGACCTCGGAAACAACACCTTCACCGGCACCATCCCCGACACCCTCTGCCTATGCAAGTCCCTCACAGCGATCCGCCTCGCGTTCAACGAGCTCAGCGGAGAAGTCCCTCCATGCATGGCCTCTTTAAAAAACCTCACACACCTCTCCCTCTCTGACAACCTCCTCTCCAACGCGGCCCGAGCCCTGACCACACTCAAACACAACCACAACCTCGCAGTCCTCTTCCTCTCCCGATGCTTCCATGATGAAATAGTGCCAGACGACGACGACCTCCTCGTCCCCGACACGTTCAAGAATCTCCAAATCCTCACCTTAGGAGGATGCAAACTAACCGGCCAAATCCCGTTCTGGATCTCCAAACTAAAAAAGCTCAAAGTCCTCAACCTCTCATTCAACAAAATCCACGGCCCAATCCCGGAATGGATAGGGACAATGGACAGCTTGTACGTACTCAACTTAACCAAAAACTCATTAACCGGAGAAATACCACACAAATTAACTCAGCTTCGGGCTCTAATATCCGACAACTCCAGCACGGATTTGAGCCACCTCGCGCTGCCATTCCTATTCGACAGTCTCCAATACAACCGCCTCTTCAACCTCCCCCGCGGGGTGAAGCTCGGGAACAACAGCCTCACCGGGATCATCCCGCCCGCGATCGGGGAGCTGAGGCTCCTCCACATTCTGGACCTCAGCAACAACAACTTGAGCGGAGGCATTCCGGACTCGGTGTCGAAGCTAGAGAATTTGGAGAAGCTCGACATGTCGGGGAACGAGCTGACGGGGGAGATTCCGGAGTCGTTGACGAAGCTGCATTTCCTTTCGGCGTTTAGTGTTGCGGATAATGATCTGGAGGGGGAGATTCCGAAGGGGGGGCAGTTTGAGACGTTTGGATTTGGCGCGTTTGAAGGGAATCCGAGGCTGTGCGGTGAGGTGGTGAATAGGAGCTGCGGCGGGGTTGGTTTTAGGCCGGCGGCGGCGGGGGAGGAAGAGGAAGGTGGTGGGAGTTTTTGGTGTGGTGTTCGGATTCCTTTTGGGGTGGGGTATTTTGTGGGATTGGTTGCGGTTAGTGGTGTGGTTTTTTTCAAGAGTTGGTAGAGAGTGATCAATGATGAATTGGCCTCATTTGATTGGATTTCTTCTACTACCTTTTTTTTGTCAAATGAGATAGTTGTAGGAGAGGAGGATGTGGTGGTTGTAGGGTTGATTTGTCGGATTTGCATCGAGAAACACGAGCGTCGTGCAAGATGAATTTGAGGTCGGGATATCATCAGATACGGGTGATGGTGTAGGATGTTCAACCTTTCAATGCTCATAATGTTTTTTTTGTGTACATAGTACTATTGTGTTATTACGAGTATTGCATCTTGTGTTTTTCTTTAGTTTTTTATTTGAAAGGGTATTATTTCAGAGTGTTAGATTTTGTGAAGTGGGATTATTGTTACAATATTTATTATCATGGGGCATGTGTAAATAATTTTTACTACTAGCATTCAAAAAAATAGTCTTATTTGCGTACGGTTTTAATGATAAATTGGTAAAGTAAAAGAGAATACGAGGAAAAAGTGTGTAAAGTAAAAAGTTTTGAAATATGGGTCTCAATTCGGCTGACCTTTCAAGATTAGAGATTAAAGTGGGAGAAATAATTGATGTTTGCATTGGGAGCATATTATAATTGATGTTTGCCGTTGGCTAAAAGTGGAAATAATAAAGTGGGAGCAAATTGAAATTTTAGAGAAATTGGCTTAAAAGGTGGTTTGGTCAATTTATAATTATTGGAAAACAAATAATAAGAATAATGAAAAGAATAAATATAAAAAATAGAAAACCATTGTTTCGAAAAATTTGCATGCCTCGAACCTATATTTCGAAAGGTCAACGAAGTATCTAATATTGAAAGGTCAGCAAATTGAGACCCATATTCTGAAATTTCTCGAGTAAAGTAATAGAGAAGTTGAGAAAAAGTGAGATACATATGAGAGAAATGGGAGAAAAAGTAGAAAAATATGAGAGAAAATTTTAATTTATAGAAATATTTTTGTGGATATGTTAAAAATGACAAAATGTAACTATTTTTCTTGGAAGCATAATGAAATTTTTCCTCATCTGAAATAATTGACTCAAATTTTGGAAAACATGAAGCAAACTACAGGTTCAAGGTAAAGTTTAATTAAATTACTAATCATTGCTCATGTAAAATATATAAGCATATAGCATTATATTTTATCATAAATATTGAAAAAAAAAATACTGAAATGACATAGAAATTGCAAACACTATGAAAAGTGATAACTTTATAAAATGCAAGCTCTAATAAAAAGATTATGAGGGAGGATGTAATATTACGAATTGAGTCGAACTCAATCGAAATATTAAAATTTATTTGGATATTTGGATCAAATTAATTTTCATTCTTCACTAAATTTAGAATTTCGTTCAATTCGAATTAATAAAGAAAGTCAAAATCCAATTGAACAATATGCAGAAATGCAACTGTAACAGTCGAAAATCTTGCAATTCTCTTTGTTGAAGACGACAAACTCCGGCGAGGTGCGATTTTTTGTTCCTCATTCGAATTCCGCGGATTGCTATCGATTATCAATTGCGATTTATACGAATATGGATTATTGAATATGTGATCTCAATTTGCAACTGGAGCGTCGTTTTGGTGTTTCTCAAGTGAATTTTGCAGCTTTTTTGCATCTATTAGAAAAATGTTATCTGGTTTTAAGTCATTTTGTTGAACTTTCGACATTAACAGTCGAAGTATTTTGAGTTAGGTAAATCGACCGATTTAATTTCAATGATGTGAAAATGTGATATGCATTTCATTCAGATTTCTGTATAAAGCAATGAGGAAAAGAAGAATTATCTATTGCTATCTAACTATAGCTTCGATTTTCATCATTATGACACCCAATTTATCAAACAATAGCCTGATTATAAGTGTAGGGGAGAGATTCCATCTTTTCCCTGATTGTATGTGCCTCCTCTTCATAGATTGAGCTTCGATTGTTGTAAAAGAAGATAGGAGTATATATTTTGCTAAATATTCTAGTGGCTGCCATTTGTATGACTTATTGAGGAGACCTAGGCCTTGGAAGCTCATATTCTTTGGTTGTTTTAATTTTCACCTTGATCTAAACAAGCCACTAGATCCTCTTGACGTTTCGATCGCTGAAGTATCCATCTCATAAGAGCATTACTAGTGCATCCTTATTCTCCAAAAAAAGTCTTTAATCACTGTATTTACTAGTTGGCTTTTTGCAGCAGTTGTTATCCATATGAAGTCAGCCGACAATTCAAAAGGCATCATGGAGGACAATGATGATGAAGAGGAGGTGTGACCTAGATTATAATTGTTACTAATATGGTTTTATCCAAGCAAAATTGTTAAATGTGAATTTGTCTAATTTCTGCAGTTTGAGCATTTTGATGATTTTACTCTTGCCTCGTCATGGGAAAGGTATGGCAGTGTACTGGCAATACATATTAGGTTATCTTCAAAAAGAGCACACTGCTAACAGCTGCATAACCTTTTAGGTTCATTTCTGAGATAGAGGCCGTCTGTCGACAGTGGTTCGCTGATGGCCCAAAGAACCTATTGGTAAGCCTTGTTCCCTGGCGGATTTGTTCAAATTAGATAACTCCTTCTATACTGTCAAGCAGCAACCTTAAACTTTATTTCTTTTTCCTTTCTTTTATCTATTTGTACCGAATTAGAAGGCTAATATGTAGCTATGTTGCTCGAATCATGTTTCTGTTAAGTCACAAGATCTTGATGGTTCCATATCAAATCCTACTATATACAGCTGCAAATAATGTCATTGAGGTAGCTGTGGGGTATGGTAAAAAACTGAATCTTTGTCATTGTCAAATTAGTTTCTGCTTTGCCTGATAAATCTTCAGGAGAGGCTCTGTTGAAAACCAATATCACAAGTTGGCTTTATTTTAAATTGCATTTGGTTATATCCATAAATAATTTGCACTTGATGTGCAGATTGACTTCTGTTCTATTTGGTCATA
Organism: Salvia hispanica; assembly: GCF_023119035.1. NCBI lineage: Eukaryota > Viridiplantae > Streptophyta > Magnoliopsida > Lamiales > Lamiaceae > Salvia > Salvia hispanica. The sequence goes on from NC_062965.1 coordinate 22,655,935, forward strand.
GGCAAAGGGTGCTGTTCAGGTGAATCAGCTAAAAGATTTGTACAAGATCAAATCTGAATTCAAATATGCTACAAAAAGTTATTGCATGGAGTACTATTTTGCAACAGTTGATGATGGTACTCATACGAAAACTTAACTACAAAATTTACCTTCTTAGAAGGCGCTTTTTCTCTAGCACGTTTCTTACTAGGATATCTTACCGTCTCAGGTAAAACCCTTGATTGGGATCATCCATTGCACGATCTGCAGCTTTCATTTGGGGTGAAGGAGTTTGTGGTCTCTCTCTCTCTCTCTCTCTCTCTCTCTCTTTCCATGTGTGTGTGTAAACTATTGTTTTTTGGATAATACCTCTGAGCTCATTGTTCTCAAACTGTCAGGTGATTGCTCCGCAAAGTGCGAGTGGTGTAGTTCTTGATGCACCAGAGGCAAGCAAACTTTTGAGTGCAGTTGCGATTGCTTTGTCCAACTGTTCATGGTTTGACTGCTATTGTATTCTTGCTCAAGTGTTTCTTCCTTACATTTCCAACATTGGTATATTTTGTAAATTAAAGAAATGGTCTCAGTCTTAAGAGCATAGGTAATGAGGGGCAGTGAGCTGAACAGTAAAACTCTAGGGATCTAGAATGTCGATAAACTTGAGGATCAATTGGATGTAGATAAAAATCTTACTGGCTGAGATTTCCAGAGCATTTAGAAGCCAAGTGTTTTTAGAAACTCATGGCTTATTCATTGTCCCTATAAAAACTTCTTAGGAGTTCACAATGTGGACAAATGGCTGGAGGATGTATTAAATATGTTCAATTACTACCAAATATAACACAATCAAGCTAGCAGAGTGAGCTTCTTGGAACAGTTTAGAAGATTGTAAGGAAGAATAAGAAAACAATTGCATAGTATTAGTTTAGGTGCCGATATTTGTATTTGCTTATCCCAACTGTGTTAATGTAATTTTATCTTGTACAACCAGATTTCCAAATTTGATGTATGTTGGATTTCATGACCTTCTACCCTCTTGCTTGCATCTTCTTTGGTCATAATGTAGTTCGGTGCTCACGTTTACACTTATAAGTTGCTTTACTTCTTTTCACTGAGGACTAATAATGAAGTGCTGTTAATATGTGTTGGGATTGCTCATCCTTTGCAGCCTATGGCCTGCCTTTGTTCCTGTTCATGATTCTTCGCGTAAAGCATATATTGGTATTCAAAATATGGGAACTGTTTTCACTAGAAGGTTTGAAGCTGACCGCATTGCCAGCCAGGTTCCAGTAAAGCTTATGCATTTAGAAGGACTGTACGAGCTGTTTGTATCCAAATTTGTGAGTTCCCTCTTTCTCTCTCTCTCTCTCTCTCACACACACACACACTGGTAATTTTTTTCTCTTCTGGGGTTTAACATCTATGGAACACACATGGAACATGACTGTATTCATTTGCATAGCAGATGCATTTCAATAATTACTCGAATTGCTTATTATTTTGATAGCTTTGTTTTGTATAGTTGTATGTGTACCGAATGCATTAGCATGTTCCACTGCAATATTGGTATCAGTTTTCCTTTTGGGAATTGGCTTCAATTACTAAGGGATTAACTGTTATGCCGTTTACTTACAAAAATCCATTTTCTGGATATATTCCCAAGGCCTATACTGCTGTGGACTGGTCTATGAATCATTTTGAAGTCCATTTTAAGATGAAGCTAACCTACAGAACTCCCATCCATGATGATGAGGATGAAATTCATGATCCTGATGCTGACATCACAGGATCCTGTGAAAATCCTGAGGTTGATAATCATGTGAAAGCTCAATGGGATGACAATTTTCCTTGGAGCAAGTGGTATTCTGCAGAGGACCCAGTAAACGGTGAAACACTTCTGCTAGCTATATTAAAAATTTGTTTTTGTTGCCCAATTTGTGTTGGTCAAAGTCTTTTTTACTGATTATCAAGAACAGTACATAATATTAGCATTATACCCGATGGTATATCTTGGATTCCTAAGTGCCATGATTTTTCTTATGCAGGATTTGAGTTGCTTGCCATATGGTTAGAGATAACAGCTGAAAGTTCACTAGATATGGCTGAACTAGAGAATGCCTCACCAGTAGAAGCTGATAAGTGGTTCTTAAGTCCATGCCTATCTGAATATCTGTAAGAACACCGTTGTAATATGTGGGATTTTCAAAATTTCCCCATCATGTTTTGAGAATTTTTTATTTTTAGCACACCATGTTGTCAGCTGCAAGCAACTTGTTTAAACTGTCGGAAAAGGGAAAGTGTTGCATAAAGTAAAGGAGAATAACATCTATATGGGCAATATATGTGGACTTGGACTCTTGAACTAATATTTTACACGTTCTATCTATTTGTTGATTCTACTCTGTTAGCCTTATTCCATACTTCTGTTTCTTCATGGCTCTTTTTTGGAAATTATATTACCATCAACTCCTCACCTAGTAAAAGTTTGTTTGAAATACAAAATATTTGTCCCAATCCCAATGTTTATGAAGTATATAGTTCTGTTTAACCTAAGGGAGAGAAGCTAACTTCTCTTCTTCCTATCAAATATTTCATAGCTGAAATAGTTCCAATCCTTGTTGACGAAATGGAATGATTTGTATTCATCCATTTTTAGCAGTGACGTTTCTGGTGGAAGCACTATTGGATTTGCGTCCCAGCTGCACCTTCTAGTTAAGGCACTGGAAATGTCATCAGAGGCCAAGTTCATTGAGGATTTTATATCAGGTTTGAAATTCTCCTACTGCATAAGTTCATGTATCAAATGTGAATTGTTGTTGACACATGATGTAGTTTCTCATAGTGACTTCTGATTATGTTCTCCGACCATGTTGAAAAATTAAATTTCCAGTAATTTTTAAAATACTGTATGTCTTCTAATTTAGTTTTTGCAAACTCAGGTTCTGAAGCTTTGAAGTCTTCAGCAGTTGTACCTCCACAGACAGTTCTTGACCGTGTGCTAAAAGATCTCTTTCATGAGGGTGCATACATTTTTTTCTCATTGTTGTTGTATCTTAGTTATTTGATTCTTAGATAAGAACTGTCCCTTACTGAACTTTTTGTCTCAAAAAATTCAATTCGTCAATGCTAGTTTCAAAGATCCATTATCTCCCCGAATTGTTTCTTTAGTTAATATCATTTTCTTTAATTTGCAGCTGTGGAAACAGAGATGAATTCCTCTCCAACTGAGCATAAAAATTCTCGATCCATTAAAGGCGCTCCGCAGGAATCACTCTTCGCACAGTTCTGTTTACATGCTCTTTGGTTTGGGAACTGTAGTATACGAGGTATTTCTGTTAATGGAACTTATTGTAAAACAGTGTATTCGTTTTTTGCCTGACCTATCATTTCGCAATTTTCTCATTGCTCTTCATCTTGTTTATTTGATTAGCAATTTCCGTACTCTGGATAGAGTTCGTTCGCGAGGTTCGCTGGTGTTGGGAAGAATCACAATCACTACCAAGAATGCCATCCAGTGGCCCAATCGACCTGTCCACTTGTTTGATTAACCAGAAACTGCACATGGTTGGTCCAATTGACTCTCTCTCTCTCTCTCTCTCTCTATTTATCCTTTTTAATGTCCCGTGACATAGCATTTAAAGCTCTCACGTTGTATATTTAGCTTGCTGTGTGCATTGATCAAAAGCATAGAGAGGCAGAAGGACAGTTTGTTGATGCAAATGACACTATGACTTCCCAGGTCTTGCTGTTTTGTTTTGATTTTGTTCCTTGTGATTTTTCTATTATGCTGCCATCCACCTTCTTACGTTTAGTATCCATTTAACTGCAGGAAGATCTTCAGTTTCCAACGCACAATTCTTCTTCTTCTTCTTCTCGCGGAGCTAGTAAAGAAGGTTCTGACAGGAAAGACAGTAGGTATAAAAGATAATACTAAGAATTTAGGTAATTAAGATACTGAATATATCTATGTAGAACCTTTTTTGCAGATTATGCAACATGTGTTTTTTTTGTTTTATAGATAACAATCGTCTTAAATTCTCGATGTTTGTTTCGTGTAAGTTCTTGAATCTCTTATATTAATGTGTGTACTTGCATTATTAAGTTGTTTAAAGTGAAGCCATTGACGAGATTATCCTTCATAAATTCTGAGATTGCTTTCTTGGTAGTTGGTTCTCGAACGCAAGTAGTGAGTTATTATAGATACTTCATATTTCTGCATTTGCTAACAATCATCCCTAAATGCCAGCAATGATGCAGCTAATGTGGCAAAGCCGATGATGCTCTTAAAGTCAAACAAGATTATGCGTGCTCCGATCACCCTGGTAGTTCACTTTCTGCTGCTTTGTCTCAAACAACGGTAAACTTATATCTTTCTGACTTTACTATAGGAACCACCTCCAATGACAGAAGACATGCACGAAGAACGTCTGAAAGCTGCTGTAGCCTTGGGTGATTCATATGTAAGCAAAAATTACCATTTGATATGATATTTTCACTGTCTAAACATGACTCTCTTAATTTGTAATGTCATTTCGTGGAAATTAGTCTTGTGATCAACAATTTGATAGTAAGCGTTTCACATCAAATCACTAAAGTGACCATTGGGAAACTATTGGTGTTAATAAATTCGACTTTTTGCTGGTTTGGTTGCTGAAAAATATATTATGTATGTTCCTAATTCGTTTTTGTTAGACTTATATGTGAACTGACAATTGTTTCGTGCATGTCATTGCAGAGCTTCTCTGCTCAACTCGAAACAGAAATTTTGGCCTCAGGTGATTGACTTTCTTTATTATGCCTGAATTATTCAACTTAATATTGTATTTCTAGCTTCTGAACTTGAAACTTATTTTTCAATAAATCCTTGTACATTCTCTTTCACTTGGTATGATTTAGCCTCCAGAACTCTTATTTCTGTTCACATTAAACCTATGTTGGCAAGCCATTGCATATCATTTATTCGTATCTAGCCCTAGAAGTTCTCTATTTGACGATATAAAAGCATATCTGAAGTGTTTAAGATGCATTCTACATAGATATGTCGTGCTTTACACACACGCATATATATAAAAATCATTTTCTCATGCCATGTATTGTAACCTGACTGCAGATATGTCTGCTTTCAAGGCTGCAAATCCAGATGCTGTCTTCGAAGATTTTATCCGATGGCATTCACCACGGGACTGGGAAAACGATGAAAGTGAGGAAAATGGTGCATCTGAGTCCAGTTCATGGCCTCCTCGTGGAAAACTTTCGGATAGAATGTCTGATCCGGGGAACTCATGGAGAAAGATCTGGAATGAAGCCCCTGCCGTGCCTGCTTCTGAACAGAAACCACTTTGGGACCCGAATAGAGAAGGAGAAAAGGTTCTACATTTACTGATCATAATCGTGTCTTTTTTCTTACTATTATTTCGACAGAGTTGTAGATTCCATTTCATCGATTTCTTCAGTCATGTTGGACATTTATTACCTGAAATCAGGTTCTTCATTACCTGGAGACTCTAAGACCATACCAACTGCTGGAAGAAATGGTCTGTGCTGCCTTCAGAGCAGCAGCCGACACTCTTAACCGGACCTCGTTCGGTGATTTAAAGCAGATGAACATAAAAATAGAACAGTTATACATAACCATTGCATCAGTTCTCAGAATTTTCCTAGGTAACTTTCCCTTAATACATGTTGCTTATGTAATTATATACGGTTGCAACTTCGAAGTAACAATTTACTGATCCTAATACAGCACAGAATACGGCCACTGATACCGAAGTTCTTGAGGACCTCAGGAGGCTATCCACTACTTTCGAACACATTGAGAAGTTAGTTCTACTCGCGGCATCTCTTCATGTCAAATTCTTGCAATCACCATACCTTGGCCAAGCGATCTTCACCGACTGCTTCAACTTCTACCTCCCAAATATGGGAACAAGCTCTGCCAATGTCCACAATGATACCCAAAGGGTAAGCTTCAACTGGATTCCTCCCCAACTCTTCGTTGAACGGTAACTGCCATTGTTCAATAACGATGCTGTTTGTATACACCAGGAATTCGACAAGAAGCAACAAATAAGGTCAGACGACAGGGACTTAATCCTCAGCATGTTTCCTCCACCCACAGCAAACCAGTCATGGAGGAGAGTGTTGAGCATGGGCAATCTCCTCAACGGCCACGAGCCTATCCTAAGGGAGATCATATTCTCTAAGCGTGACCCTGCGAGTGGAAGCTACTACGCTGCCTCATCCCCAAAGCTCCATCAACAGGACATAGAAACCTACAGAATGTATGTATCTGGAACTTCGAATGATCTTGGGGTTGCACTTGCTGTTGCCTCATTTGATTGAATTTCTTATGCTATATACATATTTTTTCGAAAAATGGGACAGTTATAGGAGAGGATGGGGTGGTTATAGGCTTGATTTCTCGAATGAGAAACAAGAGTGTCGTCTAAGATAGATTTGAGGTCGGGATATCATCAAATACGGGTGATGGTAGTTGTGTATTATTAGACTGCATATAGAATGTGTTTTCAACCTTTCAATGCTCAAAATGTTTTTTTTGTACATATTTTGGATATTGTGTTTTAATGTGTGGTGTTTTTCACTTAAAATATATTTAGGAATGTTTGATTTATAAAATGAGTGAAATTTTAGATTTACTGTTTCACATTTAAATAATACTATAAATATCGGAATATATTGACACCATAGTTTTTATTTGGCATTTTTTGTCAAGAAACGTCAATATCTCTTCTAAAGGGATCCAACTTTTTTGTTCAAATTTTATTGGACTGTATTAATAATTTTGTATTTTACACTCAACTTTTTGTCTTGTGGAGATCCGAACAAATGTCGACACTATGATAATTAATTTCCATAACACAATTTTTTTTTTCGAATTCTCGATTTTTATTTGACTTCTCCATTTGGCATTAATATATCCACTCTGTTTTTCCATAAACTCGTATTTTTAAATAGATTTACGCAAAAATCAATATTTTCATAAATTCATAATCACGTGCTACATTATCAATTAATATTCATTAATGAGATACATAAAAATGAGATGCATACAGCTAGCTAACAACCATGCTTCGTTATTTCCAACAGTAATAAATTTCGTCGGCTACAATTTTCTATTAAAACAATTTTTGCTAATTCCTATATCAAATCTGATTTTCATTATTCACTTGTTTCCATAGTCTAGAGATGCCCACAGTTCCGGAATTGACGGTTTCGGTTTCGAAAATCGTCAAGCTAGAACCAAACCGCGAGGATGTTTCACTGTTACGGTTCTGGTTTCAAAACCGCTGGTTTCGGTTTTGGTTCCAGTTCTGAACCAATGGTTTTTCAGCGATTTTTTTACAGTCTTTCACGGTTCTGAACCGCCAGTTTTCAATGGATTTTGTGGTTTCGACTCGATTTTTCACAATTTTTCGATAGTTTTTCACAGTTTCATTTCTAAAATTTTGGTATCCGAACCAGCCTACGGTTCCAAAAATAACGGTTTCCATCCTTTTAAATCTCACGGTCCCTTAATTTACTAAATACTGGTTCTTTAATATATGTGTATGAAAGATACGCCTCAATTATGATTGTATAATTTTGATCATCTCTATCAATACAATGTTTGGATTAGTGAACTTTGTAGTTTTATCAAAACTTACACGCCATTTGTCTACGTCAATGATTTTTAAAAAAAAATTCTAGTAGCAATAATATTAATAAAATTAATAAATATGCAGAAGAAATTAATTCCCGAAGTCGTTGAATAAAAGAGGTACAAACGGCGCCGTTTCAGGTATTTTAATTCCACAAGCTTCCTCTTCTTTCTCACTCTCTCTCTCTCTCTCTCTATTGTTGCCTCCGCCATAGCTAAAAGCTCACCAAACCTCTCTCCAAAACCCCGCGTTGAAAAATGGGAGACTCCAACAGCATAGCGGAGGAGCAGAAGAACCCCTTCGTAGTCTTCTTCACGAACTTACTCGCCTCAATTAAGCTGCCCTTCCCCCCGAAGAAAAACGACGCTAAGCCGGAACACGCCGTGGAAGCAGCGGAGCCGCTGAAATCGGCGGCGGATGAGGAGAAGAAGCCAGGATTCGTGACGTTTCCGCGGCAGAGCGTGGAGGAGATCAAATTGGAAGCGGAGGCTGATGCAGCTGGACGGACTACTAATCCGTTGATTTTGTGGCAGGTATTGATTCGTTCGTGGTCGAATTGATTTTGATTGAGATATGTTTCGATGCATGTGATGAATGATGATTGTGTGAATTTATTTGATATATTCGTCTTGCTCCTTTGATACGGCTGAATATCTCTTTTTTATTGAGTTAATTAAACTGAAATTGTAGTTGATATTCATCTTACTCCTTTGATTTAATTTAAAAGGTAAAAAGAGTTGCTTGGAACTTGTAAACTGCTGAATTAACTGAAACTGTAATTGATATTCATCTAGCTCATTTGATTCTGTATAGGTTATATGCTGGATATCCTCTTGTTTATTGATTTAATTGAAAAGGTAAAAAAATTGCTTGAAACTGTAGACTGCTGAATTGACCGAAACTGTAATTGAATTCATTTTGATGTTCTCAAGGTTATATGCTGAATATCTCTTCTGTATGAAAAAAAGATGAGGTTGCTTGTAAATTCTAGAATGTTATGTAGATTGCTGAATTGGCTGAAATTGTACTCATTTCGCTCCTTTGATTCTGTTTTAAGTTGTATACTGAATATATATTGTTTATTGAGTTAATTAAAAAAAGTTGCTTGATACTTCTAGAGTGTTATGTAGACTGCTGAATTGACTGGAGCTGTATTCATCTTGCTCCTTTGATATTGTATAGGTTATATGCTGAATATCTCTTGTTTGTTGAGTTGATTAAAAGGTTTAAAAAAGGTTGCTTGTAACTTGAAGGATGTTATGGCGACTGCTGAATTACTGAAACTGTAATTGGTGAGGTGGTTAGGTAGGATGGAAATTCGATCAGTTGGTTGATTGCCACGGTTGCTTAGTTGGTCGTTTTATTCATAACTTTGACCAGATACCAAGTTATAGGAGGATTGCAGTTTATAATGTTTATCGTGAACTGTGATTAATAGGCAAGTTTTTGCTTATTCTATGCTATCTATGGAACAAATTCTCTCTTGTAAAATTGTGATAGCCATAGGATTTTGTGCCTATTCTAAACCGTGATTCGTGTTGTATCTAGCAGTGAAAAATGTAATACGTTTTCTGTTTGTGATTTTGGTGGGGTGGGATATCAAATCTGAGAAAAATACATACTATTGTAACATATTCGAACTTGTTTCTATGAGCCTATGATTGACAAAGAATACATTCTTTCTTAAGGTATAGTTGAACCTCTTGTTATTAGCCTAGGATCAAAATCTAAGAATAGATACTTTATAACGTATAATTGAGCACGTTCACATTTTCTAGAGATATCACATTGTGATTATCTCTACCTTCTACTATTGTTTACCAAATTAAGTTGGCGTCAACGAGAATAGGAAACCGTTTTTGATATCGTAATGCTTGCTGATCTACAATCGTTCATCTTCTGATGTGTCTGGCTGGTCACAGGTTTATGCTTTAGGCGGAATTTTAGTTGCGAGGTGGGCATGGATGAGGTGGAACGAGAGGAAGGGACAGAAGAAGCCAGACGATGGTCCTCCCCCGTCTCAAGACTAGCCTCTTTGATCCTTCAAGTAAATGGATTAGATATATGGTGTTCATAATCATGGTCTATTCTATGAAGAAAATGTAGTTCATACACTCAAAATATCAACTTTCTTTTACAACTGCGCTGCCCCTTTTTTTCTTGGTTCATTAAATCTTTCTACAGTTTTTCCATTATCAGTATTTCTTTCTTTTCTTATTCTTCGTTCTTGAAATATAATCTTGCACCAAAATTGTCGTACGCAAATGAATCATTTCAGTTTTTGGCAAAAATCAACTCTTTAATTTCTCTTATTTTAATTTTTCTCTTCAAATTCAATTCTTCTTCCATGTAACTCAATAAACACCACTTTCTTAATTCTTGTGTCGAAAACAATGTCTCGATTAATTTAGGACAAGAGTAAAAATGAAGAATAAGACTTGTGGTTGAGAGTTGTCTACTTCTTCTAGCCATACACACTCCATACCTTTGATCCATTTTTGGATAGATGTATCCATTCTATGTGTCTTAGAGAGAGAGGAGCACAAGTCTATCATTTTATGGCATGTGCTACATAGTAATTTTTTTTTAATTAAAGTGACAGCTACACATGTATTTATTCTAACAATCACAACTGGTTAGCAATTTCATACAATGACAAAATTTGCAACACAGAACGTAGAATCTATCAGAATATGCCAAAACAGTAAATTAATCATTACATCTGACAAAATGCATCTGACCATTCCTCCAAAGATATTTCAATTTATTGTATTATTGATCTTAGTTGAAGTATGAAAGTGACAAAATGCATTTATTCATCTAAAGGATAGCAAAAAAATTAGAGCTAGAGCTATTGAGTTGGGATTCTATTCACCAGAATGATACATACTACCTGATCCATGATGACAATAAGAGTGAGTTAGAAGAAGGAACTTGCCTTGTTTCTACCTATGTGGATCGCCAGAAATGAGTCCGGCTTGTGCTAACTCTGTTCGTGATGTATATACACTCCCGAAGACCCGTGTCCAACTGAGGGTCTTTATATTTTTTTTCTCACAAAAAATTCTTGTAAAAGCTGCTATTGTGAATCAAAATAGCTGTCGTATATAGAAAGCCGGTCGAAAGCATCAAAGTTAGCTTTTAGGCCGACAAACTGACTACCGCACTGGGCACAGCCAGCTTCAGGCCATCTACACCCTCCCTCGCGGGTGCGTAGAGGGCATAAAGATTCACATACCCGGCATATAGGGTTGATGGAATCATCATCATCTTCATGACGAGCAACATACACGGGACTATCTGGTTTCTCATCACTCCGCGTGCCAGCAGTGGAAAAGAGAGATTTTTGAGGGATCTCTGTTGCTATGCTTTCGATGCTAACAATGCAATCACCTTCTTCGGAAAAATGGACTTTGGACCCGAGTGCTTGTATTGCCCGTTTTATAGCAACATTTTCCTTTTTGGCACTCCTAGCCCAGTCCCTGGCTGAGCTGCTGCTGAGTTTCTCGTTTCGCAACTCATCTGTCAAAGACTCCACAGCTGATGTTGCTTCTCTAAGTTTTGCCTCTGCTAGATCTTTTGCCTGCCAACATTTGTTACTACCTGATTACTCTTCAATAATATCAATTATTGGGAAAGAATTATTGGGCTTTAAAGCAATCTAGAACTTTTTCTAGAGGGGTTTTTTTGTGTAAGCAGAAACAATAAAACCACCATCACGAACCCTTCCATCCCAGCCCGTCTTATATACTAAGCCTTTCTGAAAACCCAAACCTATATAAGCATACCAATCCAGTTAGATTATCCTACTTGTACAAAAGAATCCAAATTCAGGTACTTATTCCAACTTAAAGTAGAACGTAGTTTAGAGGTCATGCTCCTTAAGAAAGGCCTCTACTGCACATTTTATTGACAAGCACGTCTACCAGTCTTTGATCATGATGTCTTACCAATCTTTCCTATTTCGAGCATGATCCTGATATCTGATTGATTGACATATTCATGCCGGGCCCACACGCGGGGAGGAGGGGGGGTGGGTGTTGTTAACAGGTGGTCATTTCTTTTGGAGACCACAATTTTAATTTTGTTTGTTTTCTTGAAAAGGATTGGAAATATCATCTTCCTTATTCCTCATGTTAAACAAACAGTTCCTGTTAATGCGGTTTATATTGTGTTCTCGATTAAATGCCAACATATGAAACTGAATCTACCATGCATCCATTATTCCACACCCTGTCTAGGCTTGTTGATTTGGCGAATTCTCGCACTATTATTTGTGCATACATGCAACACAAGGATTTTAAACTAGAAAGGATCTTTTCCGGTCCCACAGGCACAGATACGACACAGCAGAAAGAGAGGAAAATTAGATGAACAATGATGAATAGAAACAAATTACGTACCTTCTGCAATTCAGATAATTTCTCAGCCATGTTTCTACAGTGTGTTTCTAACTCTCCACCTTGGGATTCTGATGGACAAGCCCATCGAAGGTGGAACTGAGGCCAAAGCGTTGGTGCTAAAGCCGCTGCTGGAGGTAATAACGGACCTTGAAATTTTGATGCGTCGTAGAAGTGGTTATAATGACCAGAAGGCCTATCTGAATCCCGCAACTCAGCCAAATAGACCCACATGCACCCACATGCATCATAAACACCAGCTTGATGCCTTTCTTTCTCACTGATTTAACAAAGAATAAATCAGACAAGAGCAATATAAACCAAAATATCAATACATTTTTTCCACATCAAGTTGTTTGTTGCATGATGCAAAAGCCAAGCAAAGACTTCTATAATCATGGCCGTGGTTACCAACTAAAATTCCTCACCACACAGCATGGTTGTCAATTGTAATAATAATTCATATTGTACTAAATATACTTTATACATGAGCAGCTATTGGAGGTAATCAGAAAGAACTAGCTTTTATTGATGAACTCTCTGCTTCATGATTTAACTTTGTATGTCTTTGGTGATTGTTGAATAATAGATCATAAGTTCTACTCTACTTTGTAAGCTGAACACAGCTTTTAAAACGTCTCAATAATATCATTACCTTCCTATTTGTGGCAAATCCAACATCCCCAATTTTTTCAGCATTAAAACAATGTCATTCAGCAGTATACATCGTCCAAATTTCATTGTAAATTTTGGGGATGTTGGGTTCCCACATATTTAAGTAAAGATGGTGGCATTCTTGAAATGTTTTAAAGCTGTGTTGAATTTGCACAATAGTTCATTACTTTATGATTTATTCAGCAAATATCCCTACTAAAAACACTATACATAAAAAAGGGAGCTTGCAAAGAAGACAAGTAACATAATTATGGCAGTGAGCTAGCAAGGAAAGAAAAGGCATATACCTGTTGCAGAAAAAGTTTCCAAAACGGCAGGACAGAACACAGTCTAGTAAATCTACCAGGAATACCTGCAAAGCCATAAGATAGAGTCAGCAAGCAGCATTATGGCGTAACATCATCGAATTAGCTATCTCATTATGCATTGGAATGAAGGTACATTACCGAAGAAAACTCAAAGGCAAAGGGATACATTCGTAACAATTGGGAAATGCAATCAACCCACTGTAGAAAAATACTGTAGTCAGTGACCCGAAAAGAAAAGGTGTCGTAAGATATTCATCACAAAACTCAATTCACACATAGGGATCTTTGGGACAAAAATAGTCAGACTGTAACTATGCCAGTTGGACAGCGCTTCTATAAGTGACAAATGACTATAATCACTTCCAAAATCATGATCAAATCTTCATCTGTTCATGTTATTTTGGCACTGGTTACTAAAGCAAATAATGAGCTGGTGTCCAACTGCCATAGCCATAGTAAAATTTAGTCTTACTGAAATTGAGATCTAAGCATTAGTATTTCTTAAACCCATTGAATACAGTAGAGTGGTGACTATAACATAAATGCACAACAGAACATGCTCTTTAGCTCTAATTATTTAAGGCGGAGCAATGACCCTTTTCAAATCCCCCTAAAATCATTTAGTAAACTGGTGCTACAAAATCTACTTTCTAAAAGATAGTTACTTCCATGAATGATCTCAACAAGCAGAGACAAAAACATAATGGTAGCAAAAATTAAGCATAAAAGATAGTTACTTCCATGAATGATCTCAACAAGCAGAGACAAAAACATAATGGTAGCAAAAATTAAGCATCAATTGGTCTACCAATGTTTCTAGTACATCTACCTGCAGAAAGATAGGTGAACAATTATTTTGTGCATGAGAAGAATTAGGCTGGGGAGATGATTGGCGACTTGGAGATGAAGTTAAACTCCCAGTAGATGCCTGCCGTGTAAATTCAGGAATGCTTTCACTTCCCGACACAGTAGGCAGTCCCAGACGATCTGAAAACGGATGACCAAATGCAAGCCAGTCTTTTTCTACAAGAGCCTGTTTATTCAGAAAGATTTGAACTCAGTTACAAAAGCCAATCTCTTCTCATACTCCCTCGTCCCATATATACTGACTTGTTTTCCTTTTTGGGCACATATATTGGACTATTTCCTTTTTACAGCACCTGTATCACTCACACACCTTTAACTAATACTCCCTCTGTCCGCGAATAGGAGTCCCGTTTTTTCATTTTGGTCCCTCCGGTTCATAATTACTATAAATGGTAAAGAGACCACACATTCCACTAACTCACTCCACTCACATATCATTTAAAACTAATATACACAAGTGGGACTCATATTCCACTAACTTTCTCCCACCCACTTTTCTTAACATTTCTTAAAACCCGTGCTGGATAGGAATGGGACTCCTATCGCGGATGGAGGGAGTACTTTACTACCCACTCACCTTTACACCATAAAGCAACATTCCTGAAAACCCATGGCAATAAAAATAGGCCAATATATGGGACGGAGGGAGTAGCCTAATTATCATCACACAACAGGCCTAATGAACAAGATGCAATCTATATAATTGGCTATTGCATCAAACACAGTAATTAACCATACCTGGAAACCTTTGAATGTCCGGTAGTATGGATCAAGCAACAAACTTGCAAGAGAAACCAGCTGAGTTGTTCTGTCCCATCCATCACTGCAAACATCATTTTGGATCATTCATAAAAGATCAAATCAATCAGTTGTTCTCGGTCTTTAATAATGTTTAGATTTTGAAATGATGCACAAAATGAACAAATTATCCATTTGAAGCAGACAAAAATTCTTCAAGTGTTATGGTTGAAAACTTAGATGTGCGTCTTTTCTGAATTATGCATACATAAAACAGCTTTTAAAGTTTCTTCTCCCAGTTATGGGCTTCCACAGAATATTGGATAGAGATAATATGTTCTGGATGACACATAAGTACAAAAAAATATCATCTCTTACCAAAGTAGAAATGGAGTTCCATTTTCCAAGTATCTTGATGAGGACCAAAGATATTAATGCATATTTAATTAGTGCTATTGTAGAGAAAGCACTAGCAACATATATATTCCCTATGTCATGATCTCTAGATAACTAAGGGTGAGGGTTTCAGAATCAAGAAACAATTATATTATACCACCAATAGGACCAGTCAGCAAACAGGTTCAACCAGGAAGATACAATAAAATATCCTACCTACAATGGACTAGCACCGTAGCTGATTCTAGAGCAATTCGAGCAGCAATCCAAGCTGAGCCAGCCAAGACACTCTGAACATGTATCAACCAACCGCTGTCCCCCAGAGTTGAGACTGAAGCAGACATACTGCTGAGATTTCCTCCTCCCCAAGTCCATCCACCATGCCTCTGTCAATAGAAGGGCAAGAATACAAGTATACACTCAGAAATATTACTACCAAACAGACTAAATATTACTTCTTATAACCCCTAACTCTGCTATAATTTGTGAAAGATGAAAACATCACCGCACCACATTATGACTAATAAAATCGATGGAAACAACTGAAGAACTTTGTTAACAGAACTTTCTCTTCTTTACATCATAACATAAACCCTTAAAGAGAGAGAATGTTGATTTTTCAATCCCTTAGAAAAAACCTTTTGCGGACACAAGGACTTTACAGAAAGAAGACTAATGAAAGACTGCAAAAAAGTAAATGTCAGTAAATGAGTGAAGAGTGATTGCAACAACAAATGTAAACAAAATCCCAGCTATACATGTTAAAGTATATCATTAATCTCCCAAAAAAGAACCAATGTGTATAAACAGATTATTCTCTTGAGGTGCAACAAAATCATACCAAAAAAGAAGACAACCCATCTGAAGATTTGGCACCATGAGTATCAACATAGTCTCTAAGCCGAGCAAGACTCTCGCGCATTGCGTGTATATTGTCTATACCAAAGAAGACGATCTGAAAAGTGGAAAAGGGAGGATGAGAAGAAGGCACCACTTACAGAACACATTATAAGTGCTTCTAAAAGTTAGGATGCACAATTTGATTATGGATTTAGATAGACCTCAGACTGAGAGTAGTTGGCAGAGGACTCTGACCCACCACCCATTGCACCATTCGCCAATGCATTTTTCCTAGGCCTTGCATCAGCTATATATAGCTTCCTAAATGAAAATATGGATTTGATGATTCACCAAAGAAAGTACTGGAGATATTTTAGTTAAATACCTCAAACTGAAAATATGAATTTCAGGTGATTTAGTTGCTTGATAACAAAAAACAAATACGACCATGGAGAGCCAAACATGGTTGAACTATAGAGAAGAAAATGAATACTGATGTAAACTCAATGAAAATAAGTTACCTCCTGCGCTCCCTTACTCCAGAAAGTTGAGTCCAAAGTGCGGCAACTAGTTTCTCATCAGAATTGCTGCAAAAAAGAGTGTATGGGTTCAGAAGACAATATATGGATTATGAGAGAGGAATGAAACTACAAGTTAGTTTAGAACTCCTACTACTCACTATGATCACAGTCATAAATTACAGTATCTATGAAATCATTCACAACCCTTTCAAACCAGCAGACCGACAGGATTATTTTACATCCTATAATCACCTTCTCATGTTCATCATGAGGCCAACCAGTGGTTGAGAAGATCGCGCTAGGACAGCTCCAGTTCCTGCAGCTAACCAATTAGTCTAACTTATGATACGTAGAAAAATTATAATGTGAATTCAGCTCATACCTGGGTTACACCAGCAAATTACAGGCAATCTACACCGTGCACGGAAGGAACAAGCCTGCAGTATCTCCACATCGCTGACAGAAGTTGCAAGGAAAGGCATGATCGAAACACTAAAACTATTAGTATAAAACTCTAGCAGTGGCTCCCATGGAAAAATAGATCTGCATAGATTTTCTTACCTTATGGAGTTTGGAACAAGCAAGGCAAATGGATAGGTAGGGCACATTGTATAGTTAGAGTTCAAATTGCTGATTCTCCACCATTCATTGGACAGTGTGAATGATCCATCTTCAAGTGTTCTAGGGCAAGCTTTGCGTGATTCTAGCCCAAGAAGCCGGAAGTACTCATTCAATAACCGCACTTTAGGGGTCGTGTTACTGTATCTTGAAGTTCCAGCAGCAAAAGCATAGAGATCCCAAAGTCTAGCTGGTCTAGTCCACCTTGATATAGCATCAAACACAGCACGCCTCTGCAAAATAAGCATTTTATTGCATAACAATGTGATTCAGATGACCATCTTCGGCATCAATAGTAGAAAGCATAACTGAGATGCTTAAAAGTTAAACTGATTTAGTCGCCCAAGTGAATAATTTGGACTACTTTTTAACCCACGCCAAAAATATGATTCTGACTCTACGTAGCGCCTTGCATTATAAATATACTATAAATTTGTAAGTACCCAAACAATTTAATAGAATTATTTTAAGGTTTTTAGGCAAGCTTATTTTAGAAATTGTTTAACTCTTCATCGAATACCACAAACATCATGAATATAATCACCAAAGTAGGCTAGGAAAATCATCATATACATAAACTTCCAAATCCAAGATGACTGACCTGTTTCGTCCGAGGCCGAAAGCCAAAGACAACAATTCTCATATCTTTACCTGCAAAGGTTTATAAGAATAATACAATCAAATGCAAACAACCACACATCATAATCATGAGATACAAACACAGTGACAAACATCATTTATGCAAAAACTAAAAGTTACTCCGCCCATCCCATTTGCCTTCAACAAGAAGGGTCTAAACAAGTGGGCTTCTTAATAAGCGTGCCCAGAAATTTGGGATCATTGGGGGTACTAATTTACGATTAAACTGACATTCACCGCAAGAAAATTCAAAACCTTCGTTCAACTATCTCAGTATTCTGATCCAATTATTTTCAATTGCTCTCGCCTCTCGATATATTTACTTTTTGAGAAATGATGCTAAGAACCATACCAATGACCTGAAGCAATCGTTGAGATGGATTCTTATCAATCTGCTTAGGAGCTGATGGAAGCTTCATACCCTTCAGTCAATAAAGAATATCAGAGTTCAGATCTTGCATTATGAACTAACAAAACATCTGCTTTATGGAGAGAGTTAAAGAAATTAAACAAAGCAAAAATTACCATGAGTTAAAAACATCACATTTTTCTTAGGAAAGTACAATTTTATTGCATTGGAAAAATAAATACTGTGACAAGTAGGGCAGGGGCAAAGTGCTTAAATTGCCTATCACAGAAATTGGAGAAAACTATTCGGATCAACTCTTGAAAATGATTTGCAATGATTCCTAACATAGAAAACTATTAGGATGTAAAATTCTTTGTGATTAACATCTGCAAAGGATGTATACTAGCAAAATATACAAATAGACAAACTAGCATATAGAAGAAGATTGAAGGTTACTGACTCCATTCATTACAACTTACAGTTCTGCTGAACTTCTCGATTGCCGCCAATGGTATTGTGCCAAGTCCTATAACGCTTCTAGATCCATCGCTCTAGGAAAAAAAGGAACAGTCCTATAAGCAAAAGGTTACATTTATTTTCCAAATATTACATCAAAAAGGCAATACTTTGATTTATAAAGAAATGCAATCCAGAATTTTTCATGCGAATGTGGTTGAATTTCATAAGGTAAAGCACAAAAGATTGTATTTGACTCATATGTCCTGATGATGAAGACCGAATCAAAACTCAACAAGTTTTAATGTGACTGGATGAGATCTAGCCATCTAAGCAGTCAGCTCAAAGTTTAGTGGGAAAATAAATCATTTGAAAATTATTAACAATGGCTTCCACACAAGATACTTATTCATTAGTTAAACTATAGCTCTTCTTTGTGCAGATGGCCGTTCCCCATACGAATTGTGTAATGAGAATAGTCAAACCAGAATAAGTGCAAGACTACAGTCCTAACCTTAATGTTTTATCAGCATGATATATGGCAAACTGCCAATAAAGTAGAAACACCCTAAATTTTAATACAAAATGAAAGAGACTGTATTAGCAACAGAGGAATGAACTTTAGTGTCTTACCAAGAAAAGAAGACGAAAATTTGTCACATATAAATCTCCGGCCTCGTCCGTGTTCACAAGAACAACGCCATGTCCCTGGAAATGAATCTTCAATTAAGTCACCCCAAAATATTCTTATTGAAGATGCAAAGAATGTGGAAGATAGCTTCTTTTTTCCAAAATATCATCAATCAGCATAAAGCATATATGCATCCTTACCAATATATACCACCCTCCACTCTCTAGCAACATCTAGAACAAAAATGACCTTATATAGTGTCTGTAATCTAAGGCATAATTTACAAATTACACCTCTTCTAAGCAATACACAGATTACCAGAAGCTAAAATCCTGATATGCTCCATAAATCATGTAAAAACACTAGATTACACCTTCACTTAATACAAGCTTTTCTAAATTTTGTCATCATCCAGAAATCTTACATTAGACTTACCACAAAAATTTCCATATTGCACAGTTATGATTAGCATCTTGAAGCTACAGAATTCAAATAAGTTAATTCGAACTATAATCCAAATTCACATCCTCAAAATCAAACACTACAAGAAATCATAAAATCCAAATTCATAGGCACACAACCACCAAAGAAGCTCAAATTTCAACATCACCTCTACTATGACAAACTCCCCGTCGAACAACAACTGCTGCAATCCCTGCGGCACAGGCCTCAAAGTCGAAACTTGCTGGAAAAAAAAGGGAAAATCACAAATCAATCACGCACATTTTCCGAAAACCTAGAAATTACAGAAAAAACGGCGCATTTCGATGAAATTGGCAATACATCAACTTTGGTCCATTCGAGGGTGTCCCAGCTGCCGTCGCCGTCGATTTTCTCCGGCTCCGGTTGACGGAGCGGCGTCGACCGTCCGGACCTCGCTCGCGGTATAGACATAGGGTTGCATATACAAATCGAATTGGCCAATTGGGGAAAGAATTCAGCTTAATCGGTGACAATTTGGGAGAAAAATTGTGATAAATTTGTGAATTGACGAATTTGTGTGTTGATGCGGGTGATCGACGTCAGCGTGACACGTCACCACGTAGGCCCCATCTGACGCGGGCCCAACCGCTTGTTAGTTAATTGAGTATTTCAATTTATTTTGCAAGCTCTTGAATATGTTCAATGAATCAATTTACTTTTTTTTTATCAAATGATCATTAGCATTCCAAAAAAAGGTTATTCATTTTATCGAAGTTTGAAACGACGTCATTTCATCAAATATTATCGAAATTTTATTTTTTTCAAATTTGATGACACTTTCTTTAGAATATCAAAAAGTTTAGAATATTTTCTGAAACACACTAAAAATAGATAATACAAAAACACTTTTATATTCATTTGTACATTTTGTTATAGCGCAAACGACATATTTTCACATGTTAAAATGGAAATAAAAACCATATCAAATTGAGGTGCGTGCGAAGAATGGTTAATGGTCCGCCGGTGAATACCCTTGGTAATTACCCAAAAAAAAAAAAGAAACTATATCAAAATCTGCCAATATAAATCGATTTTCGTAGCTGACTTATTTAGCGAGATATTTTATTAAAAAAATCATTATAATTAGGGATGTTAAATCGTTGATACTAAAATGAATGTTTGGAATATATTTTGCGGCATAGAGCTCAAATTAACTATAAATATGTTATTGTATGTATGTTTAAAATTTATTAAATTGAAGAATATTATTAAAAGACACTTAGTAATTGGTACATAAAAATGTACGTACCCTTATAGCACTCCCAATGGTTTGGGGATAAACTCCCTTATTTCTCCCTAACTCCTGCCACATCAGCGCCACATCAGCACCAAAATTTATCCCCAGTTTTTAGCCAACTTTTAGCCAACCTCTGCAATGGTTTCTCCCTTATTTCTCCCTTATTTCTCCCTAACTCAACATTTCATTTTTACATCATCACTAATTTAATTGTTTTATTTTTATATATAATAAAGCTAGCTTATTTAATTTATAAGATAAAACAAATAATAGTAATAAAGTTCGTTGTATTAAACACGGGTACACATTACAACGAAGAAAATTAAAAAAAAAAAAAAAGTACACGAATGGAAAAAAAAAATCAAAAAAAAAATTCAAAGAAAAAAAAATTCAAGGGCGGTGGGCGCGGTTTCTATTTGCCCACAATTCTTCGATGATATCGTGTTGTAGTGTTTGATGGGCCTCCTTCTGGTGTATGTCCATGAACGCCTGGAACCGTTCATGTTCGTTGTGCGGTACACCCTGGCGGGCGGACTCGGTTGAGACACCGTGACTCGATGATGCAACACTTGGGTCGTTGGTGACGTCGAGGACGCCTTCGTGTTCATCATCGATGATCATGTTATGCATGATGATGCACGCATACATGATATCGGCAATATCCCCCTGGTAGAAAAAGCGCGTCGGGCTCTTTACCAGTGCAAATCGCGATTGGAGCACCCCAAATGCCCTTTCCACATCCTTGCGCGCAGACTCTTGCGCTCGGGCAAAATACCTTCTTCTATCTCCGAGTGGGCATCTGATCGTCTTCAGAAACACGGGCCATTGCGGATAGATGCCGTCAGCCAGGTAGTACCCCATGTTATGCACATTGCCATTGGCCGTGAATTCGATGGAGGGGCCTAACCCGTTGATCCGCTCGTTGAAAAGGGGCGAGGAATTGAGAACATTTAGGTCGTTGTTCGACCCGGCTATACCAAAATAAGCATGCCAAAGAGCGATCTCGCTTTGTATGTAGCGGGAGATATAGTTGTTGATTGGGTTGTTGGCGAAACCCGCTACATCCCATCCGGTGGGAGCGGGAGGTACCTCTTCTTCGGAAGAAGAATGTGATATTTCCTCGTCGGACTGAGTACGAGACGATGAATCAGAACTCATTTAGTAAAGATGGAGAGAAAAAAGATTGAAAATTTGTGTGAATGAAGTTTGTGGGTGATGAATGGAGGAAGAGGATGAAATATTTATAGGGGTGGAAATTAGAATATGACCGTTGAGGAAAAAAAAAAAAAAAAAAATTGATCATCGCCGAAAAATCGCCGAACAGCTCCCCACAGTGGCCGGCGATGATCCGGCGATAGCCCGGCGTTAAAACGCCGCTTGGCGTAAAATCGGTAGGAATTTCGCCGAAAAATCGCCGAACTCCTCCCATTGGCCGGCGATAAGTCGGCGATATCCGGCGAAAAATCGCCGGATTTTCGCCGTCGCCATTGGGAGTGCTCTTATCTGATTTTTATAAATTTTGTCGGTATTAAAATATGGAAGACTTATCTTATACTCCATTTTCTAAATATATATACAGGGATAATAGTAAAATAAAAAAGACGGCATTATAATATTTTTTATTGCCAGAAAATTGAGTTAATCATCTCTTAAAATACAGATAATTGAAATTATTATATTCATTATAATTATAAGGCCCAAACTACATATTCCAGAGTCCAACCCACTTCGGCCCAAAAATCTCATGAAAATACCCCCAACATCACACAAAATACCGAAAGTATCCCTAAAACCCAAAATCTAAAGAAACACACTCAGTGCGTGAAAAAATCACACAGCAAAAACCAGTCGAAACCTGCTCGCAGTCGCCACTCTCTCTTTCTCAGCTTTCGTGGTGCGAGAAAATGGGGCTAAGCGATAATTCCATAACCAGACGGAGGAACAAAAGGATCAATAGAAAGGCGGAAAGTAAAAGGGATGCCTCGTCAAAAGTCTCCAGCCGCGTCGCTGCCTTCATCGCCGCCAAGAAGCGCCGCCAATCCGGCAAGCGCCGCCAGTGTCAGGTAACGCTTTTTCTCTTCAATTGAATTTTTTTTCCCCAATATTGAGCTATTGGATTTTCAATTTCTGATTTCCTTGTTGTGGAATATGAGTTTAATTTTGGGTTCGTGTTGTTTGAAGGTAAATGTGCAATCTTTTAGGTTTTATTCTATTTGGGTGCTGATGTCAAGCTGCCTAAGTTGCTTTACGAGTTTGATTATAGTTAATTCAAGCTATGGTTTTGCTAATTATTCGTAGCTAATCTGTTTTATGTTGAAAGTGGTGGGATATGTTGTTGAAAATTGGGATTTTTTTTGCTTTTTGGTTGCTGTTTAGGGTATGTGCTTCAGCCTTCCTTCTCTTGAGGACCCTTTCAATGAAAGAAAGGGGAAACCCGAACCCATGGGGAAAAGGAAGAGGGATTCGAAAGATGATTGGAAGCTAAAGGATAAGAAATCTTCTAGGTTGAAGAAGGAGTTTGTGAAAGGAAATGATCAACGTGGACGTCTTCCTGGGAACAAAACGGAGAAGTCTCAGATCGTGGAGAAGGGAAAGATGGCATTGCATTCGTGTATTAAGTTTATGGGGTCGGAGATTGCAACCAATCTGGGGAAACCGACTCACCAGATTATTAAGAGGGGAGGGTCCAAAGGCTCTTGGGAAGAAATTGTCTCGGACAATGTTTCTGGGAGCCCGTCAAAGTTTTTGCTTATGTGTTTGAACACGATACAGGATGCTATGCACAATGGAACAGCCTTGAGTGATGAAAAGGACGAACCTCTATTTGCTAGTGCTTGGGGACTTGATTTTTGGAATTGTTACAGTACTGGAATAGATGTGCTGGAGGCCAGTGGAGCTGACTCAAAGAGGGAGCAAGTTTCTTGGATAGCATCGACTGCTGCTGATATCATTTCAATGAAGGAGAAAGAGGGTGTATCATTTACTGGTCCTTTCCTTTTATATTTAGTGCCATCTCAAGATAAAGCCTCCGAGGTTTGTAGGATGCTTACTCCATTTCCTATCTAGCTGTCTATTAATTTTTTGTGCATATACCTTTCGGGATCTTAGATGATGCTATGGTGTCAATCATATATCTGAAATGTGCAATCACATATGCTGCGCGACAGTGTGCATCAAATTTTAATTGATACGATACTATATCATTATTGAAGGTTTCTGTCCCAAGATAATCTGTCTTGATAATTTATTATGCTGCCCTACATCATCTATAGGTACGCGGAGTCTGCAA
Source organism: Salvia hispanica (assembly GCF_023119035.1). Taxonomy (NCBI): domain Eukaryota; kingdom Viridiplantae; phylum Streptophyta; class Magnoliopsida; order Lamiales; family Lamiaceae; genus Salvia; species Salvia hispanica. Next base: position 22,680,016 of record NC_062965.1, read on the forward strand.
GCCGTTGAAAGGGCTTGGCGTACATACAGTGAGTTTGCATTCAGGTGCCTCCATAGACCATCAAATAGACGGGTTAGTCTCCAAACTGGTTACTCCTTTTATGCAACAACAGATTACTGCCAACATGTTTGTGATTTCTAGAGATGCACGTTACTTTATTTTGGTCACTGATTGTTTAGTCTCGTATCTAAGAGTCAGCAGATTTTTTTTATAGTTTGTAGTGGCGGGCATTAGATAAAGGGGCGACTGTTTTCTGGCTCATTGTGTGGCAAGTTGATGTAAATCGACGTGCTCTCATCCTGTTCCTTTTCCAAAACTTATTCATGTGAAAAGCAGCTGTTTCGTATTTGTGTATTTGATATCAATGGGAGTGTTTTTCTTGACCTGTTCTCATCGTATTTGGCAGTTTAAATAATTGTGAACCAGAGTTTCTCGTCTCCACCCCCGACAGACTTTTGGAAGTTGTCGCATTAGAGGCCGTTGACATATCTGGAGTTTCCTTGCTGGTATTTTACTAATCCATCATGCATAACAGTTTTCTCCGCAAAACATTTACACCAACGTGTTCTCGTTAGTTTTTACATCTCGGTGTTCTCAACTTCTCATAGGTTGTTGATGGATTGGAAACCCCTTCTAGTGGTGCCTACTTCGATGCAGTCAAAGCCGTAAGGCAACACATCACTGGAAGCCTTAGAACAGTTGTCTTCTCCGACTGCATGAATATTTCATCCGATAGCTGAATCAGCCGGCAACTGAAATGCCATACGGGTTTATTCGTGAGTGAAATTTTGTAATGTTTTTTTTCGTTCTCCGGGGCATTGGAATATAGCTTCGATATTATTTGGGTGCAGTGATATTGCATTAGGCTTTCATGCATCAATTAGAAATGTAGGAGTTGGTTTCACTTAGAAAAAGGCTGCATTTTTGTATGTCATGAGAGAGAATACAATTCACACAATGAGAACTGCAATTCATGTTTTATGCAGTTGAATTTTTGCAACTTGTATGCTTTGGGAGGCTTTATTTTTTCCAAAGGATCAGTAATGATTCTATATTAACCCTCAGTCTTCGTGATAACTCGATCTCCTAACTTATTGTTGTCAACTAAGTTGTGTTTTATCGTCCTACGCAGAGAGAGAGACTTGGCCACTGAATGAATCCTATCTTTTATTTATATTTGGGGGGTTTTGATCCATGCAAAACTAGATTTAAATATAGAAATGCAGAACAAAATCATACGAATGGCATATTTAGGTCACTAGTAGTTTATTTTTAGGTCATTTTAATAAATGATGACCTACAATGATCTAACAATGACATCAAATTTGAATTTTATAAAATGACAAAATAGATTAATAATGATTTTTCTGTGTTTTTTATTAATTATTGACAATCAGATTGCTTAATCTTAGGCCTTAGGACTACGATTTGGACTGCATTTTTGGATTTAAATGCATTCTTTTTTTGGATCAAAATCCTGTTTAGGGGTGAATAATCAATTTGTCACATCTAATCCACATTATCATACAAGAAATTTTTTTTTTTACAACTTCGGGATGTAAAAAAAGAAGGGAAATAGGTTTCTTAAATCATGAACTTTGTTTAAATTTTGGTATTTTCCATGAACTTTAAAATTGGTCTAAAATATTACAAACTTTAAATTTTGTTTGTTATTTTCAATGGTAGCCCAAATAAAATATCTTCGGCAAAAATCTTATTATGCGTGGGCAACTATGAAATCTTATTAGTCTCATCAGGTATTCTTGTATCCAAAATATTTCAACTTTTCATCAACAAAAAAAAAGCCTCTTTTCATCTGTTCATTTCTCAGTGCCAGAAACAAATTCAGTAATTATATAATGTTGTTGCAATTTTTCCAAGCAAAGGTTTTTTTTATAAAAAATGAGTTTGATCAATTCTATCCTTCCATCCAATTACAACTAATTTCCCTTTTTATGTTGTGCAAATTTTTTGGGTATTCCAAATAATATTGCTAAAAAAAACAAATAAAACGATTCTACTATCTTAAATGGCTAAAACATTATTTGAGTGCTATATACTATATAGAGTATGTTAGGGACCAATCACCAATGTTAAAAATGTGAATAATTGAGACTTTTAACAAAAAAAATGATGGGACTTATTATTCTACTTAAAAAGTTAGGTATGTTATAATGGTACTTTGAATGTAACTGAATTTATTACTATTTGACTGTGACATAATTATTATAACTATGAAGGTTCGAAAATTGAAAAATAAAATTATGAATGAGTGGATATTACCCAAAATGATGGATTTCATAGCCTGATACTAAAATTAAACTACTACTACTACTGTTACCTAATAGAGCAGTGATATAAGCAAAACTACTTCATAGTACCGAATCGTTGAACCAAATAAGAAGTTTATTATCAGACAACATGGAGTTCCCTTTAAGATCGTTTTAGTTCATTCTTTCTAGAATGAATTAAAATGATCTAAAAATGAATATCCATATAAAATGAACTTAAACAAAACTAAAAACAAACTCCGTAACAATATTTTAAAATGAACTAAAAAGGAAGGGTTCAAAACTTCGGTGCTATAAATTAGTTCGGAGACTAATCATAATCCATTACCTAATATTCTCAACATATGAAAATAGAGTCAAACTCTTGATATACTCTTTCAATTCATTACTAATAATTTTAATAGTGAATGATATTAGATTTAATGCAAATTTAGTCAAATGTGAAAAAATAACGAACAATATAGAAGAGAGAGTGAGTAACAAGTCGTGTCGGTCATTGGGGAATGGAAGACGAATATATTTTTTATGAAATAACAAAACTATTGATTAAAGACGGAGATATATACAGTTTTTAATGAAGTATCTATGCTTGTTGACGCAAATCTAGTTTTTCGACAATTTTTGGTTGTATTACGTTGTAGAATAATAGAATTGAATACGGAGTATATGACTATCAGTTGATAAGTACGACAAAAATACCTAGATGTACTGAGGTAAGAAGTGAAATGTGAATATATTTTGTACGGAAAAGTATAACTTTTAATTATAAACATAGAAGAGTACATTTTTAAAATCAGCCTCCTATCCGTACAATATAAATCTAAGACAATTTTTGTCTTGTAATAGATAATATAAAATTAAACGATAATACAATATAAATAGTACTAGTAATTTAGTAATATGTAACCCAATGTTCAAAATTAAATATAGGGACCGGAAATTAAATGTGGGGATTGACTATAAGTGGGTTAGAGTATTAAATTTTAGTACTACTACTATACATTTATTTTTCTCAATACTCCTCCGTCCTATCATAAAAATAAGAATATTTTCTATTTAGGAATGTCCCATAAATATATATCATTCTACTTATGATAACTTCTTTATTTATACTCATTCTCTACTCAGAGTCACACACTTACTCAACTGTAATTACTTTTTCTTTTTATCTCTTTTATTTACCAGTTATTTACCAGTTATGCATTAATTCTCGTACTGTTTGTATTTTTGTGGGACTGAGGGAGTATTATATTATCTCTCTCATTTCTCACCTTCTTTCTCTCTATAAAAAAAACCAAATACTGTTATAACTGTTGATGACTTGGCTTTCCGACATTGACTCACTCTCAAACACATCACTCCGGCTATACGTACAAAACGGCTGTATGTATCCATCGGTGAGCTCGACTGTAACTGAACAAAACTCTTGAATTTTCCAAATCTTTTTTCCATCACATTTTTTCCCCGTTAAACCCAATTAACACGCCTCTTAATTCTGTATCAGTAAAGGATCACATGAAATAATCTTCATTTAAGGTTTTTATGGGCTTTACTCAAGAGAGAGAGTGAGGAGAATTCATTGCCACATTTAAGCTAGGAATTAAATCACCTAATTCACTTTGATTTGCCTATTTATCTCTGTTTGTGTTTTTCATTTCCATTCAATTGTGAGGCATAGGTTAGCTAAGAAGTGGTTAATTTGGCATGCCTATAGATAAAATATATTGTGTGGAATTCAAGCTGTGAAAAATGCAGGTGGTTTGTTTATTTAGGAAATTTGGTGTAAAGATGGAATTTTTTCATCATTTTCTATCACTTTGATTGATTGCTCTAAAAAGAAAGGTTTTTTTTTTAGATTTTGGGGTTTGAAGAAGCAAGAATTGGGAAAGGAGTATGAAAATGCATGTGGTTTATTTATTTTAGGAAATTTGAGAATATATGGATGAAGAAAAAAAATTGGGAAAGGAGAGTGAAAATGCAGGTGGTTTATTTATTTTAGGAAATTGATTTTAAAGGTGGATTGATTTTTCCATTTTAGATCAGTGTGATTGTCATAAAAAGAAAGGTTTTTTCAGATTTTTGGGGCAAATATGGATCACAAAATAGCATAAGGCTGCTGAAGAAACAAGAATTGGAGGAGTATGAATCTGGAGTTTGGGATGCAGCAGAGTGATGGAGTGGAAAATTGGGAGGATTTGCTCGGGCTCTACACCGATGTTTTGCAGGATGGATGGGGCCAGGGGGAGAGTGTTGGGCCAGCTGGTGTGGCTTTTGGTGAGACGGGGAATGAGACGCGTGGTGGCTCGACTGGGCTATCCGGGGCAGATCAGTGGAGCCGTGGCGTTGAGGATGTTGGAAATGTGGTTCTTCCTAGAAAAGTTGAGTCTTTGGAAGAATTGTTGGGTAAGGTTGTAGAAAATCAGGATATTGGTGGTTACAATCTGCAGCAAATGCAAAGTGAGTAATATTTCTGGACAAAAATTTCAACTTTAATGTTTGCTATGTTCACATGATGTTCTAGGTTAGATCTTTTGTGTGTTTGAGTCATTTTATGTGCATTATGTGTATTGATTTATTCTGCTCCTTAACTAGATATTGAATTATGCATAATACTCCCTTCGTCTGCGTTAAGTGTCTCGTGTTATGGAACATGAATTGAAAAAAGTTAGTGGAACGTAGATCTAACTTTTTAGATATGACTTTAATTAGTTTCGAAATGAAATGTGGGACCCACTTATGATTTAACGGCGCACGGGTGAAGAGGAAAAAAGTTATGGTATACTTGCTCTAGAGAATACATACTCTTGGCAGATTGGAACAAACGAATAGTTCTTTATTGATTCGATACGGATTTTAAGAAATGTAAAGGAAAGTGAGAGAAACTCGTTAGTGAATTGTGGGTCCCACTTTTATATACTACTAGTATTAGTTTTTTCAATGGAATGTGAGAAACTGAGAATAATGATTTAGTGGAGCGTGAGGTGCACTTACCCAACATGGAAAAAAGTGAACTTGGACTTTTAATTACGAACGTACCGAATGGCAAAATGACACATTTTTTTTATCGGGATGGGAGCAGTATCTGATGGTTGTGATGTTGTGTTTGCAGGTAGACTTTTGGTGGATAAAAGACCAAGCGACGGCCTAAGCTTACCGCGAAGTTCAGAAGACGGGGACTCCACGAGCGTGAGTCGGCCTTTCCATCTCAGACCAGCAACACCGGATCACCATAGCCTACTGAAGAACAGCCAGAACAGCCAGCCGCAACATCTGTCAACAGAAGAAAACTGTAAGAAGTCTATGCTGCCTCAACAAGCTGAAACTGGAGAGAGAGAGCACGACGATTTCGTCTCCGATGCCCTGAGTTCAGCGTCTCCTGACGCTTCAACGACAGAGGAGAAGCGAAATCCAGTTGGTGGAAACAACGGAGGAGAGTTTTGTAACGAAACACCACCTCAGAAGACACCAAAGAGGAGAAAGCACCGGCCGAAGGTAGTGAGGCCAGAGAAGCCTAAACTAACTCCAAAGCCCGTGGCAAAAGAAAACAAGACCCCCGGTGGAGATCCTCCCACCAAAAGGAAGTATGTGCGGAAGAAAGACATTAAAGGCTCGACAAATCAAGGGAAATCGTGTAAGAGATCGTTAAATTTTGACTTGGAGGACGAAGTCGGAAAGAAATCTAAGCGCAAAGAGTTTGACCACCGCGATGATAGTCATACGGGCAGTGAGGCTGTGCATCAAAACATTAGCAGAGAGCAGACACAAATGGAGCAAACGTTTGTAGGAAAAATCCCGCCTCAAGAGTCACTGGCATTCGCAGCCACAGTCCCGACAGCCTCATCGAAAGGCCACACTCTTAATGCCATTGCAAGGAGTTTGAATGCGCGAAGTACTAATCCGGGTGCACAAAGGCAGGTATACAGTCATTCAAGTGGCGGCTTTAGTCAGCTTCTTATTCTAGCAAACACCCGACAGCAAAACATGGATGGACTGAGGCATCCGGGACTTCAAAATACGCCTCAACTTCCGTGGGAATTGGTAGGTAACAGGGAGGAAAAGCAACCCGAAAGAGCATATTCCTACACTGCGCCAACACAACCCCGGATTGTCAGTTCCCGTGGAAGCCACTTTAACGAACAAAGCATGACACCGTGGCAAGATTTTGCAAAGATGAATGGGCTCAGAATGCCTTCTGCTGAAAATTTCTCCGAACAAACTGTAGGCCCGAGCAGGAGCATTCATGGCCATACATACAGACCGCGCACGAATGCTGGATTGCCATATTTTGGCATTGAAGAAATAACCAAATTGATGAATCCAACGTACGAAGCCAACAAGGCCACCCGCCATTGGCGCGTGGATTCCATCGGTTCTGGACTCCGGTTTCAGAAGCAAATGTCCACTTTTAACCGAGGCCCTGAAGTTGGAAAAAGAAAGGAGATGGCGGCTGCATTTGCTCGCGTGTCAGCAAAGAGGCATTACATCAGAAAGACGCCACCAAACAAAATGTCGCGTACAAATAGAGTAGTACAGCAGGAGACGAATGTCTCGGGTACGCATCTTTCAGCAAACTTTCCTCTTAATGTATAGTTTTATTTGCACGAAAATGTAATATCTCTGTTTACTCTGCAGGCGCACGCGAACATAAGAGAATCATATTGGCAGTTGACGATATAACAGAAGGCATGAAAAGGCTACAGATCAGTACGGGAGAGGAAAATGCTCTCGTTCCGTACGCAGGAGATGGTGCTGTGGTTCCATATGAGGCGGTCAAGAAACGGAGGCCACGTCCCAAAGTGGACCTTGATCAAGAGACGAATAGGCTATGGAACCTGTTAATGGGCAATGAAGGAAGTGAGAATGCGGACACCATGGACGAGGATAATCAGAAGAAATGGGATGAAGAACGAAGAGTCTTCCGTGGTCGTGTGGATTCATTTATAGCCCGGATGCATCTTGTTCAAGGTATATTTATTAAGTTGATATTAGAAAAATTTCAGTATTCGGATAACCGGAATGGAAATTTATCTTGGCAGGCGATAGACGATTCTCCAAATGGAAAGGTTCAGTCGTTGACTCGATAATTGGAGTATATCTCACTCAAAATGTCTCGGATCATCTTTCGAGGTATGGTTGGTTTCCACGATAGCGAGTATTGAGGAATAGACGATGATAGATCGCGTTTTTAACGTTTTTCCACATTGCCTGCAGCTCGGCTTTCATGTCTCTTGCAGCCAAGTTTCCTGTCAAGTTGACTAGAGATTCATCGTGCCAAAACGCGGGAAAACCATCAACTGAATATGTGGTCCGCGTAACGCATCCTGATGGAACGACTTGTCATCAACGAATGACAAGGGAGCCAGTTTACGATCACAAATCATCTGAACACGGTTCAGAAGAAGTTCCTCCAGGCAAAGAGGCCAGGATAACAGAAGAATGTATTGCTTCGTCACAAACTTCTTCAGGCTCCGTGAGTTTCCAAGCCTCGGAGGATATCAGATCAAGCTCGGGATCAAATTCTGAAGCCGAGGACCAAGCAACTGGGAGCAATTTGCATCGACCTTTGTACCTCTTCGAAGAGGCTGGAGGAATAGCAGAGCTCCAGAAAAATCAGATGCCAGAAATGGGAGTTTCATATCCGGACAAGATTCTCCCGAACGATCATCGGGAATACGAAAAGGAATGCACCTCTTCCTTAAGTTCTACACTTTGTGATACGACACACGGAGCAGTCGTAGAAGAGTTGCATAATAAATCAGCCGAAGCAATCGGGCAAAACCCCACAGGTAATCGAAAACTCTATGCAGATAGCACACTTGAGCCGACCGAGACGAAGACAGTCCACGCTTCTGATGAACAATCAACAAATGCAACTGCGAGAAAGCAGAAAAGCGAGAAGGAGAAGGAGAAGGAGAAGGAAAAGGAAAAGCCAATTGACTGGGATTCGTTAAGAAAGCACGTGCAATCAACGGGCGGTAAGGGAGGAAGAAGCAGGGACACAATGGACACTCTGGACTATGAGGCCTTACGAAAAGCTGATGTCCGTGAGATCTCTAGCACTATAAAAGAAAGGGGAATGAATAACATGCTAGCAGCACGAATCAAGGTATGCAGAACGTTGCACGTTACTTAACACTTAACCCTAGTGAAGAAACTAATTCGATGTTTCTGCAGGAATTTCTCGACAGACTCGTTAAAGATCACGGAAGCATTGACCTGGAATGGCTGCGAGACGCTCAGCCAGACAAAGTCAAGTATGCATAATGAAATTCGTCACGTTTACTAATTACACAGATTTACGTAGTCTTACATTTTCTCTATTAACAATGCGTGCTGTTGCAGGGATTACTTACTGAGTATACACGGGTTGGGGCTGAAAAGTGTGGAGTGCATACGCCTCTTAACGCTTCACCATCTAGCTTTTCCGGTAAGCACACTTTCCTGCAAGGAACAACGAAAAAGAAAACCATTTCGCTGACTGTTTGTTTTTAGGTTGACACGAACGTTGGACGAATTGCTGTCCGGCTTGGCTGGGTCCCACTTCAACCGCTCCCGGAGTCTCTACAGTTGCATCTTCTTGAACTGTAAGTTTGCATCACATCATAAATAGTTAAGGCCGCGGCTGATAAAAACGCTATTGCTTTCTTGAAGGTACCCGATGCTGGAATCGATTCAGAAGTATCTTTGGCCTCGACTCTGCATGCTCGATCAAGAAACCTTGTAATAAATTCTCAACCTGAATCAGCCTATCGCGATAACAAAGTTATATCCTTATGTTCGTTCCACTGACAATTGTATTATGTACGACAGGTACGAGCTACATTACCAACTGATAACATTCGGGAAGGTAAATAACTAATCATCGTACAAATCCAGAAGAAACGTTTTACGATAGTTACTTACCATGCATCTGATTACGATACAGGTTTTCTGCACAAAGAGGCAACCAAATTGTAACGCATGCCCGATGAGAGGAGAGTGCCGTCATTTCGCCAGCGCTTTTGCCAGGTACGTGTAAAAATAATCGTATTCGAAACAGAGAATGATAAAACTGCATAACTGATGCATTTGCAACTGGTCAGTGCAAGGCTTGCTCTTCCGGGGCCAGAAGAGAAACGCGTGGTCTGTTCAGACGTTTCAACGGATCCCAGTCACAGTTGTGGCGTAGTTGAAAAGCCTATGTTCTTACCTCCGCCCGAGGATCACATGGGAGGTGGTGCAGGGTTCACACCGATAAACTGTGAACCTATCATCGAGGAGCCAGCCTCCCCCGAATCATCGATAGAATATACAGAAAGAGATATTGAGGATGCATTTTACGAGGAGGATCCTGACGAAATCCCGGAAATAAAGCTCAACATCGAGGAATTCACGACTAATCTAAAGAGCTTCATTCAAGGGAATAAAGAAATGCCAGAAGGTGATATGTCCAAATCCATAATTGCACTTAGCCCCCGAGTTGCTTCTATTCCCGCACCCAAACTGAAGCACGTTAGCCGACTGCGCACAGAACACCAAGTGTAAGTTCATAACCTCCATCCAAAATAGTAACAAAATATAACAATCCTTATTGGTATTCTTTTTCTCTCTTTCGTTCATCCTTCTGTTATCGTAGATGAGTAGTAGCTTTGAGCATCTTCGATCAGTCGAAATTTTCATCGATTTATGATGCGTAATTGCAGGTATGAACTCCCGGATTCACATCCACTACTAGAAGGGGTTAGTTATTCCTCATCTCTACGTAAAGCTTTTAACATTTCACAATGCATCAATCTGACAACGAAGTAAAATATGTCTGTTAGATGGATAGACGAGAACCTGACGATCCAAGTCCATACCTTCTCGCCCTATGGACGCCAGGTGAGACTGCAGACTCCACTCAGCTTCCGGAAGGTAAATGTAGCGCTAATGAAAGTGGCTCGTGCGACGACAAAACATGTTTTTCATGCAACAGCACGAGAGAAACACACGCTCAAACAGTACGCGGGACTATTCTGGTAAGTGCTAGTATAAATTGCCATCCATAGACAAACAACAAACCCGATTGTTTTTCTTGCTAAAGGAACCACCTCGTTGCAGATACCTTGTAGAACCGCAATGAGAGGTAGTTTCCCACTCAACGGGACATATTTCCAAGTCAACGAGGTAAAAAACTTCTCACGATTCATATTTTCCGTATGAAATTGACAATCAGTGATGATCAATACATGCATATATGTTGAAAATACACGCAGGTTTTCGCTGATGATAAAACGAGCAAGGATCCTATTCACGTACCAAGAAGCTCGATATGGAATTTATCAAGAAGAACAGTCTTCTTTGGGACCTCGGTCTCAACTATATTCAAAGGTAAATTTTAACTAGTAGCTTACACGTAAAGAGTCGAAACAAAGTGACTTAGCGATTGGTGATTTTTAGGTATGTCGACGGAAGGTATCCAGTACTGCTTTTGGAAAGGATTCGTATGTGTTAGAGGGTTCGACCAAAAAACTCGAGCGCCACGACCTCTGAAGGCGAGGTTGCATCTTCGTGCAAGCAAGATAGCAAAGAAGAATGAGTGAAAACACAAGATAATGTAGAGCAAGCCACCATCACTCCAAGATCAAGATGATAGAAGAAGTGCAGTAGGATAGCATTATACATGACCAATTCTTTCACATTCTTGTTCTGGTTAGTGTCCAGACCACTTTTACACGTATGCAGCAAGGAGAAATTACTAGGATAGAATCTCATTTCATAGACATAGTCATTTTCCAACATGTAGTTTTTCATCTTTTCAATATATGCTTGACATTGATAATGAGCCATTTTTTCAAAGGGGGAATTATTTGACAGAAAACAATAAATAAGAAAATGTAACATTAAATCTTTTTTAAATGTGAGTATACTTTTCTAGCATGTTAAGCGTACTTGCTAATCAGCTCATGTACTCCCCCCCCAATAAAAATAAGTAATTTTCTTTTTTTTCTTCAGTCTCATAGAGGTATCTCATTTTTCCTTATGGAAAGTTTTCTCAAACTATTACTTACATGCGTCAATTTATTTACAGTTGTAATCACTATAACTCACTATTAAACATTAATAATAAGGGATATTTACCCCTAATATCACATAACTTTCAAACAGTTGGTTTTTTTCACAAACTTTCAATTTGGCAAATAATATCGCGAACTTTTACCCTAGTTTGTTATTTCCCAGCGACAGAAAAATTCCGACAAATAATACCATGATATGGATTTTTTTCATTATTTCTCGACAACAACTTCGAAAGCTTCAAGTTCTTCAATATTTGAAGATAGTTTTTCTTGAAGCATACCCTCTAAAATTATTCTTCAATCCATTAATATAGTTAGAACTCTTTAGCTAGTGAGAAATAACATTATCGGTTAAAAATTCATGATATTATTTGTCAAACTAAAGTAGAAAAAAACCAATTTTTTAAAAATTCCATGAAATTAGGGGCCAATATCCCTAATAACAATATCTACTAAAACTATTTCAAGGACCATCTTCTCATCTCTTTTACTGTTATATTGTTCGGTCGAGTCGTCCAAATATCCTTATTTTCTAAATAGAGGGATTATTAGTGAACAAAAGTAGTAGTGGCAATTCTTTTCCATCAGATTAACTGCAAAAATATTTAAACCAGAAATCATCAACAATGTCGCTGGATCCATCCATATTCGAAACCACAGTCCCTTCCCGCTACATCACCTTCACACTCCCCCTCCCCCACCTCCTCCTCCGCGCCGCCGTCCTCGATTCCCCCTCCCCCTCCGCCTCTTCACCCTCCTCCACCGCCGCCATATGGGTCCCACCAGGCCGCGAATCCGACTGGATTTTCTCCACCTTCTCCGGCCACCTCCAGCTCCTCCTCTCCTCCCCCACCTCCCTCCCCCTCTCCCGCCTAATCCTCCTCGGAAATCCCCCATCTTCCCCCATTCCCACCTCCTTCAATTCCACCTCCCCTCCACCGCCACCGCCGCAGAATCTCGCCCCCTTGCTTTTAGGGCTTTCCCCCAAATCCGAATTTCTAGGTCACAGTGAAATCCCAGAAGTGCCCTTGCTGGTTTACGAGGATGAGGTGGTTAAAAATTCAATCTTGGAGATCTGCGATGGGCCTTGTGTAGGTGAATTTCTCATTGAGAATGTTGAATTGAAGTTTGATGATGGGGTTAGAGAGTTTAGGAGGAGGTTGAGGTTCAAGAGAATGCCTAATTTTGTCCAATCCCAAATTAGAATTCGTCCTAAAAAAGTTTCAATCTTGGATAGTTTAGATGATTTGGAGTTTGAGTTGGAAAAGGGGGTTTTGGTTCAGCCCTATTTAAGCCCCATGGTGGCTGGCATTGCTGTGATTCACCGCTTCTTGGATGGAAAATCGCGGCCGAGAGCGTTGTGTTTGGGAATTGGTGGAGGTGCATTGCTCGGATTCTTGGCCGATCGCCTCCATTTCGAGGTTGATGGAGTCGAGGAAGACGAGGTAGTTTTAGAAGCTGCCAAGAGGCATTTTGGATTGAACAATGATGAGTTAATCCATTTGTTTGTTGAAGATGGGATTAGATTCATCAAGGGGGTTGCAAAGAAGTATGACGTTGTGATGGTTGATATGGATTCTAGTGATGTGATGAGTGGCGTCTCCGCGCCACCTGGAGAGTTCGTGGAGGGCTCGGTTCTAAGGGCTGCGAGGGAGGTTCTTTGCGACCAGGGTGTCCTCGTTGCGAACGTGATTCCCTCGAGCAAGATGTTCTATGAGAGGTTGGTTTGTGAAGTTGGTGAGGTTTTTGAGGAAGTGTATGAGATTGATGTTGGGAATGAGGAGAATCTTGTATTGATTGCAGCAAAATCAGGTGTTGGAGAGGGTTGGGATGGGGAAGATAGTACATTTTTGAACAAGTTGAAGTTGGTTGTTTCATGTAATTACATAGATTCCATAAGGAGAATATCTAACTAGATGATGATCATATGATTTTCTTGGCTTCTTGCTATGTCAAGATCTTGAGTTTGGGCATATCTGTCATAGAATCTGAGGTTTTAAAATCTGAGGTTTTAAAATTTGAAATTTCAAATTTGAGGTTTAAACATTATACTAGTGGTTTATATTAAACTTTATCCTTTATAGTATATCATTTGGGGTCCTATTCTAATGCTTATAACACCCTAATCCAAAATCAAGATTAAATTTCTACCCTTGGATTTTAAAATGAGTGGATGAGATTAAAGCTCACAAAATCTCAATAAATAGTAGATAAAATATCAACAAAAGGGTAATATCGTCATTATGTTATCATATGATAATTTTCGTGAGTGTTTTTTTATATCAACATTGTGTATTACAAATATCAACAATATGACATTAGAATATCAACACAAGGACAAGAAAATATCAACACATTTTTATTGAGATTGGACATGCGATAATATTGAGATTTTCGCCTACAATATATCAAATTTTTTGTTGCTGATTTATTGAAAATACCGCTTATCAATATGTATCGAAAATTGAAATATAATTTATCAAATTTCATCACCCGAACATCGTCGGAATATATGCAATTGAGATCTCGTTGGAATCCTTATTAAATTATCTTTAATTTGATATATTTATTGCGAAAAAATAATTTAAATTGAGAGAGTTACGTAAATTTAAAGATTTGAGATGATTTTGAGGAGAGAGAAAGTAGTTAGTTATAATTACTACATATAGGATTTGACATTAATACCCTTTTAATTTAATTAATAATTATTTAAATTTAAAACATATTACACTTGACATTATATTAACCACAAGATCTTCTAATCTAATGGTTAAAAATTGCTCACAATTTGGGTTTGGTAATTAGTTAACAATTGATTACCTCCCATATCATTTTTAATTCAAATTCTTCACATATTTTATTCTAAATATCATTTGAGATTTAGTTCAAATTTTTAATTATTTGTGTGTATAATTAGATATGGTTCCTGATTATTACACAGAAGATCAAATTCAAATATATCCAAAATTACATAGCATAAGTATCTATAAGCCATTCATAAAAAAAAACACAAACTAATCTTAGTCATGCATCAAAAAATATATAGTATTTTAATTTCAATCGTTCATAAATTATAATAAATCGCAAATCAATCTTGGTCATATATTCAAAATTAGTAAGCCAGACGAACTTATCCATTCATAAAAAACACTCAAAATTAGAAAGCAAAACGAACTTATCCATTCATAAAAAAAAACACAAACTAATCTTAACATTCATCTAAAATAACAAAATCTTTCTATTTTGTTCTATAAAATTACCATTTTAATGTGCCCTACATTTATAAATTCTATAAAATGAATATTGACAATATAACATTATTTTAATTTTATTCTCAACATTTTTTTCAAACCTAATAGCCATATTCAATTAAATAACAAGGTCCATTTTAGCACATCAAATTGTATATTTAAATACAAATATAAATTTATCACAAAAATTTCCACCACGCTCTTTATTTCCTCGACCCCATTCCATCATCTTCTTCAACTCTTCTTCTTTTTCCTCCCATTTTCATCGTCTTCTTTCCATCATCTTCTTCAACTCTTCTTCATTTCCCTCCCTTTTTCATCGTCTTCTTCAAACTCATTCCGTCTTTCACGTTGAGCCATGTAAGTTTCCACTCTCAAATTTTTTTGTTATCTATATTATTCAAAATATTCAGAAGATAGGATTAAAATAGAAGAAATCACTCTGCTAATCAGATCAGCTTTTAAAAGCGGGCCAGGACACAATAATAGTAGTAATATTACATAACATGGCAACTATGGAACCTGCACATGAAACAAGGCTAAGTACTACTTAATCTGTTCATAAAAGTATACAAACAAAAAAGGAGTATATTATTTAATTGATGTGATAAAATGTGAGAAATGTATCTTCAATTTATAATCGACATTACAAAAACACAATTTGTATATTTGTATGAAATTAACCTGTATTGTTCATCACAAAAATCACAAACCAATCTTCGCTTTCACATAAGAGCACAACAACACAATAATCTTAGTTATCCATCACAAACCAATCTTAATGATCATCTAAAACCATTTTATATAATGTTCTCGAAATTTTATAAAAAAGAGATTTTTTTTTTATAAAATCTAAAATTCTGATAATATAACATTATTTAATATAGTGTTCATTTCAATGACAATATTTTTCAAGCCCAATTAGGTCGAATTTAATTACCCATTGGCCCAATCATTAAATTAATAAATGTACAAGCCCATTAGCCCATTAAACCAATATCATATGCTTAAATAAAAAAACTA
Source organism: Salvia hispanica (assembly GCF_023119035.1). Classification (NCBI taxonomy): domain Eukaryota; kingdom Viridiplantae; phylum Streptophyta; class Magnoliopsida; order Lamiales; family Lamiaceae; genus Salvia; species Salvia hispanica. The sequence continues at coordinate 22,695,616 of NC_062965.1, forward strand.
AATTCTGCAACCCTAAAATTCGCCCTCTTTCTTCTTCAAGCGTATCCCTCTTTCTTCTTCGTTCAATCGATTGAAATATTGCAGCTAAAATGGGATTAAAATCGAAGAAGAAGCTAGCTGTGAAGAGCTCGAAGAAGGCAGCGGTGCAGTTTTCAGCTTCAAAACCTAAATCGGAAGGCGCTGATTACTTGGTTCGTTATTATATAAAATAATTTGAACTTTATTTGCAATTCCGATTGCAATTTTTTGTTGATACAAATGGAATTAATTATTTTGCTTGTAATTGGGAAATTCAGCCTTTGGAGGGCGGTCCGGCGAAGAGTATTCCGAAGACGGAGAATAAAGAGAACAAAGCAACCGTTTTGTATATTGGAAGAATTCCACACGGATTTTATGAAACTGAGATGGAAGGTTTGTTTTGCTTATTTTAGTTACACGGGCTTGAGTATACTGTGTTTTTCTGATTCCGTGAAATCGGCTTTTGCAGCTTTCTTTCAGCAATTCGGTGCGGTTAAGAGGCTTAGGATTGCTAGGAATAGGAAGGTTAGTTTCTTTTTCGTTTTTGAATTGCAAATATGCTTTGGATTGGGGAGGTTTGGTTGTTTGGTTGCTGTATGTTATGTTATATTGGTAGATTGTGCCTGTTAATTATTTATCTATAGAAGAGGCCTAGTATTTGGTGTAGGTTTTGGCATAAAGGTAACTGTAGTTGAGGCTGTTTCAACTATAATCGATACTTAACGAGTGAAGAATACTAGGGTTATTGTTGAGGTAAACTAAGAGTTTGTGAGTTCTGACAACGAAGCACTTTATTTCTCAACTTTGGTTACTCCTACAGCTTTTAAGTAGATGTGGGTGTAGACAGTCTACTATTTTGCTGCATTGTTGCTTTAGGCAATTGTTGGTTGAGTATTATGGCTGCAAATCCAGTTGTTTCCTCGTAGTAACATGTAGCACGTTAGACCAGTGATCAACTTCTTTTAACAATTTAACTACCCATGTCTTGGCACTAAATAGTAAAGAGGATTAAGTTGTCTGGTTTTTAATCAACATTCTGAAAGTATGATTCCTTGTGCGATGCTTGGTGTTGGAATGAGTAAAATGTTGACGTATAGTCTTCAATATAAATATTGTATGTGTATGTGTGTTATCAAGCATTTTTTTTATTCCTCTGTTGAATTATGTGCATTATGAAGTTGATATAATTGTACCATTCAAAATGACAAGACATTCTATACCTTCTTTCAGTTCCTCCATTTATGTATCTTGTTTCATTTTTCTGTTTTAACAGACGGGGAAATCGAAGCATTTTGGTTTCATTGAGTTTATGTCTCCTGAGGTAGTACAGTTCTATTTAAGATAATATCATATCTTCCTTGGCATGCTCTCTGTTTGACTGTTCCCCTTTCTCACAAACAAATTTTCCGGCCGATGCAGGTTGCCAAAGTTGTTGAAGAATGTATGCATAACTATCTAATGTATGAGCACCTCCTCCAAGTTAGCATTGTTCCTCCTGAGAAAGTTCATCCAAGTTTGTGAGTACATTCTTTAACCGACCATCAATCTTGCTTCTTCAAATATTCTGTTTTGAAATCAATATTTTGGTCGTTGGAGGATTTGAATGCTGCCCTTAGAAGTCTTTTAGTGCGTCTTTCTAACCAGAAATATTTTTCAGATGGAAAGGCGTGGGCCGCTCTTTCAAGCCAGTGGACAGGGTTCACATTGAGAGGAAGCACCATGACAAGGTGAACCACACAGACTTCTTAAATCCTCGTATCTTGATTTCTCTCATTCTTATACTGTCTTCCCGATCAAATATAATTCATAGGAACGGACCCTAGAGCAGCAGCAGAAGTTAGTTACCGGCGTGCTGAAAAGGGACCAAAAGAGAAGAAAGCGCATTGAGGCAGCTGGTATTGATTATGAGTGCCCTGAAATGGTAAGATTTTGTGATCTCTTATCTTTTCCCCCTAGTTTCGTTCTGTTGCTTTGAAAGCCCGTCCTTGTATTCTCGTAGTGATTTATTTGTCATAACCTAGTTATGTCATTAAACTTTGCTATATGAAATTGATTGGGATAGTTTCTCATGCGAAGGGCGGTCAAAGACGATTGATTTTCGTTTCACTAATGGTTTTGGTTATTATGTTATTTGCAGGTGGGCTGTGTGCAGGCTGCTCCAAAGAAGATTAGATTCACAGATTGAGCGAGGAGGACTTGTGTTGATCTATATATTAATACTAAAACAATGGGAGCCAAAATTTTGTAACTGACTGTTGAGATTCTTGAATTAACCATTTTATTTTAATTGTATTGAAAGTTGAATCTCATATCTCAATCTTCAAAGGCTATTGAGCTTCTTTAGTGTTATGATATTCATTAGTCGAAACAAGTACTCGATTAATGCAAACTAAAGCTTCCTTGGATCTAAACAAAACTACAAATAGTAAAGGGTGCTCGATTGATGTAAGGTGTAATGAAAATAGGCTTCTTCAATAGTAAGTTCACATTTAAATTAACCTAGTCATAATAAGATGTCATTATTGATACTTCATAAAATTGATCGATGGCTTGTAATTATCTCGTGTGCTCTCAATTTTTGATAAATATTATTACCTCTGTCTGCATATAGGAGTTTCGTTTTTCCATTTTAGTACATCCACGAATAGGAGTCTCGGATCACTTTTACCATAAATGGTAACAGAGATCCACATTCTACTAACTCATTCTACTCGTATTTCATTTAAAACTAATATATACAAATGAGATCCATATTTCACTAACTTTTTTTCACACATTTTTTTAAAATTTCTTAAAACTCAGTTAAGTGGGCCTTGTAATGGCGGATATAGGGAGTATATGGTTAGTTAAGTAATGTATTAGAAGTCTCATTTTTATGACAGTAGGTTAATGCTTTGATAAGTTGGCCAATGTTTCAGGCAATTGTCTTAGTTGGCAATTGTCTCGGATCGAGTTTTCGTGTCACGGTTTTTAAATTTAAATTTATTTATCCTAAAAAAAATAAAAAAAATATAAGCGTTCAACATTGAGAACGATTTTGAAAAAATTTCAATGTTCTATACACCCAAAATAACCTCATTCAAATCCAATTAAAAACTGCAACAGTTTTTCAGTATTCTCTTAAAAGCTCCCAAAGATTCAATAAGAAACAGCTAGAATCTGATAAATCTCATCCCAGAGTTGATTCATTTTGTTAAAATACGTCACAATCGGAAACAATCTATGCAAAACCAAATAAAAAAAAATCAGAGAAGAGTGATGAGGATGAAGACGAGCAGAGCAGCGACGATGGTGTATTTGAGGGCGGCGAGCACGATCGCCGCCGATATCACGACCAGCTGCCACAGCACCTGCACGCTCGCCCACGTCAGCAGCCCCGTCAATCCCACCGCCACGATGTTGTCCGGATCCGGATCCAGCAGGAGGTCCTTCCACCTCAGGTTCAGCCGCGGCCGCCCGTTCTTCGCGTTTTCATCGCCGGATTTCTCCTTCGGCAGCTCCTTGCCATTGTTGTCGCCGTTGTTCTGCGCGTGAATTAGGGTTCTAATTGGGCGGGATTTTTTGGGGGAAATTGAGATTGAGGGGAAATTGGGGATTTGGAGAGGGAGGGGTTTGGAATTGAAGGAGGAGATTGGGGGCGGCGGCGGTGGTGGGAGTTTCAGAGAGAGCATTGATTTCGGATTTCGGTGGATTCGACTGTGTGCGAGTGTGAGTCGTGAATTGGTTGAACAATATGAAGTGGGAAGAAGATGACGAAGATGTACAATCAGTTGTGCATAAAGTCCAATACCTATTTCATCTCTGTGTTTGTGTAGAACTGGTGAAACAATGTACAACTAGATATGCACAAGGTCCAATACATCTTGACTTACTGCCCAAAAAGAAAAAGAAAGAAGAATCTCATTGTATTGACGCAATACGGTATCGTTCTAATAATAATATGATAAAATAAAAACTCAATTTCACACAACATAATAATCATTCAAATGCTAAAACTCAACTAGTTAATTATGAACTGAAATTTAAAAAAAATTAATAATAACGATGTTACAATAATGGTTACCACTTACATGAATTTGACATGTCAACACTAAAAACACATGAACACAATAATATTTAACACTAACCAATTAATTTCATACATATTTGTGTAGTGTCCAATGTCCAACACCTTCAACACCTATTTTAATTCTTGTACCCCGAAAATGAAAATTTATAATACGATAAGACGACATCTATTTATAATGAAAATGACACATCTACACGATAAGACGACAAATACGTTAATACTTAATTTCGTACTTCTCCAAAATTTTGAGGGTCGAACACCTCCTTTACTTCTTACTCACCCCGAGCTTGCCAAAAGATAACGTAAAAAAAATGAAGACAAAAGAGAAGGAAAAAACTTCTTGCTTACCCTACCATACTAGCCTAAAGAGTAGGGAAAAACATTGCAAAAGATAAAGTAAAGTAAAAACCAAGTGAAAATCGACCACAGTGGGAGTCGAACCCACGACCTTTTGATCCGAAGTCAAACGCGCTAATCCACTGCGCTATGCGGTCTGCTTGTTCTCCATGTCTAATTAAATTGTTTGTAACATAGTAACGGTTGGTTGGTCACTATCATCATTGCTTCTTAATTTTAATTTAAAATGATTTCTGTTCGAATAGTATAATAATTCAATAACAAGAGTACTCCATAAAAGAGAAATTTGACCCTTCCTATTAACTCAGTTTTTCTTCTCATTTTTCTTTTTGAGACATCAATAATAGATGGACTAATAACTAGTTTTGGAACAACTTATTCTACATCCATATGTGTATGTATTTTCATGCATAAATACCATAATATGATGTGCTTATTTAAATCAAAACATATAAATTTGGCTATTTTTTTCGATTAATAAAATGCTCAAAATCAAAGAAGAAAAATTCGAAATACACAAACAAATGGTTGAAAATTGGACAATGGTTATGAAATAAAGAAAACAAGGTTTTTATTATTTGCAACAAAAAATAGGTAGGATGTGGCATAACTCATAAAATAATTCGACGACTAGAATAATTCGAAATACACAAACAAATGGTTGAAAATTGGACAATGGTTATGAAATAAAGGAAACAAGCTTTTTATTATTTGCAACAAAAAATAGGTAGGATGTGGCATAACTCATAAGTGAAATATCATTAGCAGGGGCAATAAGGACTTTTCAGGTCTATTGGGCTTTGACAAGATTGCTGGACTTTATTATTCTTTAAATAGACATCGAAATTTCAACCTACAATTGTATCCCCAAATCCACTATATCAAATTAATGGGCCGATAAACGTAGGTATAATAGAGTAGGTTAATTTCTTTTTTATATTTTTGTGGAATATCAAAATAATTTAATATTCTAGATAAAATTTTTAATATTCAATCTAAGGGTATGGTGTAAAATTATTTTTAATGTGAAATAAAAAATATTGTATTAAACATATAAAGTCAATGCATTTAGAGTAAAATTGACCGTATTCTAAAAAAATCTGTCTATTTTAAAAGGGAAATTGGTCTTTAAAACCATGAACTTTGCTTAAAATTTGGTATTTCCCATGAATTTTGAAATTGGTATATAATATCACGAACTTTGCATTTTGTTTGGTATTTCCCACGGCATGTTTATTGCTATATTTGACTAACTTACGAGGCTTTTTTATCATACTTGGCACAATTAAATCAACGTAGTTTTCAACGTGACTTTTTATGCTACATGTTATGAACTTAAAAAGTGGTTTCAAATATTATAAAGCATATCAAGGTTGCCTATATTAAATAAGATTTTGATGAAAATATCTTATTTGAGTGAGTTTGGGAAATACCAAACAAAATGCAAAGTTCGTGATATTTTATACCAATTTCAAAGTTCATGGGAAATACCAATTTTAGGCAAAGTTCATGATTTTAGAGACCAATTTTCCATTTTAAAATCTAATGTAACACAACACTCATTCAACCAAAAAAATGCATAACTCATAGATCTTTGAAGCGCATTAAAAGTTTCCATTTTCACAATAAAAACAACTTTTTATTTGAACCTATATATGGTGTGTATTGTTTAACGACAATAAGTCCTATTGGACGATTCGATATAAATTTCCTTTCTGTTTAACGTAATCAAACATTCATTGTAATGTTTAATTACAAAATGTCCAATCCAACTGATACAAAAGTAATTCAGAATATAAACAACAACAATAATAAAAAAACAAATGAGAACATTAAATGTGTTAAACTCAATTAATTTTGGTATTGGCTTAAATATAGTATACTACCGCAGCTATACCTAGGTCAACAATTATTTGTGCTATATCTAATCTTACACGACATAAATATTTTCCTACCTATGCTAAAATAATTCAAGCATTCATCGGAATAATTCCTTACCTCATTTAACGACTTGCATGTGTTACAGAATTTAATGACTCAATTCGTATAGCAGTGTACGTCCTTTCACATCAAATATATTTTCTAGCCTTTAGACTTATAATTAAATAATTAATCATATAATAGGAGTAATATTTTGTGTCTTCCAATATTTAATTTGTCATAAATCGGTGAGCTGAATTGAAGTTTATCTACATACTACGGCAACTGACAGCTGATGCATTTCTGACCATTCAATCATAGAAAGCATTATTTTTCTAACCATAATCTCCCAAATTGAGATAAAACATTGAATGTTATTCAGATATATTCATATATGAATTAATATGTAGTCTGATGTAGAAAGCATTATTTTTCTACCCACAACCTCCTAACTTAAGATAAAACATTGAATATTATTCAGATATATATCCATTCATATATGAATAAATATATAGTCAGATGTAGAATAATAATTTCACATATGTTTACCATCAACCTTATATGAAACAATTACTCCAAATCAATCCTAGTATAAAATAAAATGAAAATCGTTCTGATAAATTTCTCATTTCTATAAATTTATTATTATTATTATTATTATTGTTATTATTATTATTATTATTACTATTATTATTATTATTATTAATATATTATTATTATTATTATTATATATATATTGTGTTAAAATGATTTAAATAAAACATTTTATTTAAATATAATATTCAAGTACAATTAAGTATATATATTAAATTATAATTTTTGAATTTTTAGATTCTTTCGGTTTTGACCGAAAATCCAGAAGAGATTTGTTTCGATACACTAACCATAGAAAAATCAAAACCAAAATTATAAATTTGGCATTGTTCGAAAAATCATTAAGATTGCCTGAGTTGTGTCTCACAACTTTAAAAACCAGATATTAGAAACATCATAATTTTTGAATTTGTCCCCTATTATCACACGTTAAAAAATATATTCTGACTGTACACGTGTTATACATTATTTGTAATTGTGAATCAAGTAATGTCATTTTCTTTATATCATGAATATACACCATTGTTTTTCCACGCCACGCGAGGTTTATGTAAGATTTTTCGACTATCATATTATATACAATTTCATAAAAAAAATTCACCACATAATAATTGCAAATAAATTTAAAATTTTCAATTTTATTATCTAATTATTAAAATTGCAGAAAGAATATAAATTTCAATCAATTTTCATCAAAAAATATATTGAGAATTTATCTAACATAAATTTTTATTACAATAGTTGAGACATTGCATATGCAGTTTTCTGACTGAATGCAGGTACACATTTAAAGTATGGCATAAATGCATATCTATTTTCTGACAAAATTCATAGCTGCATATGACTTTTACTTCACGGCCCCTGGCTTGTCACTGCCCACGGAATATTACAATCTGGTCAACTTATTTAAATATAACAATTAAAACAAAACATTATGCATCGAAAAATGATCAAATTTAAATACTCCTAACAATTTTAAATAAAACATTATGCATATAATTTTCCACTTGTAACAAATATGTGTATTGTCAACAAGAATATGCTTAATATCCTATAATTCGATGTTAAGAAGATATAAACTAGTAGTATCATTTTGGAATTTGCACCAATTGATATAGAGCTATATATAGCTAATGTAATATTTTTAGATAATGCATTTAAGTAAAATAAGAAAAAAATTAATGCACCAGCATGAATGTCTTAATGATATTGTTAGAGATTGGAATACTTGCTGTCATATAGTACTAATGTATTATTTGTAATTAATAGAACTAATTCAATCGATATAATAATTACGCCAGTGTTTGAGTTAAAAGCAAGTAAACACAAAGTGGCCCAAAGAAGAGATCTCTTTGACTTTGAGTTCTGCAAAATTCAATGACAGAAGGTAGTTGGAAGTGTTTAATTACTTAGATTACTGCTTTTTTTTTTTTTCTATCTTGAACCTCCCAACCACCCTCTCTCTATTTCTCATCATTAATTGCCCATTCATTTCTTTTCCTATAATTTCCTTTTCAATTATAGTACACGTTATTTCATTACCATCATGTTTACATTAGTCCTCTACTAATTTAATGAGTGATGCTAGATTGATATCCAGTTCAGTTTATTTCCTATTTAGTAAAATCATCTTTTCTTTCAAATATATAGAAGGATATAATAATGTATAGATTTAAATATTAAATAAACCAATAGTAATTTATTTATATTTTATTAATCCACACAGTTAATATGTGTGGTGCTATTCAATCAAAATGTGATTTGTCATAATTTTTATTTAAGATAAAAATTAATTCATCTACTAGTGATTTAATAAAAGAATTGATTCACCTGAAAAATGTGATAATATAATGATATTTGAACATTAAATAAAACTATTAAATTAGAAGTATTCTGTTTACTAAAATTTACAAAAACCTGCATAGCTACAAAATAAGAAATGTAGACTTTTAGCAATTACTTCAATTTGAATTAACATTGATTATATCCCAATCGAAACATACACACAATATTCATAAAATTCTCCATATACACTTTATCACATGCACCACATAGAGCATTAATTAATGAAACACAACGTCAAACAAGAAACGAAAGCCAAATTCCAAAAGCTACTAATATTCACATAATAACAACCAACCATTAACCATTAACCACAACCACAGTTTATTAAATCAAAATCAAAATCCAATACCCTTCAATACTAGTACTTCTCACCCACACCACCAAGTTAGTGATAAAAATATATCTTTCCTAACTTCTTGAATTTATAAGATACTTTTGGTTTAATTTTATGTAAAATTTCATAGAAATGTCTTCTTAATATCAACGTAAAATGTCAGTTTTCGGATAAAAAAAACTAGTAAATGTCTTCTTAGTTTCAACATGAAATGCCTAAAACATAAAAAAAAATCTAGATTTGTTGAATTTATGATAATGTGTTTTAATTTGAAGTAAAATTCACAAAAGAATCCGTGAAATGATTTCTTGGCCTCAACGTGAAATATCTGACTTTGTCACTTTTCAGAGAAAAAAGAAGATGTAATGTCATATTGATACTACTCTTGAAAAATTGTTAAATATTCTCTTCATCTCAAGGAAAAATGTCCGACTCTGTCAATCTTCAGAGTAAAAACCTTAATCTCAATGTAACAGGTAAAATGTCCAACTACGTCAATCTTCTGAAAAAAATCGTGAAATATCTTCTTGATCTCAACGTAAAACATCCGACTCCGTCACTCTTTAGAGTAAAAACTGTTTCTCTCAATGTAAAAAATCCGACTCCGTCACTCTTTAGAGTAAAAACCACTTCTCTCACCGTAAAACATCCTACTCCGTCACTCTTTAGACTAAAAACCGTTTCTCTCACCGTAAAATGTCTTGTCACTAACTTAACAAACAATCAATTCCCACAAAAAGAAAAAAATCCAAATTCAACAGCCCTCATTAATCCCCACCTGTAATTTCCAGCCCTCAACCATTCATATAACAAACCCCTACTCCCCAACACTCCCATTCCTCAACCCTCAACAAACCATGGCTTCTCTCCTCTCCTCCTCCCTCTCCCCTTACTACCACCTCCTCTTCGCCGCCTTCGCCTTCCTCCTCTCCGCCCTCCTCCTCGCCCTCTCCCGCTCCTCCTCCTCCTCCAAAAAACTCCGCCTCCCCCCGGGCCCCCCGGGCTACCCGGTCGTTGGCAACCTCCTCCAGGTCGCCCGCTCGGGGAAGCCCTTTTTCCAATACGTCCGTGAATTAATCCCGAAATACGGCCCCATCATAACTCTTCATATGGGAACCCGAACAATGATCATCGTCAGCGATGCTGATTTAGTCCACGAGGCATTAAACTCGAAGGGCCAGCTCTTTGCCTCCCGCCCGCGTGAGAATCCCACGCGGGCGATCTTCAGCTGCGACAAGTTCACCGTCAACGCCGCCGTCTACGGCGGCGTCTGGCGCTCCCTCCGCCGCAACATGGTGCAGAACATGCTCAGCGCCACGAGGCTTAAGGAATTCAAATCCGCACGGGAATTGGCGATGGATCGGTTGATTGATCGGTTGAAATCCGAGGCGGCGGCGAACGGCGGCCTTGTTTGGGTTCTCCGGAATGCTAGATTTGCTGTTTTCTGCATTTTGCTGTCAATGTGCTTTGGAATTGAAATGGATGAGGAATTGATTGAGAGAATCGATGATCTGATGAAGGCGGTTTTGATTGTACTTGATCCGAGGCTCGATGATTATTTGCCAATTTTAAGCCCTTTCTTCTCGAAGCAAAGGAAAAGGGTCTGGGAGGTCCGCAATGACCAGATCCAGACCCTGGTCCCTCTGATTGAGAAGCGCCGTCGCGCGGTCCAGGACCGTGCGACGGCCACGGCCGGGATGGCCTCATTTTCTTATTTAGACACTCTCTTCGATTTAAGCATCGAAGGGAGGAAGTCGACTCCGAGCGACGCGGAGATCGTGACGCTGTGCTCGGAGTTTCTGAACGGCGGGACCGACACGACCGCGACCGCGATCGAGTGGGCGGTGGCGCGGATGATCGAGAATCCGTCGATCCAGACGCGTCTCCGCGACGAGATCCGGGCGACGGTCGGGGACCGAAAGGTCGACGAGAAGGACGTCGAGAGGATGCCGTACCTGAACGCTGTCGTGAAGGAGCTCTTGCGGAAGCACCCGCCAACGTACTTTAGTCTGACGCACGCGGTGACCGAGCCCGCGAAATTGGCGGGCTACGACATACCGACGGATGCGAATGTGGAGATTTTCTTGCCGGGTATTTCGGATGACCCGAAATTGTGGGTCAACCCGGAGAAGTTTGACCCAGACCGGTTTTTTGAGGGTCGGGAGGAGGCGGATATAACCGGGGTGAAGCAAGTGAAGATGATACCATTTGGAACGGGTCGGAGGATTTGCCCCGGTTTGAATATGGCAACGGTGCACGTGCATTTGATGCTGGCCCGGATGGTCCAAGAATTCGAGTGGGCGGGTTACCCGGATTCGGGGAAAGTGGATTTTAGTGAGAAGTTGGAGTTTACGGTGGTGATGAAGAATAGTTTGAGGGCTAAGATCACACCGATGGCATGATGGTAATTATTTTGTTGTTGTTTTTTTTGGTAATTTGTTCTTAATTAATTTTGATTTTTGGTTAGGTTTTATGATTGTGGAGAGTTTATTTTGGTTGAGTTGGTTTTATTGTATCATATGTGTATTTAGTAGCAATTTTATGTTACTATTAGTGCATTTAGATGAGAAGCACTTAAATAAGAATATTACCTTTTCCAAATATGTTTTGCAACCTACGCATATCAAGACTTGGACGGAATTAGCTATGTTATTGCTAATTAATTGATTGATTGATTAATTACTCTCCAGTTGCGGAAATATCCCATTAATCAATGAATCATACAAAATCTCATGCTAATTAGCCAAACCGTATGGAAACATTTAAAAACCTATATACTTCATTCTAATTTAGTAAATCAATTCATCTAAAACAAATTAATAATCAATTTTGTACTTAATTTTATGCGCATTGTAGTAATGCAATATATGGGGGGTCACCTCATATATTATGATGCTCAAAAGTTGATTGTCGAAATTTAGATCACATCAAATTTATTGTGATTTTGTTGGGTACACATCAAAATCAAAAGTGCAATTTTTGAAGGCCAAATATAGGTTCATGTCTCACTATTTAGCATTTTCAGACCTTCCAATATTAATTTATTATGAATATATATATATCCAATCCTTTGACATTTTCATAATACTATCATAAGGTCGCATTTAAAAAATGCATGATCATTTATAACGTGGACCTATAATCTATGACCACTTCTTCTACTATTTTTTTTCATTTATTTTATTTTATTAGTTGTACATTAAAATTCGTATTATTTATTATTTTATTTATTTTTTCTGAGACAGGAAAGTACGAAATAATAAATCAACTTGGAATAAATTTTATTTCTTCCTAACTTAAAATTGTGGCACATGGTGGAGTACAAGTATACAACCAATTCTCACAAAAAGACAAAAGAAAGTAGGTATTATAAATTATTAATTACATTAAATTTTCACCTTTTTGATGGTTGGAATAGCTCATAAGGGCATTTATTTGTTTTTTCAATTACTTTCTCTTCCATTTAGAGAAGTCTAGAAGCATATATTATAGTTAGTTAATATCGTTTTAATCATAAATTATAATCTTTCTTTAATATTGTCACGACACTAGTAGATTTTATTGTTGTTTCATCCAGGATGATAATACCTTCTTTAATTGCATTTATGCATAGTAGTTTTGTCATTAGGTGTTAGGCCCCAAAAATAATAGTATTACCAAAATATTATCTAACCAAGGTAAACCAAGAAATCAAGGAAACATCAAACATGGCTTCAAGTTCATAACTATAGCTATATTAGTACATTTGTTTCTAACTAAACTAACAAAACTGCCTCTCCAAAATCACAAATACAAAATCAAATAAATCTATAAAGAGAAAGATAGAGAGGGAGAATACCACTAATTCCATATTCACAAGAAGCCTAAAATCAACAACAATATGCATAGACATATTAAAACAAAGCATCAACTTCTCCGAATGCTCGACTCACCGATCGGACGGGGTCCCGGTTTTCACATTTCCCGACTCTTTGGCATGGACTGCGCCCGCCTCTGGCCGACAACGGTCCTCCTGAACGGTGGGGTGCAACGAGAGGTTGTTATGGGACAGGAACTCGGGTCTCGGGCCGTTTGCCATGCAGTGGCAGTAGTGCGCGTTGACAGGCTGCTGAGACCGGACAGCTGAGCTGAACATCGGCTGCATGAACCACTTTTTCTCGGGAAGCTCACGGAGCGAGACTCTGCACACCGGGCACGTGGAGTGCTGCTGCAGCCATATGTCGATGCACGCTGCGTGGAAGGAGTGCCCGCAGAGGGGCAGGAAACGGAGCGAGTCCTCTCCGTGATACTCGGACAGACAAATCGAGCACCTGCAACATTTTGTGCACACTTTAATTCAATGAAAGCAACAACAATGATGAATTCTTGTAGATGTATTTAGACACTATTAATTCAAACCAAAAGTGCCAATTAGTAACTTGTAATTGGTGAAGAATATCAATGTTATATTCCTACAAATGTTAGCAATTTTCAGAATCTTCAAACAATATTTGTATAAGAGCGGAAAACACAGTAACAAGCATGTTCTTCTAAGTTGAAAATAAGCATCATAAACGCGCTAAATGGTGTTCGAACGATGATACAGTATCCCTTCGATTGCTACTAAGCATCGTCTTTGAGATTTCTATCCGGTTTTGCCTAGACAGATGTAACTTGTCGTCTTAAGTTAGCTCGTCTCTGTTTTTCCTCATCCTTCCAATGGATTCGGCTTCTAATAATTCAATCATGGCTAAATCCGGGCTTCATCACGACAAGAATGGCCTACCCCGCCCATCCCACACCGTACCACAACGGATATATGCAAAGCAACATCAAATTTACCAAAACATCACCATCTGATAGCTTAAAAAATCGAACTTTTTCACATACCGGACCTAAGAGATTCGCCTTAGTATTGTAAAGCACTATTTCAACATAAACAAGTAAGCATAATATGTTAAAGCAACGGAGTTTTTTCCTAACGAAACGAACCAAGAGGATGTCACAAAACTCACTGAGCATTTTCTTTTGATGTCAAGCACAGGTCTTGGTACTTTCTCGTGGGAAAATTGGCTACTACGAGCGGCTTGATTCCATGAAGTCCCCTTTCCAACTGTTGAAACACACAACAATCGAGTCAGAGACAATCATACCAGTGCTTATCGAATGAATTACACAGCTACATCAGATCAAACAGAGCAAACAGTGCTGGTAAAAACTCTTGATTCGACGAATCCAATATAAATAGACTAACTTTGGAGATGCTAAAGATCAACAGTTCTTATTTTCATATACAGAAACTAACCTCCTATTTGGGAGCCTAATAAATACAATTGCAACGAAAAGTCATACGAAAAATATTCCGACTGCCAATTTGAAACACATAGCAGCCAAAGACAAACAATCACAACAAACATGAATAGGATAATAATCCAACACAGCAAGAGATGGCACCAAATTTCATATGCCAAAAACAGTCTAAAACTCCCAATTTGAAACACATATGCAGAAACTAATTCCCTATTTGAAAGCCTAATAAAAAAGTCATGGGAAAAATTCCAACTGAGAAACTGTCCAAACTTCCAATTTGAAACACAAAGTAGCCAAAGACAAACAAGAATAGGAGAATAATCCAACACAGCAAGAGATGACACCAAATTTAAATGCAAAAACTGTCTAAATTCCCAAGTGTGATGAAAAGAAAATTCAAGATTTTGGTTTATGTCAAATATGCAACCAAATCCAGAAAACCAAAACCAAAAAACAGAAAAATAAAGAAAGAAATATGCTTACAATGCTGAAATCAGATCCAGAAGCTGTGGCAAAAGACCTTCTTGAAGCATTCAGCTGAATTCTTGCACAAATTAACCTCGTGCACACAAACACTATAAACATGGTACTGACTGTGAATCCAATCACTGTCATCACCAAATTTATGCCCGAAGATATCATTTTTATGCCTTCTTCCACTATTTCAACCAACAAGATTCAGTTTTTCGTTTGTTTTGTTTTTTATGCACTGACACTACTGTCCCACTAATCCAAGAATCATTCTCTCTGTCCCACTTCTGGAAACCCCAGATGAATTTTTTCAAAAAATCTTGCAGCCAACAAAAAAAAACCTCCAACTACAATCAAATTTCAAAAAGATTGCATCTTTCTCTCTCAAAATCCAATCTTTATGTTGGGTTTCTCATCCCCAAGATTCCTTGTAGCTCTATTTGCTCTACCTGGTGTGTGTGTGTGTGTGTGTGTTGGGAGCTTACATTTATGATGAGGAAAAGCTAATGGTGGAAGGTGGAGAGAACCAAAGTGGAGGATTGAGGAAGAAATGGGGGAACTCCATATAGGGAAAGGCAAGCTAGGAAAAGACAGATTAACAGTGAAAGTTTTAAAGTGGGAATGCAGAATTCATTGTCAATACAGTTTGAAGAATGATAGAGATAGAGGACAATTAAGCAAACTTATAGAAATGAGAAAGAGAGATTGGACTGAGTAGAAAACAGAGGAAAGTAGGAAGAAAAAAGCAGGAAAATTAGACAAGAAAAATGAATAAATTCACTATTTTATAGTACTAGCAACTTTTCTTGGTGATGATATGATCTAATAAAGATTTAGAAAGAGTAGTACAACGATATAGTATTTTATAGAGATGGTTGAAACTTAAAATAGAAACTTCACTTTGTGCACTATCAAAAATAATTCTACTACTACTACTTATGTTTTACCTAAAAAATGCACTATTGAGCTTATATGATCTATGATATCATATTTAAATTATAAAGTTAGTATTATTATTATTATTATTATATCTATTTTTTAACTATAACTCGTGCAAAAAATAGGTCCGACATAAATTTACACAAAATATATGGATTACAAAATGAACTTCTAGATATTAAGCAAACTATTATTTCTACAGGAACTCATAACATTTATATTTGGTGATTTATTGTGATTGTGAAAAATGTGAAATAACGTGTGTTATAAGGTTGATGGTTTCTCGTTAAAAAAAATTAAATTAGATTTAAACATATTTATGGTGGTTTTCTTTAATAGAGGGATTAATTTTAAAATTTTGCACATGATCCCACTCTCTTAATTTGTGGTGATTAATTATTTTCAATTTGACTACATAAAGCTTAATCCGCCACATATTAAAATAACATCTCATGGATAATTGAGATTCATAGCTTTTTGCCGATTAGATTAGGTATTTTCATTATCTTTTAAGATTTAAAGTTCATTAAATGTATAATTTCATACGTTTGACCACTATAAGGTCGGCGGTGCCTATTAGTTGAGGCTTTAAAATGTACCATTCGAATTAAAGTTTATACTTCTTAATTATATTTCACAAAGATTAAATTTTTAAAACGATGAATGGAAAGCAATATACTCCAAGTCTCCAACCGATGAGAACATTTAATTAAAATAAAATTAAATCTAGAAGATTCGATGCGATTGTGTTAGTTTTTAATTCACAGTTCATATTACACGTAATCATATTCCCTTTAAACCCCTAATAATAAATTTTAAATGACGTCATAATAGTACTTAATTAAGATATGAGATACTATCTACCAACTAAATTTAATTTTTAGAAGCTTGATATATAAAAATTTTAAATAGATTCGAGAAGATTACAACATCTATGGATATTCAACATCATAAATATATTTATTTTCCCACACCATCCTCAAGAGCATTTTTTTTAAAAAAAAAATCTTATCAAAATATTCATATAGATTTTCCCTATTGTATGATATTCTGTTGTGGTTTGTTCTTTAAATATTATTGTATGATTTCACAACAATTATTTTCGATGTGAATTGTAATTATCAGGCCTGTCTATCAATGTTTCTTCTCTAATTTTTTAATAAGAGTCTCAGACATTTTAAAATTAGCATTAATTATTAATTAAAAGTGTGTATATAGTGATATATTCTTTAAATTTTATTGATACATATCATGTGGTTTTGGAGAAATTAATTTGAGCATACTGATAATTGACACAGTGCCCATGATTTAGCATGTGTTTGGTTAGATTTCAAAAATCTTGAAAATCTTTTGATTTGTTTCTTTCTACTTTTTCCCATTCATATGCATATACCAATTACCAACTCCACAAGGATAGGAACAATACAAATTTCAAAATTTCAAATTTCATATTTCATATGATTTATAGTATATATATATTTAGGCATACCAATTAATTCTTCTAATAATATTCTATATAAACTGTCACTAGTGTCACCATTCTACATGTGAAGTGTGAACTATATATATACCAGTATATACTAAATGTTTTTATTTCTAATTGTATTTAATTTTCCACTGTGATGCGCAACAATGACTTGTTGAATGCCAAATAGAATTGTAATTAAGCTTTATACCCTCCTCGAAATGTCCTTATGTGAGCAATATTATCAAAAAGTGAAATAATTACTCATATACTACATCTGTTAATAACATTTTTATTTAAAAACAAATTGATTAAATAATAATATTATTATAGTTAATAATTGAAATAATATTGCATGATAAAATTAATAATAAAAATAATTTTTCGGATGGTAAAAAAAATGAAAAACGAAATAATAATGAAGTGCCTTTCAAATATAATTTAAATATTTAATAATAATAATAATAATAATAATGTATTAACCACAACTACCTTGAGATTTTGGTAGTACACATGCAAATAATAAAAAATATTTGCAATTGTGAAGGTAATGTATTCATATTTGGTGTTATTCGATTGATCATTAATTAACATTTTTTTTACAAGCATAAACTTGCCACTAAAATTAATTTGAAAATTGAAGAGTCCCTTTTTTATAGTAGCTAGATATTGATTTTTATGCAACATAATGATATGAAGTTTCCACCCACTGTTCTAAATTTATAATGATGGACATTTAAGATGCCTTTTGAATAAATCAACTCGATTCTTTAGATATTTTGGAAAGGTGGCCAAAGTTGTTATTTATTGGAGCAAGCAATGATGTTGTTCTTGGTCTCCAAAATATCTATATAAGATGATGGGATCCAAAGTTGTACTTTTATTATTAATATATAATTACTAAATTATGATTCAGGCTATCAATTTGTTCAAATCATGATGTTAAAAGGAGAGACAAGAAGAAGCCCTGTAATCAAGGTAATGAAATTCATGATGTAAAGGAATTATCTTATCGTGTTGTTTTTTTAATATATTCCAATTAAATTACATTTAAATTATGGACATTAAATGAGATACATAGTATTATTTTTAAGACGGTGGGAGTATTAATTAAGAAAATAAAACTCTTCTTCTGTAGCTCTAATAACTCTATTAGAAAGATAATTGGTTTAGTTAAAATAGTCAAAAGTTTTAATTGTAAATTGATATTTTCACCTAAAGTAGGTGGTTGAATCATTTAAAGAGTAGTTTGAGAATTTGTTATTCCTAGTACTATTATTTAAGGTTATCCAATCATCTTTCATACTTCATTGCTTACACCATTTCAGTTAGCACCCAATTAAATGGTAATTAAAGAGACTTTGACATTGGTATATCTATGTGAGCTCGGTGCTTAATTCTGTTAAACGAGATACTAATTTTTTTTTTATAAACTTTTATTGTTTATTAGTTAATATTTTTAGTTTGTTGTCATTTTGGTTTACAATATTTACAACACGGGACGATATAAATATTGAAAATAGCCACTCTTAAATGAAAATAAAATTTATTGAAAACTCAATAACAATATGAAAGTTTAACTAAAAACTAGTTGTAGGTAAAAAAGAACCTTATTTGAAAATGGATTAAAATCCTAGAAAAAGAATAATTGATAAAACCAACTATCATTTTTAATTTATTTATTTGACACGTATACATCGAGATGTCTATTTAAAGACTAAAAATATGTATATACATAGTGCTCAACCAAGTTGGTTTTATCATCTAATATTTTGAACATGATTACCTATAATTGGAGCTTAACTTTGTGGGTGGGGGGCTCACCACTAAAATATGTACATCAACATGAAGTGGACTTAAAATCGACCCATAAATTATATACTCCCTCCGTCCGCCATTAAGAGTCTCGTTGACTTTTCTGCACTTATTTCATAAAAATGATAATAAATAAATAAAGTGGAGAAATGGTATAGTAACAGAGAAAATAATATAGAAAAGAATTACCACTAAAATATGTACATCAATATGAAGTGGACTTAGTCAACACATAAATTATACTCCTTCCGTTCGTTATTAGGAGTCCCGTTGATTTTTCTGCACTTGTTTTATAAAAATAATAATAAATAATTAAAATGGAGAAATCGTAAAGTAAGATAGAGAATAATGTAAAGAAGTCTATAAAACAAGTGCAGAAAAATCAACAAGACTCTTAACAGCGGACGACGGGAGTACCAACTATAGTACAAATTTTGATCACATTTATTGATTTCTAAATGTTACATCCTCTAATTGGGGAGAGTGTCCCTTTCCCTAATCATCATGCAAACAAAGTTTAATCGTACTCTCCTTCCTTAATCAAGTAATTTTGTGAGTGAAATCACGATTTCACTTTTATTGTAATTTTAAATTAATTATTTTGGTTGTATTGCGAGTGACAAAAAGTATTACTTTTATTAAGTACTACTAATAATTATCGAGACGGATCCAATTGTGAACAAAAAGAGTTTTATCAAAGCTTCTTTATCTTATATATCCATTATTATCCCATATAATTTGGGGCTTCCCAATCTAATTAATATACGTTTATTATTAAAAATGGAAAGACGACCGGCCGTAACAAACATTAAGATTTATTTATTCTTAATTTGTTGATAGAATATTGTTTATGCATTAATATAAAAATGAAATATTGCAATTGTGGAATTTTGTGGTTGGTTATGTGGGGCTGGGAGGCATAAAACATCACAACTTTTGACCATCATATGCAAAACAACTACCAAAGCCCACTTGTCAAAAGTTATGGGATGCCACATATATACTTAGGCCCACACAATATTTTAACTTCCACTATATATTTTGCCATTTGGGAATATTATCAACACACCTTAAAATTTATCTAAATTTGGCAAAAATATATTGCATTAGGTTTTTCCTTTTTAAAAAATTGAAATTAACTAAAAGAAGCTGTGTGAAACCAAGACTTAGAAGATCGATTCCATTAATTCATTCTTAAATAATACTGTCAGAAAACAAAATTCACGAAGCCAGACCTATTAAATATGGAGCGATGTTAACTCGAAAGACTTTTTTTAAAAAAAAAAAAATTTGGTTCTCATTGGCCAAAAGTGTGGCCTATTTAACATAGTTCCTTCGAGAACATCCAAATAATGATGACATTTCGTTCTAATAAAGTAGTCTCTGATTTTAACTCAAAAAAAATATATTGTATTAGTAATATATTAAATCATGCAATAAAAATTCATTAAAACTCAAATTTTTAAAGATCGACTCACTGACCGACCTGAATCTACTATTGACGATTTGATGTAGACTACACAGCAACAATGCTAGTAAATGATTCACTACTTACCAATCCTCTACATTTATCTAGATCCTAATAATACATAATTTTCTTGTCTAAACACAACAAGATTATGAAATACTAAGAGCATCCGCAGCGGTAGCAGCTGCAGTGCTCGTCTGTCCGTGCCGCTGAGCACATAGCTGTCTGTCCGCCGTTGAGCCTCGTCCGTCCGTGCCAGCGGCACGGCGCTGCTCTTAGCTAAGAGCACGTCCGTGCCGCTGAGCACCATTACGTGGCAGCTTCTGATTGGCCAACGGTATAGCCGTTGGCAATTTCGTTTTTTTATTTTTTATTTTTTAAAAAATTCAAAATTTATTTTAAAAAATGTTTTTAAATAAAAAAAAATATTTTTCCACTTCCCAAAAAATATATATCCGTTTTCTACCCACTTTTAATTTATTTTTCAATTTTTTTCTCCAAAATTCACATTTTCATCTATAAATACCCCCACTCCAACACAAAAAAAATCGCATTCTCATCTATTATCTATTCTATCATCATCTACATTCTCTCATCTTTTTTCCTCATACTATCTCATCTAAATTCCCACCACACTACACAATGTCCGGCTCCGGCAATCACCCCTCCGGCAATCGCGGTTGAAACCACGATTGGTTCGACTCCGAGGCCGGATATAGTCCGGAAACCCAATTTATGGCCCCTCCTCAAACCCAAGGTTCGCAAGCTCCGGGTGGCTACCGTCCTTACCCGTTGCACGACCTAAACGCCCCCGGGTTCGGGTGGGCACCGAACCCGGATCGGGAGGAGCAGCGGCGGCTCTACTCCTACTCCTACTGCTCCTACTCCTACTCCTCCCGTTCGTGGCACCCGCACCCCATACACTCCGGGTGAGATGATGGCGATGTTCAAAGCATACTTGGCAGTCTCCGAAGATCCGGACGTCGGCACGAACCAAACCGGGGATACGTATTGGTGGCGCATCACTCGCCTCTACAATGAAACCCGGCCGGCGGGAACCATCTATCGCAATGATAGTATGGTTCGCAATTGCATCTACAGATGCAACGAGGCAATCGGAAAGTTCTAGGGGATTTACCTCCAGGAAGAGCGGTCGGGGGGAGCGGCACGAACGAGCTCGACATCATCACTGCCGCCTTGGCGGCATACCAACGGGAGGAGTTCAAACCGTTCAAGTACCTCGATTGTTGGCAGGAGGGGCGCCTACATCCGAAGTATAGGGCGGCATAGTAGCATCCTCCTCCAGCTCTTCCAGCAAACGGTCCAAGTCGGTTGCCCTATCCGACGGCGCCTCCGATGATGTGGCTACCCGGCTTGCCGGAGCTAACTTGGGTAGCCCCGACGCCGGCCCGAGCAGGTTCCCACCCGCAAGGAAGGAAGAAGGCGGTGGCCAACCGCCCCCGCCGTCGTGCCTCGACTCCATCCGCCCCCGCCCCCGCTCCCTTTGTGCCTCCTCCACCCCCGAACAACACGTTGTGGGCCATCTTGAGTCAATTCTATATGAACGATACGTCTCGGATGACTCCGGATCAACTTGCAACACATGAGCAAATGATCCGGGATCTCAAGAGGCAATTGGGGTTAGAGAAGTAGTCTTCCACGTGTGTAATTTTTAATTTGTAGGATTTTAATTATATATTTTTTTATTTTCAAGGATTTTAATTATGTATTTTTATTTTTTAGTATTTTAATTATGTAATTTTTATTTTTTAGGATTTTAATTATGTAATTTTTATTTTTTAATGTATTTTTATAATGTAGAAATGTTTTTAATAATTGGAGTATTTAAATTGAATAATAGAATGGTGGGACCCTTGAGCTTGTCCTTAGCTAAGAGCACGGATGTGGGTGTTGTGCTCTTAGCTAAAGACAAGGAGTAAAAGTGGGTCCGGACCCACCTCCGTGCTCTTAGCTAAGAACACGGACGGGAATGCTCAAATTTAATCAGGAGAAACGTGACAAATAATTAGTGACCCTTTAATTTCCTAATTACAAATGAATAATTGCATAACCACACACTTGTACGAATCCTTTCATCACATGTCCTTTCGAATGATGAATGTTAAAGATGGGGCTCACCACTAGGAAAAAAATAGATAAAGAAATAATCAATTATAATCACAAGAAAAAGGCATAATTATCTACCAAATTGTTAATTATCATGTTTTTAATTACTTAATGCTCTGTTTCTTACGTTCCTATCATACTTTTGATCATATCATCCTACTCCATATCAAAACAATAATAAATCCATTCTGCATAATCAACATTATTAAGACTGGTGA
Organism: Salvia hispanica; assembly: GCF_023119035.1. Lineage (NCBI taxonomy): Eukaryota > Viridiplantae > Streptophyta > Magnoliopsida > Lamiales > Lamiaceae > Salvia > Salvia hispanica. Next base: position 22,718,545 of record NC_062965.1, read on the forward strand.
TTAATTGTTCTAACTTCAAAGTATGCTCTAAGAGCATCCGCAATGATGCTTAGGCCAGCAATAGGCCAGCCATTCTCTCCTCTGCCACGTCAGCAACACTAAAAAATCTACCTGCCACATCAGATTTAGGCCAGCCATAGGGTAGCCATAGACCAGCCGCAATAAAAATAATTCAAAATATACTACATTTACGGAATTAAACTTACGATTAAAATACGGAATTAAATTTACGAGACATATACGGGAAAATTCATTAATTTTATTTAAATAAAAAAAAGTACATTAACTAAAAATCATAAAAATAACATAATAAAAAAAAATCCGGGCTTCCACACACGAGCCACCTTGAATCTGTTATAGTTTGCCGCTAGCCGAACGGGGGTCTCGCTGAGCGGTATGACATGTTTCTGTTTGCCCCCGGCTCGACGGTATGACATGTTTCTGTTTTAGGTCTTAATTTTGTATTGGACTAGTTGTTGTTGTCCATCGCTAGATGTTGCTCTTGTACAGAAATTTAGAGATAGAGAAAATCGCGTTTATATAGTTTTTCAAAAATTAAAAAAAAAATGAATTTTTTTTTAAAAAGAATTATAAAAAATTAAAAAAAAGAATTAAAAAAAAAAAACAAAATTCGGCGCTGGCCGATCGGGCACGCCACAATGGCGGCCCGGCGCATCGGCTAAGCGCAACGCGCGTAAGCGCCAAGCGATCAACGGCCACGCCGATCGGCTCGCCGATTCGCTCTCGCCGACTGCAATGGTTCGGCTAGCCGATCGGCCAGCGCGACGAATCGACTAGCCGGTCGCTAGCCGACCATTGCGGATGCTCTTATAGAATGCGAAATGTGGGCATTGTAAATTGTAATGTAGAGTAATTAGCTCATAAAATCACGATTTATTTTCAATTTCCAAACATCACCCGTTCTTGTAATATAAATGTTGTAAATTATAATTATTGTTAAAAAACGATTATTATTTGAAAATTTTAACTTTAATTTAATTTTTTAATGAATAAAATAATTTTAAAATAATAAATTAATATTAAGTGGTATTTATGTGTGAAAATATGAATTTTTTTTGGAAACTTTCAATGTTGGTTCATGTCGAGAAATCAACATCCAAAGGCTTAATCAGAACATCACAGGCTTAACTCATCATTAAATTAACTTCATTTTCCCCCTTTAAGCATAGGTTTGACTGATGTAGCTATAACCTGTAATCTGACTTAAATTTTAACACAATCAGTGTTTTTAAATGGATATACAAAATTTGATAACAAAACAAACCATTGGTGGAATTAAATACAGGCTTCAAGAATTGCATTATATATATGAATATATCTATGCTCTTCAACATTAATTTCTCATTCATTTTTCTAGCTTACATTTTCTTGTACAAAGTGAAACGGATTATCAGTATAGTAGCCATGAAATACGGAGTTAGACGTTGTTAAAATACTCTCCTTACTTCATAGTTATGCGTTTAAAATTAGTTTTTTTATTGATTATATACACTACACACACTCTTAAACTTATTTATAAATTTACACTAATAAATACTTAAATGATAAATAACTAAAAATGGACAACTGACATTTAAAATTATACGAACGGGTTAATTATGGAGAGAACTATGATCTGGACCATTAGAAAATGTCAACATATGAAAAAATTACAGCAACAAAAAATGTCAACACTATGATCTGGACCGTTCACACTGTGTTGACATTTTGTTGCTATTATTTTATCGTCTATTGACATTTTTTAACGGCCCAAATCATAATTTGAAAATTACAGCAACAAAAAATGTCAACACTATGATCTGGACCGTTCACACTGTGTTGACATTTTGTTGCTATTATTTTATCGTCTATTGACATTTTTTAACGGCCCAAATCATAATTTGGAGTTTGTACAATACTTAGAATTTGCATTTTATCACCACCAAAAAAACATACTCACTCCGTCCCCGATTAATTGTCACTGTTTTCTATTTTGGTCCGTCCCACAATAATTGTCATACTTCATTTTTACCATAAATGGTAAGTAGGTCCCACATTCCACTAACTTACTTCACTCACATTTTATTATAAAACCAATATAAAAAAGTGGGTCCCACCTTCTACTAACTTTTTCAACCAACTTTTCTTTACCTTTCTTAAAAGTAGTATCTCAAAAAAAAAAATGTGAGATATACTAAAAAAAAATATATTAGCTTCAATTGTTTCCTTTTCATGCTCCCTAATCAACAAATTTTGGCTCTAACTTCCTCTAAATTTTAGGATTCTAGCAAATCTATATATCATATTTTTAGCTATAGAATCAAAACCCTAAGCCACTATCTCACTAAAACCCAATCAAATCCACCTTCAATCCCACTCCCACAATCCAAAACTCCCCATGAATCTCTTCCACCACAGCCCCGGCGGCGATTGGGAGGAGAGGAGCCGCCGCACCGCCGCCGCCGACCTCCCAAAACCCTACAAAACCCTAACCGAAACCGACCTAAAAAACCTCCAAGAAAGCGACATCTCCACCGTCTCCGCCGCCCTCTCCGTCCCCCGAGGCCTCGCCTGCTCCCTCCTCCTCTCCAACCGTTGGGACCTCCACTCCGCCTGCGACAAATGGCTCTCCGCTGCTGTGACTCCACCGATGCAAGGATCGACGTCGAAACACGTGATTTGCAACATCTGCTTTGAAAAATTCCGCCCCTCGAAAATGGCCGCCGGCGGCTGCGGCCATCTCTTCTGCTTAAAGTGCTGGAGTAGCTATATTGGTAACTCGATCAACGACGGCGCCGCCTGCTTGACGCTCAGCTGCCCCGAGTCTGGCTGCGGAGCGGCTGTGACGTTTGAAATGGTTGAGAGATTCGCGCCGGTTACGAAAATTAAGAAATACCGCCGCCTTCTCCGGCGGTCCTACGTGGAATTGAATCCGAATCGAAAGTGGTATTGTTACAGATATATTTATTTGTTTTATGCATGAATTTCACTTATAATATGTTTCGATTTAAAGTCTCATATACTAAATTTACTAATTGTATTCGTTAACCAATTGAAATCATTGGGTTGCTCTATAAAATTAATCCAATTTTATTTTTTTAAATTTGCCGAACATTTACTATAGGGAGCTGTTTAAGTTCATATTCTTTGGTATGGAAGGACGAGAAATAAATTCTGATGGTGTTTGGGCGTGTAGGGCCCACATATATAACATCCATATCTTGTTTTCAACATTCCGAATATAGCTCTTGAATTAGTCAATTTTGAATTTTATATAAATTTTTTTAGTTGGTCTTCTGACCAAAATACCCACATTGGGCGGGAACAGAAATGAATTTAGGAGGGCTAGTGTTGTCATTTCAGCTTCATTTCGGGGTGTGGAATTCGAGACCACTCTCATTTACCACCTAATATATGGGTATAACATTGAACTTTAACAAGTACTAGGAGTATTAATAATGTATCCCACTATCTATTGATGTTTCATCTTATGAAACAATGTATGTATAGTCTAATTACCCACCACTATCTAATTACCCACCACTGTCTACCGGCAACTATTTATCTCATTTTCTTTTAAATTTTTTGAAGTTTCGCATTAAAACTTAGGAGGTCCCCAAAGTTTTTATTTTCATCTTTTATACTTCATTCGTCCCTAAAAATTTGTCACTTATTTCCATTTTGTAAATCCCTAAAAGTTTGTCACTTTTCACTTTTATTGTTTTTGGTAGTGGATCCCACATTCCACTAACTTATTGTGTCATATCAAATGGTGACAAATAATATGGGACGGAGGGAGTACTATTTTAAAATTTTTGCAATATTATTTACTCCCTCTGTCCTCAAATAAGAGTCTAGTTTTTTCATATTACATGTCCGTGAATAGGAGTCCTGATCCATTTTTACCATCGCGTCCCACAATAAGAGTCCTATTTTGTCATTTTAGTTTGTCGCATAATAAAGTCTTATTTCACTTTTACCATAAATGGTATGTAGGTTCCACTAACTTTTTTCCATATTTTTTTAATATTTCTTAAAATCCTGCGTCGCTAAGAACTGAGATGGTAGACCGAGGGTGCACTTCACTTCCAAATTTTTTAATTTACATAAGAAAGACTATATAAAAGAGGATTTTATTTTGTTTGGCTCTCAGGTGCATACATAGTTGTTGGGATTTGATTTGATTTGATTTGATTTGAGTTTGTTCGGCGCTCAGGTGCCCTGCCCCAGAATGCAACCTAGCAATCGAGTTCGAATTCGACGGGAGCATGAGCCGGGAAGTCGTCTGCGCCTGCTCGTACACCTTCTGCTTCCTCTGCGCGGTGGAGGGCCACCGCCCCGTGTCGTGCAAGGTGGCGGCGGCGTGGCTGGCGACGAACAAATCCGAGGCGAAGAGCGCTGCGTGGATCGTCTCCAACACGAAGCCGTGCCCCAAATGCCACCGCCCGATCCAGAAAAACCAAGGCTGCAACCACATGATCTGCGGAGCCCCGTGCAGGTTTCACTTCTGCTGGAATTGCCTCTCGCCAATGAGTAACCACGACGTCAACTGCCGCAGCCTCACGGCCGAGGAGAAGGGGAAGATGAAGATACCGATGAGCGACGTGGCAAGATACGCCCACCACTGCGAGAGGTGGGAGTTTTACGAGAATTCGGGGAAGGCGGCGGTGGGGGATTTGCAGCGGGCGAGGGGGCTGTGCGGCGACGGGAAATTGGGGTTTGTGGCGGTGGCGTGGGAGCAGATTGTGGCGTGCCGGCGCGTGCTCAAGTGGAGCTGCGCGTTTGGGTATCACGTGGCGGAGGCGGCGCTGCTGGAGTATTTGCGGGGGGAGGCGGAGGCGGCTGTGGGAATGCTGCAGCGGTGCGCGGAGGAGGCGATGGGAGATGAAGGGGTTTATGTTGATGAGGGGAAGTTGAAGGGGTTTGAGGTGAGGATTTTGGATCTAACACGTGTTATGAGGAGGTGTTTTGATACTCTGGTTTCGGCGTCGGAGAATTGGTTGACTGAAGTTGGAAGCTCGAAGACGGGCAAGCCTGTGACAAGGCCCGTGATTGAGAACTCGAAGGGGCGTATTGGGAGCTCGAAGACGAGCAAGCCACAGAGAAGCTCTGAGACAAGGCCTGGGTACGAGAGCTCAAAGGGGAATATTGGGAGCTCGAAGACGAGCAAGCCACAGAGAAGCTCTGAGACAAGGCCAGGGTACAAGAACTCGAATAGGATTATGTACTTCTTCTCTACCTCTGACTCAGACTCAGACTCAGACTCTTTATCCTCCGACTCAGGCTCAGAGTCAGAGGAGCCGAAGAGGCTTAAGTACTCCACCTTTGAGCTTGAGAAGTTGAGGTGGCATAACTCCTCCTCGATTGAGACGGGAGAAAGCTCCAAATATGAGAAATCGAGGATGTAGGTAATAGGGTTTTTATTGCTTTATTGTGTACTACTCCCTCCGTCCCACTAAAGATGATCCACTTTCTTTTTTTTGTTTGTCCCATCCATACTCATTTCTATAAATGAAAACACCTTTATCTCTATTTTATTCTCTCCCTTACTCTACTCTCTCTACTCAACACATAAAATAAAACTGCATAAAACTCCGTGTTGTCTAAGGAATGAGTCATCTTCCTTGGAGCGGAGGGAGTAACATTTTTCGTTTCCCTAGTAAGTGGAGTAGTTTCTTAGGTTTTGTGTCATTTCTCAAGGACCTTTATTTAGAGATTACTTAACAACTTTATGGTTAAAAATTCACAACAAATGTTTTGCATGATAAATTAAATTATCTGAAATAAATCAACATTTTAATAATTAAGTTTTGGTCAGTGTTCATCAATAGACTTATCTTATAAAAATATAAAATTAGACGAAATTATGTGTTCAAATTTATTGAAAATTTGCCAAAATTTAGGATGCAGAGAAAAATGAGGTAGTTTTTCATAAAGCGAATGTAATGTACTTGAAAAAACAAATAAACGTTCTTAACTGAATAAAAATATTTGGCTAGCCAATCTTTTTTTGTAGGGCGCCTGCAAGGCTTTAGTTTTAGTTAGAAAATAAAGGCAATTACAAAGGAATTGTTTATCCAGTACGATATAGTCTATATATCTACGTTTGGGAATGATATATCTAGCCAGAGCTTACTATGTAATTTTAAAATGATTCTACCATGATGCCTCTAGACTCTAGTTATAAGCAAAAAAAAAGAAAATTTTAATTTAACTCACACTAGGAAACAAATTTACAATGAAATAGAGAATAAATCGAATATATAGTAAGAAATATAATAAGCTCAATCATTTCCTTACATGCTCCATAATTAACAAATTTGGACTCTAACTTTCCCTGCAATTTTTTCATTATTCTTTTAAATAATGTTAGAAAATCTTTTGAACCCAAATTTCTTCAATCCCAAAATCCAAACTCCACATGAATCTATTTCACCACCGCCGCGGCGGCGATTGGGCGGAGAGCAGCCACACCACCACCGCCGCCGGCCTCCCGAAACCCTACAAAACCCTAACCGAAACCGACATAAAAAACCTCCAAGAAAGCGACATCTCCACCGTCTCCGCTGCCCTCTCCGTCTCCAGAGGCCTCGCCTGCTCTCTCCTCTTCACCAACAGCTGGAACCTCCACTCCGCCTGCGAGCAATGGCTCTCCGCCGCAAGCATCGACGTCGAAACACGTGATTTGCAACATCTGCTTCGATAAATTCCGCCCCTATCAAATGGCCTCCGCCGGCTGCGGCCATCTCTTCTGCTTACAGTGCTTGAGTAGCTATATTGGTAACGCGATCAACGACGGCACTGCTTGCTTGGCGCTCCGATGCCCGGAGTATGGCTGCGGAGCGGCTGTGACATCCGATATGGTTGAGAGATTTGCGTCGGAATCTGAAATAGAAAAGTATCACCGCCATCTCCGGCGATCCTACGAGGAATTGAATCCGAATCGAAAGTGGTACTGATACAAATATATTTATAATATGGTGAGGATTTTGAGTCTAGCTCGTGTTACGAGGAAGCGTTTCGAGGATTTGGTTGTGGCGTCCGAGAATTGTTTGACTGAAGTTGGGAGCTCGAAGACGAGCAATCCCCAGAAAAGCTCTGACTCTAAATCCGAGCCGAAGAGGCATACGTTTTGGAGGTTGATTAAGAGACTTATCTTAGAGCAACTCCAAGGAAAGAAGGTAAATGAAAAGGGTATATCATGCTTATACCTTCTCAAAAAGTGTAATATACCTTTCTAAAAAGCAATCAACTCCAATGATAAAAGGTATATAGAAAGGTATATCATTTAAAAAAAATAAAATAATAGTACAAGATGCATTAAAAAACATAAAGTGTAATACCTTCTCAAATACCTACCCCCTTGGAGAATGATTTTTTATGAAAAGAAGGTAAATATGGTGGTTATATGATTTTACCTCTCCATCAATAGAGAGGTAAAGATACCTCTTTAAAATGGGAAAATGTATAATACCTTCTCAAATACCTCTCCCCTTGGAGAATGATTTTTCATGAAGAAAAGGTAAATATGGTAGTTATATGACTATACCCCTTCATTTACTTCTCCCCTTGGAGATGCTCTTATAAGGATACAAAATTAAAGAACTGAGTTAGAAATTTTTGAAAAATTATCTTAGAAGGATACAAAATTATATAGTATATAGATAACTATTTGAGTTGGAAATTTTTGAAAATCAATCAAAATTTAGGATGCAAAGAAAAATGAGGTTCCTTTTTAAAGCACATGTAATATACTTGAAATCACAAATTAATTTCTTTAATTGAATAAAAAATGTCGTTAGCCAATCATTTTATTAGTGCATCTGCCGGAAGATGACTTTAATTTTAGTTAGAAAATAAAAAATGACATAATAAGTGTATTTAAAAAAAAAAGAAAAGCAAAACAACCAAATCCAGATTAACAATAGAAATTCAATTGAAAAAAAGAATTATAATATATAAGCATTTAATTTTTTACTTAATCATTTACTATAAGTTTCCACCCAATGGTTCGGCCACTAAATTATGTTTTGGATTCGCCACTGGCCTGATTTCCTTGTTCACCACCTTCCACAATAACATTTGGTGTTCTAATCCTAAACCTCTCAGCTCTAAACTCATTCACTCCATTGATTTCTTCCACATCTATTCCTCTTCGACTCATGTACTTCATGCTCATGCTCCCACTCTTGATGATTTGTTTCTTCTTCATCTTCAACGCGTGCCCGATCTTCACGAACACTTCCTTGTGGTGACGTCGTTCAACATAGATCTCGCCAAACATCTCTAGTGCGCTCAGAAGCCTCGGTCGACCCTCTTGCCCGAGCTCCATCTGATACAGTGGGACGTTTTCGTCGTCTTGCCTGCTTGAATAATCAAAGGCAGGGTTGAAAAATGAGGGCGCACCATTGTGTAAGGATTCATATGGCTTTTTGTTCAAGAGAGTTGTTGATTATAATGTTTGTAGAGGTGGAAAGGTGTTGCTTGGTAGTGATATGTTTAGTATGTTGTAATATAGGGATTTGATGATAATGTTTGTATTTATAAGTGTGTGGAAAATGTAAGAAGCAAGTTCCATGCAATAACTTAGTTTGAAGAAGTCAAATTAATCTATTTAGAAATAGTCAATTTTGCCAAGCTGGAGAAAACGTGGCTAATTAAGACTTGGAATACAAGAGTTGACCTTTTCTATTCTATTTTAGAGGTGTATGATGTGTTCAAATATCTATTTGCTTAACGAGTAGTCTGTCTCCCAACAATTCCTAAGTTTCAAAATCAAACCACAAAACACAAGAAGGTAAAAAACAATTAAACCTAGTCCTGAATTGCGATAATCGGCGAATTCTGCCAGAAAGTGCATTGTTTATAATTTTCTTGTGTATTCGTTCGGTGCCTTTTATATGTAGTTATTTTGGATTATGTATTTGTTTTTGTTAATATATTAATTTCACTACATTTTTTTTGTTATTTATGCACGAGTTGCTTTTTTTTTTGCTATTTTGTTCGCCATTTCTATGGCTCGAGCATTTACACTACATCAAAATGAAATTACTACGTACTTTATTTGGAAATCTATTACTAGTAATTTTCACGGTTCATTTTAATTATGTAGCTTATGAGAAATGTGATCATATTTTGGAGGTGTATATGATGGGCCTATAAAAGATCTTATTTTCCTATAACGAACTAAAATGAACTAAAAATAACCTTAGTTGTTCGAACTTAACAATATAAAATGCAATTTGCCTATAACTAAAATACAATCTGCGAAAATGATGTACAACTTGACAAATGTGTATTACATTTTTCGTGCCACATGGCATCATATGATTGGAGATACGTTAGCACTCTAATTAAGGATGCACCCTATTGCTCCCCTTATAGAATATCTAAATCATATCATTAAACCCTAAACCACTATATCATTAAAACCCCAATTAAATCTACATCCAATCCCATAACCCAAACTCCCCATGAATCAATTCCACCACATCCGCGGCGGCGATTGGGCGGAGAGCAGCCGCACCAACGCCGCCGCCTTCCCAAAACCCTACAAAATCCTAACCGAAACCGACATAAAAAACCTCCAAGAAAGCGACATCTCCTCCGTCTCCGCCGCCCTCTCCGTCCCCAGAGGCGTCGCCTGCTCCCTCCTCTTCAGCAACAACTGGGACCTCCACTCCGCCTGCGACAAATGGCTCTCCGCCGCCGTGAATCTGCCGCCGCAAGCATCGACGTCGAAACACGTGATTTGCAACATCTGCTTCGATAAATTTCAACCCTCTAAAATGGCCTCCGCCGGCTGCGGCCATCTCTTCTGCTTAAAGTGCTGGAGTAGCTATATTGGTAATTCGATCAATGATGGCGCCGCTTGCTTGATGCTCCAATGCCCGGAGCCTAACTGCAGAGCGGACGTGACATCCGACATGGTTGGGAGATTTGCATCGGATTCTGAAATTGAAAAGTATCACCGCCATCTCCGGCGATCCTACGTGGAATTGAATCCAAATCGAAAGTGGTACTGATACTGATATTTTATTTGTTTTATATTCCACATGATTTAATCTTATGATATGCTTTGATTTAAAGTCTCATTTACTTACTTTATCAGTTAAAGTAGTCTTTATTTTGCCATTCGGTTTGCTGATACAATTAGTTTACTTCTATTTTTAAAAACTTATCATCTGATATTTATTAAGTACTCCCCCGTCATTGATTAATTGTCACTCTTTGATCGGGCACGCATTTTAAAAAATTTAAAGAAAAGTTTGTTGAAAAAGTTATTGTAATGTGAGCCCCACTTACCATTTATGTTAAAAATGAAGTGTGACAATTGTTGAGGAATAGACTGAAATAGAAAAGAGTGACAATTAATCATGGAAAGAAGGGAGTAATTTCTAATTTGGTATGAAATTTTATGCAGTCCTATTTTTTGGATTGAATGGAGAAAATAAAAAGGCTGAATAAAATGCAGGGAATGATATTTCAATATTAGAGAATGTGACTTTAGAGTGTGACATAAAAAAAAAAGGAAATGTATAGTATTAGTGATGTGACACTACTTATCTACTTATCTATTTTATTTACAAATTCGCAATTAAAACTCGTTCCGTCACAAAATCTTTATTTTAAGGAGACTATAAAAAAAGTGATTAGTAATTATAACATAGTTTATATAGTAATTATGTGATTCATTTATATAGTTGTTAGGATTTGATTTGATTCTGATCTCAGGTGCCCGGCCGCGGGGTGCGACCTAGCAATCGAATTCGAATTCGGCTGGAGCACGATCCACGACGTCGTCTGCTTCTGCTCGCACACCTTCTGCTTCCTCTGCGCGGCCGAGAGCCACCGCCCCGTGTCGTGCAAGGTGGCAGCAGAGTGGCTGAAGACGAAGAAATCCGAGGCGAAGAGCGCCAAGTGGATCGTCTCCAACACGAAGCCATGCCCCAAATGCCACCGCCCGATCCAGAAAACCCAAGGCTGCGACCACATGACGTGCGGAGCTCCGTGCTTGTTCTACTTCTGCTGGAACTGCCTCTCCCCGATGAAAAACCACGGCGACACCTGCGATCGGTACACGGCCGAGGAGAAGGGGAAGATGAAGATGCCGGCTAGCGGCGCGGGCAGATACGCTCACCACCGCGAGAGGTGGGAGTTTTACGAGAATTCGGGGAAGGCGGCGTTGGGGGATTTGGAGCGGGCGAGGTGGCGGTGCGGCGGCGGCAAAATGGGGTTTGTGGCGGCGGCGTGGGAGCAGATTGTGGAGTGCCGGCGCGTGCTCAAGTGGAGCTACGCGTTTGGGTATCACGTGGCGGAGGGGGAGCTGTTGGAGTATTTGCGGGGGGAGGCGGAGGCGGCGGTGGAGAGGCTGCAGCGGTGCGCGGAGGAGGAGATGGGGGATGAAGGGGTTTATGTTGATGAGGAGAAGTTTGGGTTGTTTGAGGTTAAGCTTTTGGATCTAACACGTGTTACGAGGAAGTGTATCGATGATTTGGTTGTGGCGTCCGAGAACTTTTTTACTGAAGTTGGGAGCTCGAAGACGAGCAAGCGCCAGAGAAGCACTGAGACAAGGTTTGAGCATGAGAACTCAAAGAGGCATAGGTACTCTGAATCCTCTGACTCTGATTCCTCCGACTCTGACCCTGAATCCTCTGACTCTGATTCCTCAGGCTCTGGCTCCGACTCTGAATCCTCTGAATCTGAATCCTCTGACTCTGAATCTGAATCCTCTGACATCTCATCAGAGGATGAGAAGTCGAGGAGGTATGACTCCTCCTCAGGGAGGTATGGGGAGTCGAAGAAGCGCAAGTATTCCACCTCCGAGCATGAGAAATCGAGGAGGCATAACTCCTCCACAAGGAGGTATATGGAGTCGAGGAGGCATAAGTTCCTCTTCAATCGTTTGAAGTCGAGGATACATAACACCTCCTCGACCCAAAAGACCGGAGAAAGCTCCAAATATAAGAAATCAAGGAGGTAGGTGGTAGGGTTTTTTATTTGGTTTTGTGTCATAAGAGTTGACCTTATCGTTCTTGTTTCGTTTTGATTTTGTGCCATTTCTCTTTGAACTTGATTTGGAGATTACCTTAAAAATTTAATGTTCACAAGAAATGTTTCTGATATAAAATAAATATAATTAAATTATCTGCAATAAATTCAAACTTTTAATAATTAAGTTTTGGACACAATTTTCATTAGTAGACTTATCTGCACACAAAATTAGGGGTAACTATTTGTGTTGAATTATTTTGAAAATCGGCCAAAATTTAGGATGCAAAGATAAATGAGGTCATACTAAAAAGCGCACGTGATGTACTTAAAAACAAAAATTAACGTCCATAATTGAATGAAAAAAATGTCGTAAGCCGATATTTTTTTAGTGCACGACAAGTTGGAGATGACTTTAATTTAGTTAGAAAATTAAAAAAAACGACATATACAATAGTCATTTAAAAAAAGAGCAAAAAAGCTCGTATATATAACAGCAACAATAGAAATCCAATTGAATAAAAATAAATACATTTGACATAAACACTTAATTTCTGCTTGATTCATTTACAAGTCTCCAATTGCAGCCACACACTTAGATTAACTTAAAAAAAATAAAAGAATGTCAATTAATACTATACATTTATTTTGAACCTTTTGCAGTCTGATCTCTTAGTTGAGGTCGGCCGGAAACGCCATGGCCGCTCCCGATCTGCAACTTTTTTTTATTTTTTTGAAGAATAAGTCAAACCCTATTTCCAGTCAATGGTTCTGCCTCCGGATTATGTTTTGGTTTCGCCACTGGCCTGATCTCCCTGTTCACCACCTTCCACAATCACATTTGGTGTTCTAATCTTAAACCTCTCATCTCTAAACTCATTTACTTCTCCCATATTTATTTCTCTCATATTTATTTCTCGCTGTCTCATGGACTTCATGCTCATGCTCCTCTTCATGCTCCCACTCTTGCTCATCTGCTTCTTCTTCATCTTCAACGCATGCCCAATCTTCTTGAACACTTCCTCGTGGTCTCCCTTGAAGATCTTGTCGAAGAACTCACGTCGTTCCACATAGATCTCCCCGAACATCTCTAGCGCGCCCAAAAGCCTCGGGTCAACCCTCTTGCCCGAGTTCCATCTGATGAAGTGGGACGTCTTCGTCTCGTCTGGTCTGCTTGAATAATCGAAGGCGGGGTAGGAAGACGAGGATGCACCATTGTTTGATGGCTCCATGTAGTATGTGGGTGTAGAATATGTGTAAGGATTCATATGGCTTTTTGTTCAAGAAAGTTGTTGATATTGAAAAGGTTTGTTTAGTTGAGAAGATGTTGCTTGGAGATTTGTTTAGTATGTTTGTAATGTAGGGACTCAATTAGAATGTTTGTATTTATAAGGGTGTGGAAGAAAGTTCCATGTAATAACTTAATTTGACAAAGTCGAATTAATTTATGTAGAATCAGTCAAATTGCTAAGCTGGAGAAAACTTGGCTATGACTTGGAGCACAAGAGTCGACCATTTCTGTTCTAGATATTTTAGATGTGGATGATGTGTCTAAATATCTATTGCTTATTTGCATTATAGAAGTCAACACTTTTATAACCTTGAAAAGTATAAGACTAGGTTTAGTTAATTTTTTTTTTTACCTTAGTGTGTTTTGTAGTTTATGTTTGGAACTTGAAATTGTTGTGAGACCATTCATCTGGATGCTCGAATTGTCAAAAAGTGCATTGATTATCGTTTTCTTGTGTTTGTTCGTTGCTTTTTTCTATAGTGTTTTTAAATTGTGCATTTATTTTCGTCTATATATTAATTTCATTGTTTATCTGTATGAGCTACTTGTATATATAATGCTATGTTGCTCACTAATTCCATGGCTCAAGCATTTGTACCTCATAGGAAAAAATTAACTTTATTTGGGAAGCACCAATTGAAGTTTAATTAGAATTGGAAGAAATCCAAATATCTTTAGATAAATTTTTTTCTTGTCACACGCAACTTTGTTTAATGCCATATTAAGATAAGTTGTTGCTTAAGCTATACATTGATATAGTTGAACTCCGAGATGAATGGATTCTGAGTGGATATATGTTAATTCTTAGCTAGACTTGTGATTAGCCTTAATTAAAGCTATTATACATTATTATCGTATTTGGTTTGCTTTCACGTTATTATTTGCTACTAGTAGTACTATTTTATAGGGATTAATCATGTATTTATATGTAAAAACTTATCTATACGCGTATTCTTCTTAAGTTGGGTGAGATCAAAATTATTCGCAAATTTTCTTTTGTACGAACTATTTCATGGATAATACTAACAAATTTTCATGCTCCAAAATACTATTCAAACATATAAATAATTGGCTGTAGTTTTTTATAAATTTATTCTAATAAAATATTAAAAAGAAAAATCGTTGTCATTCATAGTCGAAATAATAGAATTGCAGGGAAAAATTGTGGTCCACTTACTTTTAAAAATTTGTTTAGTTATTATTTCTTTGGGAAAGAGAGCTATGAATATTTGAATTTTCATAGCTTAAATACATAATTTAGGTTGTTTTGAGATCTTTCTACCAACAAACAATTCCGATAATATATAATAATGTGATTAATTTTAATACACTCTACTAAGTGATAAACTATATATTTTGTATGTTTTAATACACTTACAAAATATAATAATATGATAAAATATATCTTAATAATTAGACTCTTAGTCAAATGTATCACACATTGTTATAGGTCATGATCATTTATTATTAGTATCACTTTTTTCTATGTTTCCATCGTTGAACATGACATGCAATAGTAGGCCATGCCCTACTCTATTAAATTTGATCCTATGATGAGACAATCACTACATATATGTAATTAGTATAGAAAGAGACAAACATATTCAAATGGCAGATCTTATTATAATGATGATACATTCTTTAAAATTGACCTTTGGACAAATGAAAAATAAACACAACAAATATGTTCTAAATATATTGAAACTATTGGTTGTGAAAATAAATAAAACATCTAATAGTAAATCTATAGATTGCTTTATAAAATTAAAAACAATTAGAGATGTGCTGTGATTTACTACTCCGTTTTAAAGCAAGAATATACTCTCTCTGTCCCATTAAAAATGACACGTTTTTTTTTGTTTGTCCCATTAAAAAATATTTTCTAAAATGGAGACAACTCTATCTCGATTTTTTATCTCTCTTGTTTTACTCTCTCTTCATTAACTCACAAAATAACACTACATAAAATTCCGTGCCGATTCTCAAATGCTTAATTTTAAGTGGGACGGAGGGAGTATATCATACTGTAGTCCTCTTGAAAATCATAAATCGTACGAATCGTCACACCAGAAGGAAACCAAAAAAGAATAAAATAAAAAAACCAAAATTGCATAGTACTAATTTAATTTGTATTATTTTTATCTGACGAAGTCGAAGTCGAAGTCGAAGACGAGATTATGTAATATGGAATCAGTCAACGTTGATTTGTACTTTCAATATTTTAGCGGAGTAATTTGTTCTGGAGTGAGTGAAAATATGAAATGCTTCCAAAATTTCTCATCAATTTCATTTGAACTTTAATTTAGTGTGTGTGTGTGTGTGTGTGTGTGTGTGTGTGTGTGTGTGTGTGTGTGTGTGTGTGTGTGTGTGTGTGTGTGTGTGTGTGTGTGTGTGTGTGTGTGTGTGTGTGTGTGTGTGTGTGTGTGTGTGTGTGTGTGTGTGTGTGTGTGTGTGTGTGTGTGTGTGTGTGAGAGAGAGAGAGAGAGAGAGAGAGAGTAGAGAGAGAGAGAGAGAGAGAGAGAGAGAGTGTGTGTGTGTGTGTGTGTGTGTGTGAGAGAGAGAGAGAGAGATATGCCTAATTTTCTTATTAAATCACCGAAAGCCTAATTTTCACATTAATTTCGTTGAAACTTTCTCTCATTAATTTTGCTAAATATAATTATATTTGAATAATTTTACGATTAATACTTAATGCCATATAAGTATTCAATAAAAAAAAATTAGAAAAGACACTCATATTTGAAGATTCAACTATTCAATAATTTTGTAATGAATTTGCTGAATTTCAAATTTATTCAAAATTTCAAATTATTCAAACACGTTTCAGTGTTCTGCTTGAGAAGGAAATATTAGATTTCCTAACTTTTGACCTATTACTAATTAGTTATTACTCACATTTTCTTTGAGGAAAAGTACACGAAATATATATTTAAAATCTGAATATATTCCCTATTCCTCATTCCTGACTTAAAAAATTACTCAATATATCTTGAGACGAACAACAATGAAGTATCTTGACTTTTATATTTGGACTGTATAACTGAAATAAATTATAGAAAAACAAATTTTCTGCAAATTAGGTAGTAAAGTGCTAAGAAATATACCTCGATTCGTCAAAGTCTTTATTGTACCGTGAAAGATGCTCCCATGCATTTCTTCCCCTTTCTGGAACAAAAATCAGCTACTAAAAGCTAAAACTCCAATTTCTACTATAGTGCTTCTTTTAGATATAAAAATTATAAAAATATAAGTTAAACAAACAAAAAATAAATTAAGAGAAAAAAAATAAAAAAAAGATAGTATATTTTTTTTTCAATAAGTACATAATTCACTTACACATACCTTCCTGTAAATGAATACGGCTCAGTTACACTGATACAGAAGAGTAATATTTTACCTACAATTCACAACTACGTAGTTCCTTACTTGTGAGTTGATTATTATTTTCATATAAAACGACTATGGAGCTTCTTAGTTGTGAATTTATTCTCTTTCTCCTATATTTAACTAATTCAAAACCAATAAACTGCTTTCTCACCAATTCATGTTGATTAAGTTAAGTATGCATATTTGTATCAATACAGAACTATTTTAAATGCTGAACGCAGAATAAAAAAAAGGGTTTATTATAAAAAACACATTTTGCTTTGTTTTTAGTTCATTAAAAAAAAATTAGATTATTTAATTCATCTTAAAATCTGAATTTCCTATAATATACTAAAAATAAAGTAAAAATGTTCTTTTGGTGTTGTCTTATACTGATATACATTTTTTTTGGTTATGCATTAAGGCGAAGTTTTGCCTATAAAATACCCTATTAACTTACATATTTTCTACGAATGGGTAAAGTGCGTAGGAATATGAAACCTGGATTATTATATTCCCAAGATTCAATTCAAATTTCAAAGTCTTTGTTTACACCGTGGAACAAGCTATTCCCATTTCCTAGCTCCCTTTCAATATCCAACAAAATTCAATACAAGACAAAACCCCAACTACTATATAAACACACACCACACACACCAAATCCTCATCATTCACCACAAACTCACAAAGCCAACTTCAAAAAAGACAAGAACTCCACACACAAATTTGAGACTAAAATGCCGAGCCACCAAGAAAAGATGATTCACCACTTCCCGCGGCGCATCATACTGGTGCGTCACGGAGAGAGTGAGGTGAACGAGGACGAAGGCGTCCTCGAGCACGTCCCCAACCACAAGATCAAGCTGATCAAGAAGGGGGCCGAGCAAGCTCGGGCAACGGGGCGGATGATAAAGGAGATCGTGTCGGAAGGGGAGGCGTGGAAGGTTCTTTTCTACGTCTCGCCTTCTAATCGGACGAGGGAGACGATGGAGGAGATCATCTCCCGGGGCAGAACGTTCGAGAAGAATCGGATCGTTGGAGTGAGAGAAGAGTGTAGATTGAGAGAGCAGCATTTTGGGAATTTTCAGGATTTGGAGGAGAGGAGGAAGATTAAGAGGAGTAGGGTTAGGTATGGGAAGTTCTTCTATAGGGTTCCCGAGGGTGAATCCAGTGCCGATGTTTACGACCGTGTTTCGAGTAAGTTCCTCGTCTCGTGTTTTCGGTTGATCGTAGTTGTGCCTGCAACTTTTAGGGGTAATAGTCATTTAATTTAAATCATGAATTTTGATCAGATTCTGATTTGATTTCACGCACAAAATATCATCTTTTAATGAAAACCGGCAACAAAATAATGAAACATCTAGTTAGGATCTGAATTATTCAATATAGAAAGAATACACTTAGAATCTTGGATTCAAATATCTCACACATTTTCAACATTTTATAGTAGTAGTTGGTTTTTAATCTTTGATCAATTCAATTGAAATTTGGAACATATATTATGCATTGTTACAACTGAATTAAATTATTAATGTCCTTAACCAATATTCTTACCACAAAAATTCCTTTTTTTTAGGTTTTCTTGAGGGGCTATGGAGAGACATGGAATCCAACAAATTTAGCAATGAGATGAATTTGATAGTAGTCTCACATGGACTCACTATCCTTCTATTTCTCATGAAGTGGTTCAATTGGACTGTTAATCAGTTTGAAGAGCTAGCCAATCCAGCTAATTGCGAATACCGAGTCCTAGAGCTTGGCCCGGATGGCGAATATAGTCTTGCTTCGTACCACCAGCTAGACGAGCTCAAAAAATGGGGATTATCTGACGAGATGATCGAGGATCAAATTATTCGAGCTCGAGGTCTCCAGCCTTTTCTTGATCGGAAGTGTCTCGTTGCACCTACCGATGATTCAGCATCGGACGACAGCATCGGAGATTATTTCGACGAGAAATGAATTGGCAAGCCTAGTAATTAAAAGTATTAGGGCTTGGTCTAAAAGGTTTGATGTTGGTTTAATTCACTAATAATTGTTGTTAATTTGTATTTGTTCATTATTATTTATTTATTGGTGGGTGTTTATGATGGTTAACATTATTCAATTGTTTTGTACGCATTTATATCTTGCATGATGTTGTACGTCCAGATTTTCTTGTTATGTATTCTTATATCAATAATGAAAATAAAGTGTTCTAATTTTTAAAGTTTGGTTGTAGACTTGTTGTTGACTTTTTCATGATATACTCTTTATGGTCTATATAAATTAATCTACTTTAGATTATTTGTTCCTGAGCCCATTCTCAAACTAACAAATCATTTGGACCCACTAAATTATGGTTTTCGGAGGGACCATGCTGAATTGCTGATGGATATATTATTGGTCACATTTTATTTTAATTATATTAATTATTTAACCAATATAATTTTAACATATATTTCAAATATTTGTACACATTATACTAAATTAAACTATTTTTAATTGGCATAAATATTGTTAAATAAGTTATTTTTCAAAGGTATCATGCTAAACTTTATTGTGGATAAGTTATTCACTCCCCATCACCCATACTTTATCTTATTAATTTCTATGCTTGGCTTCCGAGTTAAGGTTAAAAACATAGAAATAAATTAAAAGTTTCAATCATTTTATTCATATAAGAAAAGACATTGTTCGTTTTTTTCAGAGTCACCAACACTTAGAATGTGTCCCGACACCAAACTTGCTCATTTTTCAAGCAATATATTATTAGAGGAAAGTCAAAAATATTAATAATAACTCCACGAAAGTACACTAATTACTTGATTAATTCCAACTACATATTTCAATCTTGTTATCGAAATGATGTACTAATAAAAAATTATTATAAATATAATAGACTATTTGATAAAAAAATACTATTTCACGTGTATATATATGATTAGCTATGAAATTATAATAGTACTATAAAACCACCAAGTGGGCATACCACACAATTGTAATATGATTAAAGCAAAAGCAACAATGTGGATGAAATCATAACGTGCCAAAGAATACATATGGATCAATATATATAGGGATTAAGGAACCACAATTTGTTCATATAAAGTATTTGAGAATGATGAGTATTGCAAGCATGGGGAGCAACGGCCGGCCTTCGACGGATGAAGGTGACGAATGTGAGGCTACGAAGACGGCGATCTCGTCATATCTAGAGAGAGAAGAAGAGATCGAGAGGAAGAAAATGGAAGTGAAAGAAAGGGTCGAGTCTCAACTCAACCGTGCCGAGGAGGAAACCAGACGGTTAGCTCAAGTTTGGGAAGTAAGCATTTTTTTTCTAATAAAATAAACTTAATTATTTTTCTATTAATTAAATATATGTGATTATGTAGTCAAATTTAGTCAAATTCAAGCCAGTCACATAATTTTGTGCATGATTAGATGATTGTAAAATTTATCCATAAAAGAAGTTAGCTATAGAGAGTGAACCTAAGGAGTTTAGATTATTAATTTTAATTTATGTTTTATGATGAATGTTGGATTTAAATTATATTTTTGAGTTTTGATTAATGTAATAGGAATTAGAAGTGTTGACTGATCCAATGAGAAAGGAAGTTGGAGCTGTGCGCAAGAAAATTGACTTGGCCAACCGCGACCTTAAATCTCTTGCCCAAATCTGCCACAAGAAAGTAACCTTTCTATCTCTTATACTTTTTCCGTCTACGAAAAAAATAATGCCCCAGAAAAAGAGGAAAGACGATTTTTTTTAATACAATATATCATTAAATGTCTCATTCAATTTTTATTCTTTCCACTATCAGAGTTCATATAAAAATGAGATACACATTTCACTAAATTTTTTCCATTCATATTCAACCGATTTCTTAAATCGGTATGTTTAATGGTGGATATAAAAAAAAGAAGAGGAGAGAAACTATAGTTAAGAAAGGGGAAACTCAATGTTGGCCCAAGCCCACACAAGCCCAACTATATATATCGTCCTTGGCCCAATAATTGATGACTATTGTCATACTAGTTCGAATTAAGTAATTTCAGCACAATTAAATGTGATTATTTTTGAATTATATCAAAATTAAGAATAGTTAATTTATGGTTAATTATAACTTTTGCATTTTACATCTTGAAATTTGGCACAGGAGAAAGAATACAAAGAAGCAATGGAGGCTTTCAAAGAAAAAAACAATGAAAAGGCTCAATTAACCAATACCCTTGTGGAGGTAAATTATATGCTATACTTCACATGAATTTATAATATGTTTAAGAAATTTTGTTTACAAAATGTTCGTCTCTACGTAAATAAAATCAATTTATAATATTGCATAAAAATACTTTATATAAATACCTATTTTATACTAGTGACGAATTCTTCGCAAATATTATAAAGTTCAAATAATGTAGGAAGAGAGATTTGTGCAGCATCAACCTTAAAAATGATATATTTTCTATATATTGATGATTTATAATTATATTTATTTTCACATTTGGTGCAGTTGGTGAGTCAAAGTGAGAAAATCAGAATGAGGAAATTGGAAGAACTCAGCAAGATTGTCAGCTCAAACACTTGAAAACAGAATGCAAATCAATATTAATGTTGGTTAATCAAGTATCTAAATCTAATTTGTTTAATAATGTCCTTTTATCACCCAATGTCCATAATATCACTTGACCTTTAATTTTGCAATTTTAAAAATTAGTTGTAAAACCATGAATTTAACATTTTCTTAATGTAATATTTTAATTTTCTATTTGTAATATATTGTTATTTTGATGCACATGTGTTTTAAATTGGTGACGCAATTGAATTACTACTATATACTGTGTTTCTGTTGAGGAAAATGATAAACGAGTGATCTTGTTGTCGTAGAATTTTTCAGATACCATAACAATCCGAGATATGTTTAGCAAGTATGACTCTAGATATTTATCTAGACAATTTTTTTTTTGAAATTTTGAAATAGTGTACAATAATACATGTGCAAAATAATAAAATAATATCCTATATCTATCAAGCATATTTTGAAAGTTTGATTGCATCTCTCCACCTGGGCTGTCTATTGTGTCAAGGACCAAGTAATCGCGTGGATACAAATTTTGAAACGTGTCTTATTAATATTTTAGTTTTACAAATATAATTGACAATTATTTTGTATAAAAACTAAATTTAAATAAAAGGTTAAACAATCAAGGTTAATGATCAAATTTGCACAAAATTTTTTAAAATTCAACTTTTGTAATCGCGACGAAAATTCTCACCTTTCAAGTATTATTATTATTACTATTATAATAGAGGATGATAAACTAAAATGGGCATTATATTTTCACATAGCTTAAATATTCAAACATCAAAATCGCTTATTCGAAATAGATTTGAAATATCATGATAATTTGTGATAAATTTTACTACTACTATTTAGTTTAAATAAAAAAACAAATCAAGAAAATATTTCCAAAAGTGGAATTTTTACACACAAACTCAAAATATTTACTCAATTATGTGTTCTCCGAAAATTAATAAAAAAAAATTAATGTTATTATAGCATGAATAAGAAAATATTTCCAAAAGTGGAATTTTTTACATAATCTCTTTTGAAGGGAAAAAGCAATCAACACCAATAATCAAACACTTTCTGAACAAAAAAAAAGGACTACTGTTCCCGAACAATTTCTCTCCGATCAAAGCTAATAAGCTATTTCAGCTCACAGAGAGACAAAGAGGAGAGACTAAACCAAGCCAGCACAGATTTTTTCCAATACAAGTAACTGAAATTCGCTCAAGCAAAGCAACGCAGTCACTGGTTCAAGAAAAAACAGCCAGCATATTAGTTTTTGCTGCAATTCTCTCTTTGCATCTGAAAGGACCCATTTCTTACCGATATTCCTGCTGTTATCACTCGGTAAAAATCGTTTCTTGCTTCTTTCTTTGTTAGGCTTATTTTTGCTTATACTTTTTTCTTCATTGTTAGGCTTATTTTTGTTAGGCTTGATTTTGGAGTTTGATGTATTGAATCTTCAATTTGGCTAGTTTTGTGATAATTAATTGATTTTTCTATCAGAATCTAGAGTAGAAGTTGATGAATTGAAAGGAAAGGGTTTGTAGAATCTTTTGGGGGAAATGAATAAGACTATCCTATATTTAGCTGAAATGAAATTATTTGCTGATTTTCTGGGGATTCTGAACTGATTTGCAATGATGTGGTTAAAAAGCTGATTTAGAAGAGATTCAGTTTAGTATTGCTCTTAGTTTTTACATTTGGATATTTAAGTAGGGATTATTGGCATTTAAATCAGAATTTTGGTTTAGTTCGATCCCATGACTTTTGAAACTGGAATCATAACTTTTCCATTCGCAATTGTCCCACGATGGTCAGAATCGAAGTATGATGTGCAAACAATACCACGTCGTTTTGGATAAAACGACAAAACGACGTCGTTTTAACTAACACTCAAAATAGAATGGCGTTGTTTTGTCCAAAACAACAATGTTTTGCTCTCACATCATATCTGATTTTGCATATTAGTTTAGGTTTTGACCACCGTTGGAGAATAGCGAAAATTTGAGAAGTTATGATTTTTTATTCCAGTTTCAAAAGTTATGAGATTGGCCGGAAGTCAAAGAAAAATATTGTCTTACATGACAGTTATCCCTTTTAAGTGCGGTGTGAAGTTTCTGCTTGTCTGTTTTGTTCCCAACTCAGTTTTTTATTGCTTATATAGTATGCTAGGATTTATTCGTTGGCGGGAAAGCCTTCGTGTGTACTTGATTACAACGATGAGGATAGCAATGACTATCTTTGATGCTTTCTGAAGTGGTTGAGTGTTGATTCTGTTAGTCTGTTCAATAACATTGCTGATTGTGCGTATGAATCCTGATTATATGATTTTCCGTCTTCATTAGGCATCGTTTCTTGAGGTGGATTTCTTGGTTTTACCTTTGCATAAAGTATTGAGTTTATGAACTGTGCCTCAAGCTTGCACTGTGTCAATGGCAACTGCTCAAACAGTATTACCAGTTTGTGGTGGTAATATACGTTGCTTTCTTAGTTCAAAGCCCCGTCTCAGCAGATCTTGGTCAGGGTCTCATTCTCGGTCTTTTGTGAAATATAAAAGAAGAAAGGCTGCAGCTTGTTTCGAACCTATCAACTTCTTCAAAAAACCATACAACGATAGTTCTTGTCAGTTTCTTCGTTCAGTCACCTCCAACCGCTTGGGCCTTAGCAGATGCAACTGCGAACGAGCTGAGAGTTTGAGAGGATTAACATCCGAGGACGGGTTTGGGACATCCAACGGTGGGATTCATAGCAATGGAACTATATTGCGTGAGGGTAACACAGATTCTATTGAGGATGAAGCATGGGATCTGCTAAGGGAATCAATCGTGTACTATTGCAATAGCCCTGTAGGTACGATCGCTGCAAAGGACCCCTCTGAATCCACCAATGTTCTCAACTACGATCACGTTTTTATCCGTGATTTCATACCTTCTGGCGTCGCTTTCCTGCTTAAGGGGGAGTATGATATTGTTCGTAACTTTCTTCTTCACACTCTTCAGCTGCAGGTGAGCATTTGCCTTAATTGTAACAAAGTTTAACCTCTCAACTTTCTTGTGATGCTCTTTAATCCCGATCGATAGAATAAATGAATAAAAATTATATTTGCAGAGCTGGGAGAAAACTATGGACTGCCACAGCCCCGGTCAAGGGTTGATGCCGGCTAGTTTTAAGGTGCGGACGGTGCCTCTGGAGGGGGACGACACTGCAACAGAAGAAATACTGGATCCCGACTTTGGGGAAGCAGCAATTGGGCGTGTAGCGCCCGTCGATTCTGGTAGGTGCTGAGACATTTACAGTGTAAGCTTTCTCCACCGTGAATTGCCTACATGAATGTCGTTGTTTTGTGAGAGTAGGTCTCTGGTGGATTATCTTGTTACGGGCGTATGGAAAATGCTCGGGGGATAAATCTGTTGAGGAGAGAATAGATGTCCAGACTGGAATTAAGATGATCCTTAGACTGTGTCTCGCTGATGGTTTTGATATGTTTCCTACGTTATTGGTGACCGATGGTTCTTGCATGATTGATCGCCGTATGGGAATACATGGCCACCCATTGGAGATTCAGGAAAGTAATTCTTTCAAATACTTTTCGTTAATAGATATAATGGCAAAATTCCGGAAAACCAAAATTTGGCTGAATTCTAGTTCGTCCCGCAACTTGAAAAATCAGCCGGAGAAACCATGAAGTTTGATTTTTTTTGCAATTCTTTATGAATAGACATCTTTTTAACTCACTGGTGGTGATATCCGCGTCTAATTTCCTGATTGCCGTATCAGATACTACACTTTCTCAAAAAATTTCATCAACTTGCGAACAAATTCAAACTTAATTGTTTTTCCAGCCTATTTTTAAAATAACGAGATGGACTAGAATTTGACCAAAATTTTCATGTTCCTTTCGGCAATTTTCCCTGAATATAAATATATATAAGCACTCCCTGTACACCGAATTTAATACGCGTTTTCTATGCTCCATTTGAGTATTGTGTTTTTGTTGTTTTCATTAAAAGCTTCACTTCGATGAAACCTCATCAAAGTTTCGGCTTCACATCTAGATGTAAATGTGATTGCAGGCTTTATTCTACTCTGCATTACTATGCGCACGTGAAATGCTTGCTCCAGAGGATGGATCAGCCGACCTTATCAGAGCATTAAACAACCGTCTTGTTGCATTATCATTTCATATTAGAGAATATTATTGGATCGATATGAAGAAACTCAATGAGATATACCGATACAAGACTGAGGAATACTCATACGACGCTGTTAACAAATTCAATATCTACCCCGATCAGATTCCTCCTTGGCTCGTTGAATGGATGCCTCACACAGGAGGCTATCTAATTGGAAACTTGCAGCCTGCTCACATGGACTTCCGTTTCTTCTCTCTGGGAAACCTGTGGTCTGTAGTTAGCAATCTTGCTACACCGGAGCAATCACACGACATATTGGACCTTATTGAAGCTAAGTGGTCGGATTTGGTGGCTGACATGCCGTTTAAAATATGCTATCCCGCTCTTGAAGACAAGGAGTGGCAGATCATAACTGGCTGTGACCCCAAGAACACGTACGCTTTTATCTTCCTTGTCATTTGTCCATCTATCTGTATCATGTATTTATCTTCCTCGTCACAATGTTTCGGTTTATTCTTTTTGCAGGCCTTGGTCCTATCACAATGGTGGTTCCTGGCCAACTCTTCTTTGGCAGGTAGACTGCTTTCTTTAATTCGGAATTGGTTTGTCTCTTTGATTTCTTAGTCTTCTTGAAGTAGCCGGCTTGCAAGAATATGTCCTAATCGACAACATACTCTAACGGATTGAATTGAATAATTTTGAGCTTGTGTGATCTTTCAGATACTCATTAATCAATCTAATCTATAACCGATGGCCATAACGTCTGCGGTCTCATTTCCTTTGCAGCTAACTGTTGCTTGCATCAAAATGGGACGACCCGAGATTGCGGAAAGAGCCATCAAGACTGCAGAGAAACGCATTTCGAAAGACAAGTGGCCGGAATATTATGACACGAAGAAAGCAAGGTTCGTTGGGAAGCAAGCCAGGCTATTCCAGACATGGTCTATTGCAGGATATCTCGTCTCCAAGCTTCTACTCTCCAACCCTAACGCGGCCAAAATGTTGACGACCGAAGAGGACTCTGAGCTCGTCAATGCCTTCTCGTGTGCGGTCAGCAGCTCGAGCCCAAGGAGAAAACGGGGCCCGAAGAGTTCCCAGAACCAGAAGGCTTATATAATTTGAGGATTAGCCACTTATATATGGAACAGGTTAGCACTTTCAAGATGCTTATAATTTACTCTTTAAAGCAAGGGTGATTATTTATTGGTTTGATTAACTAAACTGAAGTGTTCAGCTTGATCACTGAAATTAAGAATGTTTTATGAGATTAAGAATAGGGGTGTATTTTATGAGATTAAGAATAGGGGTGTGCTTATAATTTGAGGATTTCTTTGTTAAAAGGAAAAGTACAAAAACCATTTAACTCGTTTACCAATTACAGTATGTTTTATGAGATTAAGAATATGGGTGTGTTGGTACGATATACTTTTTCGAAGCTGTCATACTTTACCGAATATTCGGTACGAGTATAAATCATACTTTACCTTACCGGAATTCGATTTATTGAATTTTCGGTATGACCAATTTCAATACACCTTACAACATTTTGTTTTCCGTAAATTGGAATTGTATGGCATATACCGGACTTCAGTATGGTATCCACAGTTCCGTTATACCATTATATAATAGTATTATATTAAAAATATGTAATATATGTATAAATATATTCGTTGTTCACAATGTATACCATTTTTATTGTATATATTGATTTCATTATATATATGGTATAACATAAATTCCGGTATGTACTATATACCGAAATAAATTATAAAGAAGTAGACACACAATTGCTAAAGGTTATGAAAAACACATGCAAAGAGAAGGCTAGCCTTAGTACAACATAGAATCGAGATAGATAGCTTTATTGCTCCTACTGTCTTCTGACTTGATTTCTCACAACTCTTCTTCCTACATCCCTTCTCTTCTTCTTTTTGCGGAGGCTGACTATCTTCTCATAAACATCCTCAATTTTCTCAAAGTATCTCTCTCTGAAGCTTCGGCGAAATATGAGCACCCATAGAAAGCTTCCGAAGCCCACAACATAACCAGCAGCAGCAAACACATAATCCCACTCGATCTCCGTCTCCCCATCTGATTCCACAACATGAGTGTTTGTGCAGCTAACGCTAAGAGGGAGACCACATAAACCTATGTATCTTCCCAGTTAGCTGGTTCACTGAGGTCCAACGCTCCAAGCCCCGTCAAGTTACTCAATGACTTGGGGATTGTTCCTGTGAGACTATTGTGGGATAAGTTGAGAAGATAAAATGCGTTGAGCTCACCCAATGAGTCGGGGATGCCTCCTTGGAAATCATTGCATGATAAGTCGATGGATGTAAAGTCTGGCCATATCTTGACAAGATTCCGCTCCGCCCCTTAGATGATTAGTGATACCTTTTCGCTGTAGTCCGCGTCGCATGAGGAACTATTGATAAATGGGAATGTAAAAGCCAAGTTTACGTAACTCAATGTTGTGACAGTTTTCTCATCATTGGTCTCCAGCCCGAAAAGTTCAAAGGATCCACATTGCCACCGAAGTTATTGTTAGCTATGTCGAAAATTTGAAGATTTGACCAGCTCTTGTCACATCTCAGCCCTCCATGGAAGCTGTTGGAGCTAGACCTGTCCAAGGTTTACCGAACCGGTGGTTAAAACCGAAACCATAACCGGCAGTTACGGTTCCGAACCGAAACCGTGAGAATTTTTCCGAACCGAAACCGTGATTCGGTTCAGGTTCAAAAATTTTCGAACCGAAACCGTGCCGGAACCGCTGGTTCCGAGCGGTTCCAAACCGGAACCGCGAAAAACCGCCAGAAAACCGTGAAACCAAGTCGGAACCGCAAAAAACTGGCGGTTCGGAACCGTAAAAAACTGCCGGAAAACCGCCGGTTCGGAACCAAAACCGAAACCGGCGGTTTTGGAATTGGAACCGTAACTGCGAACACCCTCACGGTTCGGATTTCCGGTTCGGCACCGCCGGTTCCTGAACCTTGGGCACCTCTAATTGGCGCGCAACACAAGCACACGCAAGCTCAACGGAAGCATGCATGGGAAAGTTCCATCCAACCGGTTGCCTCCAACATTCATGACCTCTAACCGTTGGCAATTTTCCAGAGATAGCGGAACTTCCCCGATTATATTGTTGTTGTTGAGATCCAGATATCGTAGCCACAATCGGCAGTGAAGTTTGGGACACGACCAGTGATGTTATTTCTCCCTAAATTAAGGGCAAGAAGATGCGACTCTACCAGACAGCGTGGTATATTGCCATTTAAGTTAATTAACAGACAAATCAAGAATCCTAAGGTCTGAGGCTTTGCAAAGGGAGGTTGGAACTGTTCCGCTTAGCTTGTTGTTGGATAAATCCAAGACTGTTAACGCTATGCAATTCCCCACGGAATGTGGAACATCCCCAACTAAATTGTTGTCGCTCAAATCTAATGATTTTAGTTGGCAACTGGGAGAAATTTTATCTGGGATCCAACCACCGATGTTATTTCTCCCTAGATAGAGAGCAGAAGTGTTTTCAGTTAAACAATGGGGAATGCTACCGCTCAAGTAATTAAAAGACAAGTCGAAAACAAGAAAGGTGGCAGCTGTGCAAAAGAAGGTTGGAATTGATCCGGACAAGCTGTTGTTTCTGAGTGAAAATTCTGAGTTTCCAAAGAGAGCAGAGTCATTTCCAATTTCAACAATTCCAAACTGATCAAAATGATTATTAGGGAAATCCACCTTAGTAAATGGTTTTAGCAGCAAGAGTGAGGGAAACTCGCCCCGAAGTTGGTTTGAGTGCAAGTCCAGATACTGGGGAGAAGTGGGGATGTGATAAGGCTTTTGGACATCAACTAGCATATTATAAGAAAGGTTCAAATAATTTAGTGACCAGTTTCCGATTTCCCAGATCCAGTTAGGAATTTCCCCAGCAATCATGTCATCCGAAAAGTCCAAGAACTCTAAACTGGAGTATTGGTTTACGGGGAAACTGTGTGAACCCGAAAGTGACAAGTTGTTGGAAAGACCTAGACCTTCAAGGTAGGGAAACTCGCCCGGAAGCTGGTTTGAGTGCAAGTCCAGATACCGGAGAGAAGTGGGGATGCGATGAGACTTTTGGAGACCAACCAGCATATTACAAGAAAGGTCCAAATAATGTAGTGACCCATTTCCGATTTTCCAGATCCAATTAGGAATTTCCCCCGCAATCATGTTATCCGAAATGTCCAACAACTCTAAGGAGGATTGGTTTACAGGAAACTGTATGAACTCGAAAGTGACAAGCTGTTGTTGGAAAGATGTAGACTTTCAAGGTTGGGAAGGCTTAGAAACTCGTCTAGTTGAAAAGTATCATTGAACAAGTTGTAAGAAAGATCAAGATAATTGAGACTTGGAAGGTTGATGAAAGAGTTAGGAATAGGGCTCTCCAGTCTATTATAGCTGAAATCTAACCAATAAAGCTGAGATATATTTACAACAGCAAATTCATCCACTTTCCAACTAAGTTGGTTGAGGTAGAGGTAAATCTCCCTTAGTGAAGGTACATTAAACATAGATACGGGTATGCTACCACTTAGTGAATTGATACTTAAATCAATATACTCAACTTTTGAAAAACCTTCAAAGAGGCCGGAAGGAATTGAGCCGCCGAAGTTGTTGTATGCCATCTTCAGATCAACAAGTTGAGTCAGATTTCCGAGCATGGAAGGAATCGCGCCACTGAAACTGCAACCAGACAGGTCCAAAGAAGACAATCTTTTAAGATTTGTAATGTTGTGTGGTAAGGAACCTGAGATTAAATTGTGTGCCAAGTTCAGCTCTTCCAAGTAGTTGAGCCTGAAAAGACTCGACGACTCGTTTAGTCCACCTAAGATACCCTCATTGTTGATTCCCAGACGGATAACATGGCCTGCGTCGTCACACTCCACACCCTCCCAAGAGCAACAATCATCCTTTTGATTCCAGTGCACCAGTATTTCTGAATAAGATGAATCGAATACCAATTGGTTCTTCAACTCAAGCAACAAAGTTTTCTCATTCTCTATGCAATGTTTTGTTTGAGCAAATGTTGGTGAAAGTAGAACGGTGAAAAGTAATAGCAAAAGCAACGAGAGAGCCATTGAAGAGGAATAATATTGTGTTAGTGCAGAATTTTAGATTTATAGAGTTGCTCACTTGACTTCAAGTCTTCCATTGATCATTCCTAGTCTTTGTGGAGTCATTATTTTATTCCAACTATAATCTTTAATGGCGTTTACTTTGAAACTACTCTCCCCGTTTACGATTAAAAGGCTTATTTTGATTCAGCCACACTTCCAACAGTTGAGGTATGGATGTTGGAGTGTATATGGGCTATATGTAGTTATTTGCTATGGAAGGCCAAGATGGTTGGTGAAATTTATTTTGGTTGAAGCAATAGAGAGGGAAGTGCTTTAGTAGTATTAGTTATAATAACAACAATAATAGTCTAATTATTGCTTAGTATGCTCTAATTGCATATTTAGAGAAGTGATGATATTTTTTTACAAAAATGTTAATAGTTCGATTATTTTATTGAAAATTCCCTTTTTTTGTTGTATGCATATTTATACAAACACGTTTTTTTTTTAAAGATTCCCATTTTTGAATTAACATTTCATCTGTTTTTAGATCATGTGCGTTTATACATTTTGATACTTCAAAATTGTAATTATCAATTTTCATGCATGTCAGATTGATTTTAAAAAGTTATGGAATTTTAGACCATATGATTTTAGAAAACTTGTGCTCTACAATTTGCCACGTATAATTTTCGTTTTTATTAATTAAATTGAAAAAAAAACTACAAAATTAGGATTTTGTATGAAAATGTCAATATAGTGTTTCGAAAATATCAATACAATGTTTTGAGAATGTCAACACAATGCTTTGAGAATGTTAACACATTTCTTATATTGACATTCTACATGTATTATATTTACATATTTTATATACTATGTTGACATTTGTGCGGTACGAAAATTTTTAAAAATTTTGAATTTTGTTTTAAATTTTTACGTTCCGATCTTGTTAGAATCCTTATGAAATTATCTTTAATTTGATATATGTTGTGCGAAAAAATAATTTAAATCGAGAAAGTTATAAGCATTTTAAAGTTATGAAATATTTTTCAAAAGTTAGTTACAATTAATTTGTTGTAAATTGACCTTAATACCCGACGTTTTTTTTATCGTATTGACATTTCAGGGCTGATGATCTAGACCCTTGATTTGAATATCTAAGGCTATTATTTAATTGTAGTTAGCAATTAGGTAACTCTGAAAAAAAAGGGAAAAAAATAAGAAAGAAAACTTGAAACAACTCAAGCAAAAGTTCCAAATTAAACAAAAATAGCATACAATTCATTAAGTTCCCCTGCGTGTTCGTGTTGGTGTAACTCTGTTGCGTCTCTTCTTCGTCTTATATGTATAACCAACCCCGAAAAAGAATTCCACTAACCATCTTGGTCTTCCGCTTCTTATAATCATGTAACCAATTCCAATCCCAACTAAGAATCCACCTCCATAACCCATCACAACACATCGCCAACCAAATCCATCTATGAATTCGAATTCATCATCTTCATCATCTTCTGCAGGCTGTATCGATTTCCCATCGTCCTCTTTGCATTTTCTCGTCAACGGAAGTCCACACAATCCCAAGTTTCCCACATATGAATCATTCTCAAATGTGGAGAACTGCTTAGATCGCGGTATTTGTCCAACAAGATTGTTCACTGAAAGGTTTAATTTCGCAAGAAATGTCAAACTTGTCAATTCACTTGGAATTTCTCCATCCAATTTGTTCGTTGACAAGTCCAACGATTCGAGTTCATTCATGTTTCCAATAGATGAAGGTATATGTCCTGTGAGAGTATTGTGGGACAAGTTCAAGTATTTGAGAATCTTAAGATCTCCTATCAAAGTTGGAATACTCCCAGTGAATCTATTGGAGGAAAAGTCAATTGTTGTGAACGTTTCCAACAATCTATTCAATAACTGATCCTGACCTTTCAGTGTGACTATCATATCCACAAAATTTTGATAGTCATCATTAAATCTCTCTGTGTCATTTGTCACCTCAATCATTGCCCTAAAATTGTTAAAATATCTTTGAGGTAGAGATCCTACAAATGCATTCTGAGATACATCTAAAACTTGCAACTTAGGAAATGGAAGTTTGGTTGGTGAAGGAAGTGACATGTTACCATAGAACTTGTTAGACCTCAATACAAGGACTTGAAGCTCAGGAAGACCTTCCATCCAAAATGGAAATTCGTCGTGTATTCGATTATTTCCAATATCGAGGCCCTTTAGACTTCGACAGTTGATCATGGATTTAGGTAATCCTCCTATCAATTTATTATCGTTCAAATTGATGGACATGAGACTACATCCCTTGGTAAACGTTGACGGAATTAGACCACTAAATTGATTCGCATTTAGATGGAAGATCGCCATTGACCGGCTTAAGTTTCCGAAGCATTGTGGAACTGTTCCTTCCAAACTGTTGTTTGAGAGAAGAAGATACTGAAGAGATGTCAAATTGCAGATTGAGGATGGGAGTTCACCGTTTATTTGGTTGGAAGAGAGGCCTAAGAACTGCAGATTTGATAGATTCTCAATGGTGGATGGTATTGTACCTTCAAAGTATAGAAATTAAAGAATTAGTTAGGAAATAACAATGATTCTTTACCTCGAAAGATAAATAGTGCTACTCCTACCACAACCTCCCAAAAATTCCTCCTGCCACATTCTCCCAGTCCTTCCACAACCCTCTCAACAACCTTCCCAAAAGCCCTCCAATTTTACTCTTTTTAATTGTTGGTGTTTATCAAAAATTAATATAGAGTAGAATTTTTTTTTTTTAAATGAAAAAATCGGGACAGCTCAGCAGTTGGCACACAATAGGAGCCTTCCCGACCACCGTCCCACATGGCGCACAATAGAAGACCCTTGTTGTGAATGCTCTAAGATCAACTTACCAGTTAACTTATTTGCACCAAGGTACAATTTTTGAAGCTTTGTCATGTTCCCAATCACTGTCGGCACTTGGCCAGTAAAGTTGTTGGAAATCAGAGCCATTTCTTGTAAATTAGTAAGAGCGCCGATTTCTTTTGGAATTTCACCTGTCATTTTGTAGAGTTGCATCAAATTATATTAAAAATAATAGTATAAAAGATAATACCAATAATATATGGTAATATTTTAAAACTAGTACTATACATTATTAGCCAAATACAAAACCATATTCCTCATGTTGATTTTGTCTTCTTCATTTCCTTCCCTAATTTAATCTTTTCAAGCATTAATTCATCTTCATTTCCTTCTCTAATTTCAACCCACTCCTGATCCTCAAACCTCTGATAATTGGTCTTTGTTTGCATCAGCTTTGTTAAAGTAATATTTGATTTTGATTCATAAACCTCACTTTGTTAGGAGCAATATTTTATCTCTTGGAATTTCAAGCTTTAATTTACAGTAGCTTTTATTTTAAAGTTATTGTTGAGCTTCATGATCCATGGAGGGAAGATCAACTTACCAGTAAACTTATTTGCACCAAGATACAGTGTTTGTAGCTCCGTCAAGTTCCCAATTTCTCTTGGCACAAATCCACCAAAGTTGTTGGAATTGAGGCCCAAATCTTGTAAGCTAACAAGAGCACCGATCTCTTTTGGAATATTACCTGTCATTTTTGATAATTAACTTTTTTAAATGAAACAATTAAATATGGATAAAAACATACTGCTTAGGATGTCTAGGACCAAAAATAATTCGATCAAATGCAGTGGACCAATTTTGGACTTTAGACCATGTTTGGTTGGAGGAAAAGTAAAGATGGCAGGGAAAATGATTCCTAGGGAAATGAATCCCGGGAATATGATTCCTAGTAACTTCACTTTTCCGTGTTTGGAAAATATCAAGATTTTAAATTTTATATTTGATTTAAAAATCAAACTATAAATATACTTATTATTTTTTTTGTTTATAAAAAAGAATAATAATATAAATTTTTAATAAATTATTAATTACAAATGATAATAAGTATATTATTATATTTATTATCTACGATGGATAGTTTAAATATGGATTATCTATCATATATAAAATAATATAATTATAAATGATAATAATAATAATAATAATAATAATAATAATAATAATAATAATAATAATTACATTATTTACAGATATTAAAATTAAATAATTATTATAATTTAAAATTACATTATGATTTTATTTATTAATTATTAATTAATTAAATAATACTTTTATTTTATTTATTCAGTAAATTAATAAATATTATTATGATAGTAATATACAAATATTAATAATTAAATAGTTATAATTATGATAATTTAAATTATAGTTATATATAATATTG
Source organism: Salvia hispanica (assembly GCF_023119035.1). NCBI lineage: Eukaryota > Viridiplantae > Streptophyta > Magnoliopsida > Lamiales > Lamiaceae > Salvia > Salvia hispanica. Next base: position 22,753,269 of record NC_062965.1, read on the forward strand.
AAATTAAGTATGATTTATAATTTGAAATTATTTTAAATATGATAACTATTATTATTATTATTATTATTATTATTATTATATATTATTAAATATATAAGAATACCTATGAAAAGTTAGGATTCTGAATCCTGGAAATTTGTACTGACTTTCTTTGTTCTCGGAATCTGGTTAATTTCCCAATTTGATTAAAAACCAAAACAAACACAACAATTTAAAATTTAAGGAATCAGATTACTTTCCCAGACAGAATCTACAACCAAACATGGCTTAGAGTATTTACAATCCGATAATATACATATTTTCAGCATTTTATATACACTTACGTAAATTTCATTGAACATTAGTCATTATACCACCGCAATAAATTTCATTGTATGTACATTGTTGAAATATGGCAACTTTCATTCAGGTCATTGCAAATTTGAAAATAAATATTTTGTCAGTATTATATACATTGCACATGGCCATCATAACATTTCAATGAAGAGCATTATACTTCCATGTATAGATACAATACAAAGTAGTATATTTTTTTCATGCAAATTTTGTTTGCTCGAACAAAAGCCATTGAGATTTCATTAGAATCCTCATAAAATTACTACTATTAATTTGTAAGTAAAAAATAATTAAAATTGAGATATCAAAGCCATATTAAGTAATATCTGATGAAATGATATAAAAAATATAATTCCAACCAATCAACCAAAACAAATGCAGATCTTACCATTTAACTTGTTCACCCTAAGCCGCAACACTTGAAGCATTGTCAAGTTCCCAATTTCTCTTGGCACGTAACCACTAAAGTCGTTGAAACTCATGTCCAAAGTTTGTAAATTATTAAGGGCACCAATCTCTTTCGGAATATTACCTAAAGTAAAACCCCATCAAATCATTAAAACTGAAATAAGTGTATGGATATAGTAAGAGCATGAGACAAGATCTCACCGCTTAACATGTTGGTACCAAGGTACAAACCTTGAAGCATCGTCAAGTTCCAAATTTCTCTTGGCACGTGACCACTAAAGTTGTTGAAACTCGCGTCCAAAATTTGTAAATTAGTAAGATCACCAATCTTTTTTGGAATATATCCTGTAATTGAATTGTATCAAATCAATATCCAATTTCATAATATGAGTTTGTACATGCAAATGCAATATGAAGTCTTAAAATCATGTTTTACCATTTAAATTGTTGGCACCCAAATATAATTGTTGAAGCAATGTCAAGTTCCCAATTTGTGTTGGCATGTTTCCACTGAAGTAGTTGCTGTACAAAGCAAGATACTCAAGCTTTGAACACTGCCCCAAACTCGATGGTATTTCCCCATACAACTCGTTGAAAGAAAGACGAAGTCTCTTGAGTTTATGCAAATTGTGTGTGCATACATCAAGAGGTAGACTACTAGACAAACTATTATGCACCAAATTCAAAACTTCTAAAAATGGGATGTTGAAAATAGATGGGGGTATAGGACCATGAAAAGAGTTCCCGCTCATATCTAAAGAAACGAGAAAAGAAAGATTTCCGATTTCTGGAGAAATGGTGCCTACAAGACCCATGGATGATATATTCAACTGAGTCACCCTTTGATAGCGAAGATCACAAGTAACTCCGATCCAACTACAAATACTGCTCTCACTACTCCAATTTTTGGTCAATGTATTATGGGGATCAAAAGAGATTTGAGATTTGAAGGCAATAAGTGAAGAACGATCGGTGTTGATAACTGAGTTGGCTGAGCTATAATCAATCAACCATTGAAGAAGTAAGAATGATGTTATAAGGAGGTAGAGATGGGAAGATGTAACCATTAGGCTTGATTTTAAAAGTAGCTAGCAATGTGTGGTGTATACAAGATTTGAGCTAGCTCTATATATATCTCAAAAGAGTGTGTCTTTATCTTTTGTTTTTGTGGAGGGAGAGGATTTGGGAATAATGCTGTGCATGAACATTTTGAATTTTCTACATAACAATGTAAGGACAATAAAGAAAAGTCGTCTAAAAAAGCATATACCTAGTGATGAATTTTATTTACTTTAAAATTATTAATTTCCTATACCACAAAAGGAAAAGAGAAAATGGTTTATGTATACAAATTTGCATTATGAAATCTCATGTTACCTGTAGATCTGATCTTGAAGTAGTGTTAAGAAAATTGAGGCTTTCATTAGTGCTGTAAATCTTACGATGACATCAAATTTAAAATTTGATTAACTTGTAAATTACTAGACGAAGACTTCATGATAAGTCAGGTCAATGTCCTTTTTCGGATAATAGAGGATAGATGTGTTTATGGTTCAAAACATCACACCAAAAGATAGCATCGAACCTAAAAACACGTTATGCCTTAATAGTCCAATTTAATGGAAGTCTATATCCATTACTTTTATTTTTATGGATAAAAGTATTACTACTATGATAGATCGAAATAAGTGCATTAATATAAAGAAGACTTGGTCTCCTCTTTTATTTTTTCATTTGACGAAAAATTAGAAAAATAATAAATTAATAGGTACTTAATTTAACTGAGATTTTTAAAATTTTATTGAAATACTACTTAAAAGTTAAAAGTGTGTATAATTTTGAAAGTTATTTAAAAATAATATTCAATTAAGTTCTTAGTTTCCATAATAAGTTTTACAAAAAAATATTTCATTATATTTATTGTGTTTAATATAAATACTACTCCCTCCGTTCCATAGTAACGGAGGTAATAATACTTATATGAAGTGCGGATTACAACTCTCCTTGTGGGCTTGAGCTTGATTATAGAAAATTATTCTGATTCCTGAATTTTAAATCATAGCATTTGTTATATATTTTTATTGAATAAAAAAAAGTCATAAGAATTTGGAAATAAGGAAACAAATACAATTTTTAATGATTTTTGGATATTCTTTTTATTAAATTCACGATAATTACATATTCCCTCGGTCCCCAAATTATAATCTTATTTTGACATTTTAGTCCGTTTCACAAAATTAGTTCACATTAATTTTTACAAATTTATATCACTTGTGAGGAGTCTTATTCTCCGCTGACAATATTCTAAAATGTTTTGTTTGACAGTAAAATAAAGTTGACATGGAAAATTAATTCTAAAAAAAAAAAAGAATTACGGAAGTATGATTCCTAAAAACACTTTATTCCTAGTAGTCCAAGTTAGTGCGTTCTTTGATACACAATTGGACATATATATCAACGTATAGTGGTGATAGATTTCGACATAAAATATGACACATTTGGTATTACATATAGAATGAGAAACACATTACTTTTATTTTATATGGACAAAAGTAAGGAAGACTTGGTCTCTTCTTTTATTTTTTTATTTAAAGAAAAATTAGAAACATAATAAATTAGTAGATACTTAATTTAACTGAGATTTTTAAAATTTTATTGAAAATTTTTAAAGTGTGTATAATTTTCAATACACACTATAAATCTACACTTTTTCTGCACTAAAACATGCATCCAGTATTCCTCTTCAATGGCTATTTTTTTGCTTTTGCTATTACTTTTCATCGTTCCACTTTCACCAAATGCCACTCATGCTCACATACAACATTGCTTAGAGAATGAGAAAACTTTGTTGCTTGAGTTGAAGAATCAACTGGTGTTCAATTCATCCTATTCAACATATCTGGTGCAATGGAATCAAAAGGAGGATTGTTGCTCTTGGGAGGGTGTGAAGTGTGACGATGCAGGCCATTTTATCCTTCTGGGACTAAATGACGAGGGTATCTCAGGTGGATTAAACGAGTCATCAAGTCTTTTCAGACTCCACTACTTGGAAGAGCTGAGCTTGGCAGACAATTCATTCTCAGGTTCTTTACCACACAACATTTCCAATCTTGCAAGATTGTCTTCTTTGGACCTGTCTCATTGCAGATTCAGTGGCGCGATTCCTTCCACGCTCAGCAATCTGACACAACTTGTTCATCTGGAGATGGCATACAACTTCTTCAGCGGCTCAATTTCTTCCGCCCACTTTGAAGGTTTGGCAAAAGTTGAGTATATTGGTTTAAGTTACAATTCACTAAGTGGTAGCATTCCCATATCTATATTGAATATACCTTCACTGAGGGAGATTGACCTCCAACACAACCAACTTAGTGGGAAAGTGAATGAATTTGCTATTGTAAATATATCTCAACTTTCTTAGTTAGATTTGAGCTATAATAGATTGGAGAGCCCATTCCTAACTCTTTCATCAAGCTTCAAAGTCTAAATGATCTTGATCTTTCTTACAACTTGTTCAATGATACTTTTCAATTGGACAAGTTTCTAAGCCTTCCTAACCTTGAAACTCTACGTCTTTCCAACAACAACTTGTCACTTTCGGGTTCACACAGTTTCCCTGTAAACCAATCCTCCAGCTTCTTAGTCTCATTGGACCTTTCGGATAACTTGATTGTGGGGGAAATTCCTAATTGGATCTGGGAAATAGGGGACGGGTCACTTTACGAATTGAACCTTTCTTGCAATATGTTGGTTGGTCTCCAAAAGCCTTATCACATCTCCAATTCTCTCCAGTATTTGGACTTGCACTTGAAGCTCTAAGTCTTTCCCACAACAACTTGTCACTTTCTGGTTTTAACAATTACCCTGTAAATGAATACAACTTACACTTGTTGGACCTTTCGGATAACATGATTGTTGGGGAAATTCCTAATTGGATCTGGGAAATCGGAAACGGGTCTCCAAAAGCCTTAGGGCATCCGCATCGCTGACTCGATGCTGGCTCGGTCTTGTCTCGACGAGACGAGACAACATCGAGACAGCGTTGCGACGCTCGTCTCGTCTCGTCGCGCGACGCGTGCCGGCGAGGCCGGCCTGGAGCTGGCGAGACGACGCGCGCGCCCCATGTGGCGCGCGCTGGAGTATGGCGTGACGCCCACTCGCCGGCCCACGAGTGGGCGTCAGAATTATGACGATATAATTTTTTTTTTATAAATTCGAAAAATTCGAATTTAATAATAATAAAAAAATTTAAACGGTCAGAAGACCGTTGAAACCAACGGTCGATTTTTTAATTTTCTTTTATTATTCTATAAATATACTCCATACTCCATTCACCATTTTACACACAAACACCACTCTCATTCCTCTTCCATTCACTACACTCATCTATTCCTTTCTCTCAAATTGTTGAAAAAATGTCCGGCGATGGAAACTCCAGCGGCGGCGGCTCCGGCGGGTTCGACTTGAACTCGTTCGACGATTGGGCGAGCATGTACAACTTTTTGGGTACTCCCGGTTCATCGCCGGGCACCCAAGCCTCGACCACTCCGCCGGCGTACCAAACACTACATTTTGATGTGGATGCATACTATCGTCCAAAGCCGGGGGGAAAAGGAGGAAGAGGGCGACCACGAGGGTTTTGGGGGGCGGCACCGCATCCACGCCGAGACGTTGGTTCGCCTTGGTCCGCCTCATCGCCCTGGGGAAACGGAAACCAACAAAAGTTTTTAAAAAGTCCCAAATTTACAACGCACGAAGGGAAGAACACCTTTTCCCCCAAAAAGATGCTCCGATATTTGGGGTCGTCGACAAAGATGCAAAAAAATTTTGTGCGATATATAGGGGAGCAATTATCAAAGCTCGGGGGGCCAACATTTCGGGGCGGGGCTTAAAAAGACGTCGGGAAAGATTTCAAGTATGCCGATTTTGGTCCGTCCACCACCTTGAAAGGTGGGTCGTGTCGAAAAGCGGGTCAAACCCAACACCCGGGGGGCCCTTCGCAGTGATGGCGGAGAAGGCAACACCCCACGGAGGGGACGCCAACCGATGATGCGGGGGTCTTTTTCCGGTTCAACCCTCGGCCGCAAGGGCCCCCGGTAGTTTTTATAGTTTAATTTAGTGTATTTTAAATTATGTATTTTTTTATTTTTTAGGATTTTAAATTATGTATTTTTTTATTTTTTAGGTTTTTAAATTGTAATTTTTATTTTATTTAATGAAGTGTGTTTTTATTAATTGAATTTGTTGGAATTAAAAATAAAAATGAAATTGAGTGAGTAGTTAAGAGATGGTTAAGAGATGGTTAATAGATGGAGGGATGCAGGTGCCGTCTCTTAGTTAAGAGATGAGTTGAAAAGTACAATGGGGCCCATGAATAGTTAAGAGATGAGACGGTTAAGAGACAAATAAGAGACATGGATGCGGATGGCCTTATCACATCCCCCTTCTCTCGAGTATCTGGACTTGCACTCAAACCAGCTTCAGGGCGAGTTTCCCTCACTCTCGTTGCTAAAACATTCTACTTATGTGGATTTCTCAAATAATCTTTTTGATCAGTTTGGAATTCTTGAAACTGGAAATGACACCGCTCTCTTTGGAAATTCAGAATTTTCACTCCGTAACCAGGGGCATAGCCAGGAATTCATTACAGGAGGGGCAAAGTTAATAAAATTTTCATTTTTGAGAAGGGGCATTTGATATAATTTTACATATATACATGAAAATTTGTAATAAATATAGAAGGGATGGAAAGAGGTGAGGAGGGGCAAATGCCCCACCTACTAAAGGGCTGCATCCGCCCCTGTCCGTAACAATAGCTTGTCTGGATCCATTCCAACCTTCTTTTGCACGGCTGCAACCTTTCTTGTTCTTGACTTGTCCTTTAATCACCTGAGCGGTAGCGTTCCCTGTTGTCTATTTGAAAACAGTGTTGTGCTCAATCTAGGGAGAAATAACATCAGTGTTTGGATCCCAGATAAAATTTATCCCAGTTGCCAACTAATGATATTAGATTTGAGCAACAACAGTTTAGTTGGCAATGTTCCACATTCCATAGGGAATTGCAGAGCATTAAGGGTCTGGATTTATCCTACAACAAGCTAACCGGGACAGTTCCAACCTCCCTTTGCAAAGCCTTGGACCTTTGGATTCTTGACTTGTCTATCAATAACTTAATTGGCAATATCCCGCGCTGTCTAGTAGGGTCACATCTTCTTGCCCTTAATTTAGGGAGTAATAACATCATTGGTCGTCTCCCAAACTTCCCTGCCGATTGTCGCCTACAATATTTGGATCTCACCAACAACAGTTTAATCAGCGAAGTTCCGTTATCGCTTGAAAATTGCCAACAGTTAGAGGTCATGAATGTTGAAGGCAACCAGTTGGATGGAACTTTCCCATGCATGCTTCCGTTGAGCTTGCACGTGCTTGTGTTGCGCGCAACCAGATTCCATGGAGGGCTGAGATGTGACAAAAGCTGGTCAAATCTTCAAATTTTTGACATAGCTAACAATAACTTCAGTGGCAATGTGAATCCTTTGAACTTTTCAAACTAGAGACCAATGATGAGGGATACTGTCACAACGTTGAGTTACAGCAACTTGGCTTTTACATTAGCACTTACCAAAGATTACAAGGCGGAAGCAGACTACAACGAAAAGGTATCACTAATCATCAAAGGGGCGGAGCGGAATCTTGGCAAGATATGGCAGGACTTTACATCCATCGACTTATGTTGCAATAATTTCCAAGGAGGGATCCCTGACTCAATCGGTGAGCTCAACGCACTTTATCTTCTCAACTTATCCCACAATAGTTTCACAGGAACAATCCCTAAATCATTGAGTAACTTGACGGGGCTTGAAGCACTGGACCTCTCAGTGAACCTGCTAACCGGGAAGATACCAAAGGAGATTGCAGGGCTCACATTCCTTCAGGTGATGAATGTATCCCACAACAAGCTGGTCGGAGAGATTCCAATTGGCCCTCAAATCCAAACATTCCCTGGTGATTGCTTTGAAGGAAACATAGGATTATGTGGTCTCCCTCTCAACATTAGCTGCATAAAGCCTCTTGCTTCTCCGCCAAGTTTAAAATCCGATGGGACGACAGAGATTGAGTGGGATTATGTGTTTGTTGCTGCTGGTTATGTTGTTGGCTTCGGAAGCTTTCTATGGGTGCTCGTATTTGGCCGAAGCTTCAGAGAGAGACTCTTTGAGAAAATTGAGGATGTTTATGAGAAGATAGTCAGCCTCCGCAAAAAGAAGAAGAGAAGGGATGTAGGAAGAAGAGTTGTGAGAATTCAAGCCAGAAGACAATAGTGGCAGTAAAACTATGTATTTTGATTCTATGTTTGCACTATGGCTTTCCTTCTTTTGCATGTGTGTTTCATTTCTTCAGTGATTGTGTGTCTACTTCTTGAGTGGAAATAAAGTCAGGTATTGTTTGTTTCTTTATTAAGGATTATATTTTTAAGTATAGTATTCTTATTATTTATACTAATATGATTGAAACATGAGTTGAAACTACTCCCCAAATTGGTCCATTACATAAAATTAGACCATTTTTGCTATTCAATGTGTTCGTAAATACTCCCTCCGTCCCAATAAATATGAAGCGTTTGTTTTTCGGCATGAGATTTTATGTGGTAGTATTTTGAGTGAATGAAGATAGAATAAAGTAAGAGAGATGAAAAAATAGATATGATATTGTTTCTATTTTAGCAAACATTTCATTTTTAATTGGACAATTTAAAAAGAAAAATATTTTATTTTTAATAAGACGGAAGATGTATAAATCACTATTTATTTTATGAATTTTTTCTCTTCCTAACGAGGTTAACCCAATTCTCTCATTACAATACTCCAATTTAAATAAAAAGGTTAAATAATCAAGGTTCATGCTCAAATTTGCACAATTTTTTTTTAAAATTGAACTTTTGCAATGGCGGCGAGAATTCTCAACTTTCAAGTATATAAAAATAATAGAGGATGATAAATTTAAATGGCTATTATAATCTCACATAGCTTAAATATTCAAACATCAAAATCGTTTATTCAAAATAGATTTGAAACATCGATTATAATTTGTGATAAAAATTTTATAGTTTAATAAAAAAAATCAAGAAAATATTTCTAAAGAGGAATTTTTACATAAAAACTCCGAAATATTTACCCAATTATGTGTTCTCCAAAAGTGGAACGCCAACAGAGCTTTTCCAATACAAGGAACTGAAATTCGCTCTTTGCTGCCAACATATTAGTTTTTGCTGCAATTTCCTCTTTGCATCTGAAAGCAACCATTTCTTAGCGAGATTCCTGCTGCTATCACCCGGTAAAAATTGTTTCTTGCTTCTATCTTTGTTGGGCTTTTATATTCCAGTTTCAAAAGTTATTGGATCTGATCCCTTTTCAGTATCACGTGCAGATTCCGCATGTCTATTTTCTTCCCAACTCAAGTTTTGTTGCTTATATACTATGCCGGGATTTATTCATTCAGGCTGGGATGCATTCGTGTGTACTTGATTGCAACGATCAGGATTGCAAGAACAGTTTTTATAGCATACATGGTAATCCTTGATGCTTCTGAAATGGTTGAATGTTGATTCTAATTTTATTAGTATTTTCAGCATCATTGCTGATTGCGCGTATGAATCCTGATTATACGTATTTCGTCTTCATTAGGCGTCGTTTCTTGAGGTGGATTTCTTGGTTTTACCTTTGCATAAAGTATTGATATATGAGGATGGGTTTGTCACATCCAACGGTGGCGTTCATAGTAATGGAACCTTATTGCGTGAGGGTAAGACGGATTCTATCGAGGATGAGCATGGGATCTGCTAAGGGAATCGATTGTGTACTATTGCAATAGCCTTGTAGGTACGTTCGCTGCAAAGGACCTCTCTGAATCCACCAATGTTCTCAACTATGACCACGATTTTATCCGTAATTTCAAACCTTCTGGCGTCGCCTTCTTACTGAAGGGGGAGTATGATATTGTTCGTAATTTTCTTCTTCACACTCTTCAGCTGCAGGTGAGCTTTCGCCTTAATTGTAAATTTGTAATGTAGTTTGACCTGTCAACTTTCTTGTGACGTTCTTTAATCCTGATCGATAGAATACATGAACGAAAAATCTTCCTGATTTTTTTTATGTTTTCAGAGCTGGGAGAAGACTGTGGACTGCCACAGCCCCGGTCAAGGGTTGATGCTGGCTAGTTTTTAAGGTGCGGACACTGCCTCTGGAGGGGGACAACACTGCAACGGATGAAATTCTGAATCTCGATTTTGGGGGAGCAGCAATCGGGCGTGTAGCACCAGTTGATTCTGGTACATGCTGAGGCATTTACAGTGTAAGCTTTCTCCATCAACGGGATCTGTATCTTGTATTTATCCTCTTCGTCATAATGTATCTTATATATTCAACCAGCACCTTCTCGTGTGTAGTCAGCAGCTCAAGTCCAAGGAGGAAACGGGGTCTGAAGAGTTCCCAGAACCAGAAGTCTTATATAATTTGAGGATTAGACACACATATATGGAACAGGTTAGCACTTTCAAGATGCTTAAAGCAAGGGTGATTATTTATTGGTTTGATTAACTAAACTGGAGTTTTCAGATTGAACACTGAAATTATGTAAAGATTTTCTTTGTTAAAAGAAAAAATTAAAAACACGTTATGGTTCAATAGTCCAATTGATAGCAGTGGATAAATAGAGGTGAGATGTGTTTATGGTTCAAAACATCTCACCAAAGGATAGCATTGAACCTAAAAACACGTTATGCCTTAATGTTCCAATACTCCAATTTAATGGAAGTCTATATCCATTACTTTTATTTTTATGGACAAAAGTATTACTACTGTGACAGATCGAAATAAGTGCATTAATATAAAAAGGACTTGGTCTCTTCTTTTATTTTTTTTATTTGAGTAAAAATTAGAAAAATAATAAATTAGTAGGTACTTAATTTAACTGAGATTTTTAAAGTTTTATTGAAATACTACTTAAAAGTGTGTATAATTTTGAAAGTTATTTAAAAATAATATTCAATTAAGTTCTTAGTTTCCATAAAAAGTTTTACAAAAAATTATTTTATTATATTTATTGTGTTTAATATAAATACTACTCCCTCCGTTCCATAGTAACGGCGGCAGTAATACTTAAATGAAGTGAGGATTACAACTCTCCTTGTGGGCTTGAGCTTGATTATAGGAAATTATTCTGATTCCTGAATTTTAAATCATAGCATTTGTTATATATTTTTATTGAATAAAAAAAAGTCATAAGAATTCCGAAATAAGGAAACAAATACAATTTTTAATGATTTTTGGATATTCTTTTTTTCTAAATTCACGATAATTACATATTCCCTCGATCCCCAAATTATAATCTTATTTTGACATTTTAGTCCGTTTCACAAAATTAGTTCACATTAATTTTCACAAATTTATATCACTTGTGAGGAGTCTTATTCTCCACTAACAATATTCTAAGACATGTTTGTTTGACAGTAAAATAAAGTTGACAGAAAAATTATTTCTTAAAAAAAAAAAAGAATTCTGAAAGTATGATTCCTAAAAACACTTTATGCCTAATAGTCCAATTTAGTGCGTTCTTTGATACACAATTGGACATAAATATCAATGTATAGTGGTGATGGATTTCGACATCAAATATGACACATTTGGTATCACAAATAGAATGAGAAAAACATTACTTCTATTTTATATGGACAAAAGTAAGGAAGACTTGGTCTCTTCTTTTATTTTTTTATTTAAAGAAAAATAATAAATTAGTAGATGCTTAATTTAACTGAAATTTTTAAAATTTTATAGAAATTCTTTTTAAGTGTGTATAATTTTCAATACACTATAAATCTACACTTTTTCTGCACTAAAACATGCATTAAGTATTCCTCTTCAATGGCTATTTTTTTGCTTTTGCTATTACTTTTCATCGTTCCACTTTCACCAAATGCCACTCATGCTCACATACAACATTGCTTAGAGAATGAGAAAACTTTGTTGCTTGAGTTGAAGAATCAACTGGTGTTCGATTCATCCTATTCAACAAAACTGGTGCAATGGAATCAAAATCATAATTGTTGCTCTTAGGAGGGTGTGGAGTGTGACGGCGCAGGCCATGTTATCCATTTGCGACTCGACTACGAGGGAATCTCAGGTGGATTAAACGAGTCGTCGAGTCTTTTCAGACTCAACGACTTGAAAGAGCTGAGCTAGGCAGACAATTCAATCTCAGGTTCTTTACCACACAACATTTCCAATCTTGCAAGATTGTCTTCTTTGGACCTGTCTCGTTGCAAATTCAGTGGCCCTTCCTAATCTTGAAACTCAACTGGACAAGTTTGTAAGCCTTCCTAATCTTGAAACTCTAAGGCCCTTCTTGGTATGGTGGAATGGAATGTGGAAGGAATGGAATAAAGATAGGAATAGAATGAAGATGGGAATGGAATGGAATCCTCATTCCATTCTTGTGCTTGGTGAATGAAAAGAATACAAATGGAATGAAATTATGTATGTTGCTTTGTGTGTGTGTATTTTGCTGTGTGTGTATGTGTGTGTGTTGTTGTGTGTCAGTGTTTGTGAGTTTGTGTTGCTCTGTGTGTGCATGTGTTTGTGTGTGTGTGTTTTTTGCTGTGTGTGCGCGTTTGTGTGTGTGTGTTTTTTGCTGTGTGTCAGTGTGTGTGAGTTTGTGTCAGTGGTTGGATCCCAGATAAAATTTATCCCAGTTGCCAACTAATGATATTAGATTTGAGCAACAACAATTTAGTTGGCAATGTTCCACATTCCATAGGGAATTGCAGAGCATTAAGGGTCTGGATTTATCCTACAACAAGCTAACCGGGACAGTTCCAACCTCCCTTTGCAAAGCCTTGGACCTTTGGATTCTTGACTTGTCTATCAATAACTTAATTGGCAATATCCCGCGCTGTCTAGTAGGGTCACATCTTCTTGCCCTTAATTTAGGGAGTAATAACATCATTGGTCGTCTCCCAACTTCCCTGCCGATTGTCGCCTACAATATTTGGATCTCACCAACAACAGTTTAATCAGCGAAGTTCCGTTATCGCTTGAAAATTGCCAACAGTTAGATGTCATGAATGTTGAAGGCAACCAGTTGGATGGAACTTTCCCATGCATGCTTCCGTTGAGCTTGCACGTGCTTGTGTTGCGCGCCAACAGATTCCATGGAGGGCTGAGATGTGACAAAAGCTGGTCAAATCTTCAAATTTTTGACATAGCTAACAATAACTTCAGTGGCAATGTGAATCCTTTGAACTTTTCAGACTGGAGACCAATGATGAGGGATACTGTCACAACGTTGAGTTACAGCAACTTGACTTTTACATTAGCACTTACCGAAGATTACAAGGCGGAAGCGGACTACAACGAAAAGGTATCACTAATCATCAAAGGGGCGGAGCGGAATCTTGGCAAGATATGGCAGGACTTTACATCCATCGACTTATCTTGCAATAATTTCCAAGGAGGGATCCCCGACTCAATCGGTGAGCTCAACGCACTTTATCTTCTCAATTTATCCCACAATAGTCTCACAGGAACAATCCCTAAGTCATTGAGTAACTTGATGGGGCTTGGAGCGCTGGACCTCTCAGTCAACCAGTTAACCGGGAAGATACCAAAGGAGATTGCAGGGCTTACATTCCTTCAGGTGATGAATGTATCCCACAACAAGCTGGTCGGAGAGATTCCAATTGGCCCTCAAATCCAAACATTCACCGATGATTGCTTTGAAGGAAACTTAGGCTTATGTGGTCTCCCTCTCAGCGTTAGCTGCATAAAGCCTCTTGCTTCACCACCAAATGCGGAAATAGATGGAAAGACGGAGACTGAGTGGGATTATGTGTTTGCTGCTGCTGGTTATGTTGTGGGCTTCGGAAGCTTTCTCCGGGTGCTCATATTTCGCCGAAGCTTCAGAGAGAGACTCTTTGAGAAAATTGAGGATATTTATGAGAATATAGTCAGCCTCCGCCAAAAGAAGAAGAGGAGATGTAGGAAGAAGAGTTGTGAGAAATCAAGCCAGAAGATATTAGTGGCTATAAAGCTATCTATTTTGATTCTATGTTGTACTATGGTTTTCCTTCTTTTGCATGTGTTTTTCATATCCTTCAGTGATTCATGTCTCAATTTCTTGAATTGAAATAAAGTCGTGGTATTGTCTGTTTCTTTATTATGGATAATAGTTTTAAGTATAGTATTCTTATTATTTATACTAATATGATTGAAACATGAGTTGAAACTACTCCCCAACTTGTTCCATCCCATAAAATTACATCATTATTTTTCTATTCGATGTTTCTAAATACTCCTTTCGTCTCAACAAATATGAAATGTTTGTTTTTTGACATGAGATTTTATGTAGTATTTTATGAGTTAATGACGATAGAATAAAGTAAAAGAGATGAAAAAAATAGATATGATGTTTTTTCTATTTTAGAAAACGTTACATTTTTAATGAGACAATTTTAAAATGAAAAATAGATATGATGTTGTTTCTATGCCGGGATTTATTCATTCAGGCTGGGATGCATTCGTGTGTACTTGATTGCAAGAACAGTTTTTATAGCATTCATGGTAATCCTTGATGCTTCTGAAGTGGTTGAACCTTATCAAAGTTTCAGCTTCCATATCTAAACGGTAATGTGATTGCTGGCTCTGTTCTATTCTGCATTACTCTGTTTTTATCAGCCGACCTCATTCGGGCATTAAACAACCGTCTTGTTGCATTGTCGTTTCATATTAAAGAATATTATTGGATCGATATGAAGAACTCAACAAGATCTACCGATACAAGACCGAGGAATACTCATACGACGCTGTTAACAAATGCAACATCTATCCCGATTAGATTCCTCCTTGGCTCGTCGAATGGACGCCTCACCTATCTGATTGCAAACTTGCAGCCTGCTCACATGGACTTCCGTTTCTTCTCTCTCGGAAACCTGTGGTCCGTAGTTAGTAATCTTGCTACAACGGATTAATTGCACGACATATTGGACCTTATTAAAGCTGATTGGTCAGTTTTGGTTGTTCACATGCCGTTTAAAATATGCTAGCTTGTACTCCCTCCGTCCCAAAAAGATGGTCCCATTTTTCCATTTTCGCTCGTCCCACAAAGATTGTCCATTTCACATTTTACCAATTTTTGTAGTGGACCCCATATTCCACTAACTCATTCCTACTCACATTTTATTATAAAACTAATATATAAAAGTAGGACCCACATTATACTAATTTTTTCAACTCACTTTTCATTACATTTCTTAAAATTTGTGACCGGTCAAAGTGGGACAATTTTTATGGGACGGAGGGATTATTTTCCACCAAGAATACGTACGTTTCTTTTTTCGATTATTATCTGTATCTTGTATTTATCCTCATCGTCATAATGTTCCGTTTTATTCTTTTGCAGGCCTTGGTCCTATCACAATGGTGCTTCATGTCCAGCTCTTCTTTGGCAGGTAGACTGCCTTCTTTATTTGTGAATTGAGTTGTGTAACATCCCGACTTTTATCGTCTTGCTAATGTGGGTAGAATGTAACATCCCAATTCTTATTCATTGTTTTTCCTGAAATGACATCGAATGTTTAGAGAAAAATTTCAAAAGAACTAAAGAATAATACTACCTTCGTCCCTGAAAATTTGATACAGTTTATTATTTCGGCTCGTCCCTGAAAATTTGATACACTTCACTTTTTCAATTTTGATAGTGGACCTCATATTCCACTAACTCATTCCTACTCACATTTTATTATAAAACTAATACTTTAAAAGTAGGACCCACATCCCACCAACTTTTTCAACTCATTTTCCATTACATTTCTTAAAATCCGTGTCGGGTCAAAGTGTAGCAAATTTTGGGGGACGGAGGTAGTATAAATTATTATAATTCTAGTAAATGAAATGTCAACCAAACTTTTTATTTACTATGAAATGGAATTCAAGAAATTAAAAGTGTACATAAGTGGGCCTATCAACTAAATCCCAGCCCACTTCTTAAATTTTGGAGTCACCATGGAGAGACCCAACTCATCCTCTCTTTCTTGCATATGGCAGCCCAATATAACTCCCCAACTCCACTCGTCTTTCCTAGAAGCGGCCAAGTCCCCCTCCACCGCCTGAAAACATCTCACACAAACTCCCAATAAATTTCGAGCAAGAACAGTAGAGAGGAAGCCACCACATTCTTCTCACTCTCGTTTCATTTCCAATTCTTAAGGTAATTTTGTATTCACAAATTCATCTTCCAGCTCTTAGGTGAAACAAAATTTATACCACCTCTTGGCAGAGACCAAAACTTACACAAAGGTGTATAAACTTTTGCCCTCTTCAATATATCAATTTCACAAGCATGCTCATCATACAAAAATAATCAGAACTCGAAATCAAATTAAAAAAAAATATCAACACCGATCGAACATCACAATTGAAACTCCCTTGCTGCGAATTTAAAACTGAAAGGAGGTTTTTAGTAATGGGTTCTTTATTTGAGCTAATTATTTAGAGATTTGGGCCTAGGAAAAAGGAATTGAATCTAAGCCCAATTTTAATTGATGCTGCAGTAAATAAATAGGGAAAGGCCCAATTTTCGAATTTAAATTATTTTGGGCCTAAAATAAAATGGTTAAGTAAGCTAAGATAATTAGTTGCGATCCGAGTTATTATAGTTTTGCATAAAATTTGTAGCAATGTATGGAGTATCAATTTAGTCGTAACCCGAAAATAATAGAAGAAGAAACATCAAATAATATATGAGTTTTAGAAATTTCCTAAGGATAAGTGAAATAAGAAAAGAGAATTAATTGAGGCATGCATTCCTATTAAAGTTTAAGAATCTCTTGAAGTCTAATTAGTATTTTATACTCCCTCCGTCCACAAAAAATAGATCACTTTGTGTATGGCACGGGGTTTAATGTAGAATTGGTAAAGTTAAGAGAGAGGGGGAGAAAAAGTAGGTAAAGTAAGAGAGATTGGGAGAAAAAGTGAGTAAACTATGAGAGAGGGAAGAAAAAGTGGGAAAAGTATGAGAGATAAACTTTCCATTTTAAGAAAGTGATCTATTTTTTTTTTGGACGTCCCAAAATGGCAAAAGTGATCTATTGTTTGTGGACGAAGGGAGTATTATATTGTGATGTTTTCAAAAAGGTTATCTCCGCAAGTAGGGTCGGAGCGAGAAATTCAAGTTAAGGAAATTAAACGAACGAGGTGAACTTTTTTATCCTACATACTAATGTGGATAAAATGTCAAATATTTTGAGATGATATTTAGTTATACAAATGATGTTGTCTTGCCAAAAATGATTTGTTTTATGTGTACGAAGCCTATCTGTTTGGTTGGAACGTAAGAATCGAATTCGGGTTCGAGTGAGGGTGGTGTCCCTTCTCGGATTACGGATTAGTGTACACAGGTGACCGTGGAAGGTGGCCACCTTCTACGGCACAAAGATGATATAGTGGAGGCCGTTGGGAGGTGGCCACCTCCCCGGTTGGAGAAAGATGTAGGTGACCGTGGGAGAACACCATCTCCACGGCACTTGGTGTTCAAATATGACAGAAGTACAAATAGAACTTAGACTGATCAGTCGAACTTTAGCTCACAAAGAATTTAGTAAGCTCGGGCCTTTTAGGAGAAAACCTCTAGTGTTACTATGATGGCATGACAATATTTTTATTTTATGTATGTATATATCGGCAATGTGTTCACTGAGTATTTTTATATATTTCTAAATGTGCAGGTTGAGTAGTGACGGTGGAGAATGCTGAGCATATGATTTTCCTTTTATTTTAAGTAGAGGCTCTCGGTGTTGTATGTCTCCATACATATGACTATGTTCATTCCGCTGCATACTAAGGTTCTAGATAGCATCGACTGTTCTTCCATACTCTGATAAATATCTATTGATGAATAAGGTTTTGAATTTTGAAAAATAAGATTTCCATTCAAATTCTAGTGATTAAGAGTTAATTTGAAGTTGTTTCCCTTTATTTCTAAGTGAATATTCAGTCATTGTTTATCCCCTTTCTGTTCCCCTCTTCTTATTTCCCACCCCTAGTCACGGTTTCTCAGCTTTGCTATCCTTAGCAAAGTGCGGTCGTGACAATTTGTCTCTTAGATTTCTTAATCTTCTTGAAGGTTAGTCTAAGGTACATCTTTGAGTCAATCGGGCTGCGAATGTCGAAATTTAGTTATTAATGAGCTATAATTTCCATATGCATATGAGTATACTCAAATAGGAAAATGATCAATACAAAAATGCATCCCAATATAAAATTCAGACCAAATCTTGATCATGAGATTTTTCAATCTAATAGTCAATAATTAAAAAAAAGACACGGTGGGTCATTATAAAGAAGTTTTGGATCATATTATAAAATTTGGGTTTGAGGTCATGTTAAGATATTTTATGTTATCCTTATTATAATTACATAAAAATAAGCTTATGATGACCTAAAAATGACCTCTGTATGCTTGATTCTGTATTTTTGTATTAAGAATGAGTTTTACATAGATTAAAACTCTACTCAAATATCCTTATCAGTATCAGTTATCACTGTTATTGGCTACCAATTTCGGGACTCTACTCAAATATCCTTATCAGTATCAGTTATCACTGTTATTGGCTACCAATTTCGGGACTAGTTTTAGTTAATGTTTCTATCGTATTAAAATAAATTATAAGATTATTATACTTGAAATATCATCATAAATTATAATATTATTATACTTGAAATATTATCCTTAATAAAGAGGTAGACACACAATCACTCGAAGGAAATGAAAAACACATGCAAAAAGAAGGAAAACTATAGTACAAGATAGAATCAAAATAGATAGCTTTATTGCCACTACTGTCTTCTGGCTTGATTTCTCACAACTCTTGTTCTTACATCTTTTCTCTTCTTCTTTTTGCGGAGGCTGACAATCTTCACATAAACATCCTCAATTTTCTCAAAGTATCTTTCTCTGAAGCTTCGGCGAAATATGAGCACCCATAGAAAGCTTCCGAAGCCCACAACATAACCAACAGCAGCAAACACATAATCCCACTCAATCTCTGTCGTCCCATCGGATTTCACACTTGGCGGTGAAGCAAGAGGCTTTTTATGCAGCTAATGTTGAGAGGGAGACCACATAATCCTATGTTTCCTTCAAAGCAATCACGGGGAAATGTTTAGATTTGAGGGCCAATTGGAATCTTTCCGACCCGCTTGTTGTGGGATACATTCATCACCTGAAGGAATGTAAGCCCTGCTATCTCCTACGGTATCTTCCCGGTTAGCTGGTTCACTGAGAGGTCCAGTGCTCCAAGCCCCGTCAAGTTACTCAATGATTTAGGGATTTTTCCTGTGAGACTATTGTGGGATAAGTTGAGAAGATAAAGTGCGGTGAGCTCGATCACCCATTGAGTTGGGGATGCCTCCTTGGAAATTATTGCAAGATAAGTCGATGGATGTAAAGTCCGGCCATATCTTGACAAGAATCTGCTCCGCCCCTTTGATGATTAGTGATACCTTTTCGCTGAATTCCGCGTTCGCCATTAAACTATTGGAAATTGGGACTGCAAAAGCCAAGTTTTTGTAACTCAATTTTTTGACTGTATCTTTCATCATTTGTCTCCAGTTTGAAAAGCTCAGAGGATCCACATTGCCACTGAAGTTATTGTTAGCTATGTCAAAAATTTGAAGATTTATGTATTTTGACCACCTATTGTCACATCTCAGCCCTCCATGGAATCTGTTGCCGCGCAACACAAGCACGCGCAAGCTCAACGGTAGCATGCATGGGAAAGTGCCATACTACTGGTTTCCTCCAACATTCATGTACTTATATGAAGTGAGGATTACAACTCTCCTCGTGGGCTTGAGCTTGATTATAGGAAATTATTCTGATTCCTGAATTTTAAATCATAGCGTTTGTTATATATTTTTATTGAATAAAATAAAGTCATAAGAATTCGGAAATAAGGAAACAAATACAATTTTTAATGATTTTTGGATATTCTTTTTTCTAAATTCACGATAATTACATATTCCCTCGGTCCCCAAATTATAATCTTATTTTGATTCAGTTCAATTTTTACAAGTTTATATCACTTGTGAGAAGTCTTATTCTCCGTTAACAATAATCCAAGACCATGTTTGTTTGATAGTAACGTAAAGTTGAGAGGAAAAATGAATCCTAATAAAAAAGAATTCTTGGAGTAAGATTCCTATAAACACTTTATGCCTAGTAGTCCAATTTAGTGCGTTCTTTGATACACAATTGGACATAAATATCGACGTATAGTGGTGATGGATTTCGACATCAAATATGACACATTTGGTATTACATATAGAATGAGAAAAGCATTACTTTTATTTTATATGGACAAAAGTAAGGAAGACTCGGTCTCTTCTTTTATTTTATTTTTTTATTTAAAGAAAAATTACAAAAATAATAAATTAGTTGATACTTAATTTAACTGAGATTTTTAAAATTTTATTGAATTTTTTTAAAGTGTGTATAATTTTCAATACACTCTATAAATCTACACTGATTCTGCACTATAAATCTACACTCTATTACGTATTCCTCTTCAATTGCTATCTCTTTGCTTTTTCTATTACTTATCATCGTTCCACTTTCACCAAATGCCACTCATGCTCACGCACAACATTGCTTAGAGAATGAGAAAACTTTGTTGCTTGAGTTGAAGAATCAATTTGTGTTCAATTCATCCTATTCAACATATCTGGTGCAATGGAATCAAAAGGAGGATTGTTGCTCTTGGGAGGGTGTGAAGTGTGACGACGCAGGCCATGTTATCCATCTGGGACTCAATGACGAGGGTATCTCAGGTGGATTAAACGAGTCGTCGAGTCTTTTCAGACTCAAATACCTGGAAGAGCTGAGCTTGGAAGACAACTCGTTCTCAGGTTCTGTACCACACAACATTTCCAATCTTGCAAGATTGTCTTCTTTGGACCTGTCTCGTTGCAGATTCAGTGGCGCAATTCCTTCCATGCTCGGAAATTTGACTCAACTTGTTCATCTGGAGATGGCAGACAACTTCTTCAGCGGCTCAATTTCTTCCGGCCACTTTGAAGGTGTTTCAAAAGTTGATTATATTGATTTAAGTTCCAATTCACTTAGTGGTAGCATTCCCGTATCTATCTTTAATATACCTTCACTGAGGGAGATTCACCTCCAATACAACCAACTTAGTGGGAAAGTGGATGAATTTGCTATTGTAAATAATTCTCAGCTTTATTGGTTAAGATTTGAGCAGTAATAGACTGGAGAGCCCTATTCCTAACTCTTTCATCAAGCTTAATAGTCTAAATTATCTTTATCTTTGTTACAACTTGTTCAATGATACTTTTCAACTGGACAAGTTTCTAAGCCTTCCCAACCTTTTACGTCTGAGTCTTTCCAACAACAACTTGTCACTTTCTGGTTCACACAGTTTCCTTGTAAACCAATCCTCCAGCTTTGAGTTCTTGGACCTTTCAGATAACTTGATTGCGGGGGAACTTCCTAGTTGGATCTGGGAAATTGGAAATGGGTCACTTTACTATTTAAACATTTCTTGTAATATGCTTGTTGGTCTCCAAAAGCCTTATCACATCCCCACTTCTCTCTGGTTTCTCTGGATTTGCACTCAAACAAGCTTCGAGGCGAGTTTCCCAACCTTGAAGGTCTAAGTCCTTCCAACAACAACTTGTCACTTTCAGGTTCAGACAGTTTCCCTGTGAACCAATCCTCCTTGCATACATTGGATCTTTCGGATAACATGATTGCTGGGGAAATTCCTAGTTGGATCTGGGAAATGGGAAACGGGTCACTTTTAGATTTGAACCTTACTTGTAATATGTTGGTTGGTCTCCAAAAGCCTTATCACATCCCCACTTCCCTCATGTATCTAGACTTGCACTCCAACCAGCTTCGGGGCGAGTTTCCCTCATTTTCGCTGCTAAATGTAGCTAATGTAGATTTCTCAAATAATCATTTTGATCAGTTTGGAATTCTTGACACTGGAAATGACTCTGCTCCCTCTAGATATTTTGAATTTTCACTCAGAAACAACAGCTTGTCTGGATCAATTCCAACCTTCTTTTGCACGGCTGCAACCTTTTTTGTTCTCGACTTGTCTGTTAATCACCTGAGCGGTAGCATTCCCCATTGCCTATTTGAAAACACCGTTATACTCAATCTAGGGAGAAATAATATCAGTGTTTCGATCCCAGATAAAATTCCTCCAAGTTGCCTTCAAATGTCATTAGATTTGAGCGACAACAATTTAGTAGGGGATGTTCCACTTTCCTTGGCGAATTGCAGCTCGTTAACAGTCTTGAACTTATCCAACAACAAGCTAAGTGGAACAGTTCCAACCTCCCTTTGCAAAGCCTCACACCTTTTGATTCTCGACTTGTCTGTCAATAACTTAAATGGCAATATACCACGCTGTCTAGTAGAGTCACATCTTCTTGGCCTTAATTTAGGGAGCAATAACATCACTGGTCGTCTCCCAAACTTCCCTGCCGGTTGTCACCTAAGATACGTGGATCTCAAAAACAACAATTTAACCGGGGAAGTTCCTCACTCTCTGGAACATTGTGCACAGTTAGAGTTCATGAATGTTGAAGGCAACCATTTGAATGGCACTTTCCCATGCATGCTTCCGTTGAACTTGCGCGTACTTGTGTTGCGCGCCAACAGATTCCATGGAGGGCTGAGACGTGACAAGAGCTGGTCAAATCTTCAAATATTGACAAAGCTTACAATAACTTCAGTGGCAATGTGGTTCCTTTGAGCATTTCAGACTGGAGACAAATGACGAGGGATACTGTCACAACGTTGAGCTATGAATACTTGGCTTTTAGATTCCCAATTGTCCATAAAACGTGAAGTCACGGAGACGTGGGTTTTAGATTCCGGAATATCAGTAGTGCCACGGGGGGTGCGGACTACAACGAAAAGGTATCACTATCCATCAAAGGGGCGGAGCGGAGTCTTGTCAAGATTTGGCCATACTTCACATCCATCGACTTATCTTGCAATAATTTCCAAGGAGGCATCCCTGACTCAATCGGTGAGCTCAACGCACTTTATCTTCTCAATTTATCCCACAATACTCTCACAGGAACAATCCCTAAGTCATTGAGTAACTTGACGGGGCTTGGAGCGCTGGACCTCTCAGTCAACCAGTTAACCGGGAAGATACCAAAGGAGATTGCAGGGCTTACATTCCTTCAGGTGATGAATGTATCCCACAACAAGCTGGTCGGAGAGATTCCAATTGGCCCTCAAATCCAAACATTCCCCATTGATTGCTTTGAAGGAAACGTAGGTTTATGTGGTCTCCCTCTCAGCATTAGTTGCACAAAGGCTCATGTTTCACCACCAAATGTGAAATCAGATGAGGAGACAGAGATTGAGTGGGATTATGTGTTTGCTACTGTTGGTTATGTTGTGGGCTTCGGAAGCTTTCTATGGGTGCTCATATTTCGCCGAAGCTTCAGAGAGAGATACTTTGAGAAAATTGAGGATGTTTATGAGAAGATAGTCAACCTTCGGAAAAAGAAGAAGAGAAGGGATGTAGGAAGAAGAGTTGTGAGAAATCAAACCAGAAGATAATAGCGGTAATAAAGCTATGTATTTTGATTCAATGTTGTACTACGGTTTTCCTTCTTTTGCATGTGTTTTTCATATCCTTCGGTGATTGTGTGTGTTACGGAGCAACCTTCGGCTCGCCTCAAGGAGACGACCTCGGAGCAGCTGGTAGAAGAGAGTGACGTGGATACTAGAGACCACGGCCCGAAGGGAACAGAGAGAACCATTGCGAGGGATAGATCACGTCGACATAGACTTCCGCCGAATCACTTGGCGGACTTTGCCAATCGCCGAAGACAAGGAGCGTAGTATTTATTTTCTTTATGTTTTTTGCTATTATTTTGACTTTATTATTTTGGGAACTATTATTGTTATTTTAATTATTTTTGCATCGAGCGGTCTATAAGCTTATTTCCGGGTTTTCTTTGTTGATTCTTTCCCGGATCGTAGGTCGAATCAACCCTACGGTCCTAGATATAAATAGGCGTGTATTTTTTTTCACTTTTTACGGAATAAAATATATTTTCATGCAATTTACTTTCTTCTACAATACAAACCCTAGTTCTTGCCGTGTGCGATCGTCGGGCAAAGTTCCAGCGACTTCACGGAAGAATTACTCGGCGCTAGGAAGTCCCTTCCTAACAAGTGGTGCTTTCATCCACGAACTCTTTCACTAATGACGATTAACGGCGTAGGACGCACGGAGGCGTTGATAGGTTCATCCACACCCACCATACGCTGTCTGAAACCAATACCGTCATCGACGATGCCCCTTGATGCACCGGCGTTGGCTATGGAGCATGTGTTGGCGTCGTTGGCGCGAGTAGAGGCTCGCCTCGACGCGAGCGATCGGCGCTCCCTCCACTCATCACAGCCGCGCCGCCCAGATCCTGATCCTCCGTATTCTGATACGGGAGGGTGGAGACATGATATGACGATTCTCAGTTCGGTATCCACGAACCAGCCGATGACGCGTGGCCCCTATCCGCCGTCTGCACAGAGATAGTTGACGTGGGATTACAACAGCAACAGCAGCGGGCAGACAACCAATGGCGTGGGATAATCCAGCAACGAGACAAGAAGCGCAAGGCAACAGACGACGATCACCGTGGGATGCTCCGGGTAACAGACGGGAAATTGGGGAGTATTACGAACCACCCCATTACGATCAGTACCGACCGGTGAAGCCCCGTTACGAGAAGATGAAACCACCTCGCTTCGACGGTTCAGACGCGGTGAATTGGATATCGAGGGTCCAGTACTATTTTGACCATATGGGGACCCCGGGTGATCATAAATTACATTATGTAGTCATGATGTTTGAAGGACATGCGTCTGAATGGATTTTTAACTATTGGGAGAATAATCCACAAGCGAATTGGTCGAATTTCTTGGACGACGTTCGACGTCGCTTCGACCCACAGTGTTTCCAGAATTTCATTGGTCTTATTGCTAAGTTGTGTCAAACAGGTCCTTTAGCAGAGTATAACACAGCCTTCGAGACAATGCTGAATCGGGTTCGTGGAGTACCGAAGTATATCTTGCTGCCGATTTATATTGAGGGTATCGCACAACCGGTTAAGAATCAGGTACAACATCAACACCCGGCTTCGGTGGCCGCTGCGATGGCATTAGCATTGGAATATGATAGTTGCGTTGAAATACCGCCAAAACAACAGAGTTTTCAACGCAGGAATGGGAACCGATTCGAGCAGCGACAAGTGAATCAATCCCAGCAGCTGACACTGCCGGCGCCGCCCCAATCTTCGAGACCAAGTCAGCATAAATACTTGGAATTTTCCAAGTTACCAGTGATCAAGGTGTCTGCAGCAGAGAGGGCGGAACGGTCTCGCCTTGGGTTATGTTGGTGGTGCCCTGAGAAATTTGTGCCCGGCCATAACTGTCGCGGTAAATTCCTGGTATATATGGGCATGGATGACGAGTTTGACGACGATCTGCGTGAGGAGGAGGATGACATTCCGGATAAACAGGTGGTGGCATCGGACATGTCGCATATTTTTGCGATGAATGGAAGGCAGAAAGAAGAGGATATTGAGCTGATTGATAGGTGCGATTGGTGCAGCGGAGGTTTGCATCTTGGTGGACACGGGAAACTCACACGACTTTTTACATCCGCGGGTGGCGTAAAAGATGGCACTTCCTCTGCAGAAGATTCGCCCCTTTCGAGTCTATGTTGGTAATGGAGAATGCTTGTTATGTTCGTGGGCTAGTAAACAAACTCGAATTGTTGTGCAGGACCATGTATTTCTAGTGGATTTGCATATTCTTCCGGTGCATGGACCAGATGTGATTCTTGGGAGAGTATGGCTGAAGTCCATGAGAAACAGAGAGCATATCCGTTTGAAACTGGTACCGCCCCTATCCCAAGCGGTGTTGCTGAGACGGTTCGCGTCCCTGCTCCCTCTACAAAGCGATGCGGCGTTGTTTGAGGTTGTTCAGTTACCGAGAGCAGCGAGGATGGCGAGGCCGCAGCGGAGGTGCCGTTCCCGGTGGAGCTGCCGGAGGAAATAGTGGCGCTGCTGCGCTCACATTTGAAGGTGTTTGGGGTTCTGTCGGGTATGCCCCCGAAGTGCAGGTTTGACCACAAAATTCATCTGCACTCCGACTCCAAACCGGTCAATGTTCGCCCATACAGGTACCCATATTTCAAAAGACGGAAATTGAACGGCAGTTGAAAGAAATGCTTGACACGGGAATCATTCGACCCAGTTAGAGCCCGTTCTCATCACCAGTTTTACTGATTAGGAAGAAGGATGGTTCGTTTCGCTTCTGCATTGATTATAGAGCACTTAATGCTACAACGGTGCCGGACCACTTTCCGATCCCCACCACGGACGAGTTATTCGACGAATTAGGGACGACACAATTTTTTTCGAAGTTCGATTGTGCTCTGGTTATCATCAAATCTGGATGTGTGAAACGGATGTCTTTAAGACTGCATTTCGTGTTAGAGTTTGTATACTAGAAATCACGTTTCAAGTGATTTTATTTTCCAATGAATAAAACAGATTATTTTTGTCATAATGTTGTTATGTTTTACATCATGTTTAAATGTATAAGTTAACAAAGTCTAAGTCTTTGTATTAGTAGACCGGTTGTGGGCGTCGTCCACTTAAGGTAATACGGTCAGTTCTGAACAAAGAAAAAGATGAATTTCACAACCTAGTTGGAATTTGACTATCCATCGAGAAAGGTTGCAATGTCAGTCCGTATATTTCTAAGCCTTACTGAAATAAGATGACATTGGTGCGGTATAGCACTGAACGGATCTAACAGCAAGGCTTGTCCTTAGGCTATCTACTGAAAGGCGAGGTCTTGATAAATATTTGTTTCTTAATCAATGTAGGTTAGCATTGAGCATACGGTATTGATTATGCATTACTTTGACTTATCAAATGGTGCGGGTTTTTCGTAATCCAATTATCCTGATATATTGGGTAGTGGTGATCAATATCTAGCGGTGCTAGGATTGTTATTATATTGAATCGTGCGCGAGCTGAATCTCGTTTGATAATGTCCTCAAGAGGAGCGCGAAACAAGGTTTTATTGTTCGGAACCTAACTAGTTGGAGTTTGATTACTTTATGAGTAATAAATGAGCGTTTCATGCTAAGTCCACTCTTGGAGTTATTAAGAAGTTAATTAATTAAGTCTATAGCAGATATTAATTAATTAATGGACATTTTTATCTTAAGCGCGGAAATGAAAGTTAAACGGAAACCCGGATTACTTATAATTTCGGATTTGGATGGGGAGAGTTCAATATTACTTCAGTAGTGGCTGCTCGTAATATTCCAATTATAACTTATATTAAATTGTGGGTTCAATTTAATTAGTAAAAATTAGATTGGATGAGCCCATATCAAAAACCTTCCATAGATCTCTGTCTGGGCCCAAAAGGAACTTAATATAAATAGGAGAATAAAGGAGACAGAATCAACACAATTTTATACTTGAAATTTTCAAAAATTTCGACTCCCTCTAGCTGAAGAGGAATTCGAATTCTACTCCTATTCCCAAAAGGATTTCTTCTGTCTTCTTTATTTAAATCCTAGTATTCTCGGTGAGATCAGCCCACACCGATATCGGAGTACAGTTCGGGAACCAGAGAGAAGATTTGTGGTCTAGTATTCAAAGCGTCACGTGGAGAAGAAGCTAGCCATCTTCGATTCTTTGGAGAATTAATAAGGTATTTTTCTGCTCCGTAGAAAATCATGTTTTAGGTTTGAATATTCTTAAAGCATGATTAATTCAAGTTATGAGCATGATACACGTAAGAATTACACGAATAGATTTTGTCTAAATAATCTGCTAAATAGATCTGATTATTATGTGATTTATTGGTGTGATTAATAATTGTTAAATTATGTTAATCCATGCAACACCGCTTCCGCTGCCAGTTCCTTCAGAAGATGTATGCGAGACGTTGTTGGACAAAGAATATGAAGATGGTTAGTGATTTACTTTTTTTTTCGTAACATATAAAATATATTTTTCATTTATTAATTTATTTGTTTTTGGTAGTGGTGGAAGCTCTTCGAAAGGTTGGCATTGAGGTGTCGCCGGCTACAACTGAATCAAGTGCTCCGACTGAAGTTCAAGTGACTTAGTCACTTGAGTATTATTCGTTGTCATTATTCGGAACCTAGCTAGTTGGAGTTTGATTACTCTATTAATAATAAATAAGCGTTTCAGAGGCCGGCCCCCACTTCAGTACGACAACTCCGAGGATTCCTGGGTCGGACGAGGTATTCCAGAAGATTTGTGGCGCATTATGCATCTATCGCAGGTCCTTTAACGAAGCTTTTAAAAAAGAACTCTTTCGTGTGGTCAGAGGCAACAACGGCCAGTTTCATCGCGTTGAAAGGAGCAATGTCATCAGCTTCGGTTCTTCGCCTGCCAGACTTCACCAAGACCTTTTACTTGGAGACCAATGCTTCGGATTTTGGTGTGGGAGCAGTATTACTTCAAGATGGGCACCCTTTAGCCTATTTCAGCAAGAAGCTTGGCCCGAGACGGCGCATTTCTTCACATACCACAAGGAATTGTACGCGATTGTGGAAGCCGTCCAAAAGTGGCGACAATATTTGCTGGGGTGAGAGTTTGTGATTAGGAGTGACGAGAAACGCTTGAAGGAGTTGCTGCAGCAGATAATACAGACACCGGATCAGCCCGGAAGTTGATGGGTTATAAATTTCGAATTGAATATAAGACAGGAGCTTCTAATAGAGTGGCTGATGCGTTGTCCCAGAGGGACATGGAGGGAGGCCCTGCCGAGACAAACGTGGCCGGCGACCCCACTGAGGACGGGCAGTTCTTGGTGACGGTGGCTCAGCCGGTGCCGGAGATATTAGACGTTCTGCGGCTGGAGGCGGAAAGTGCGGATGATTTGGTAGAGCTGCGCTTGAAACTGGAGTCAGGATCCGGGGATCTAGATGTGTCAATTTCGGACGGGCTGTTATACTATAAGCGCCGCATCTACGTGAGCAAAGACTCGGCAGTGAAGGAGAAGCTGCACGAGTTTCACGCTGCCCATTTGGAAGAGAATGAGAAAGGAGATCAAGCAGTACGTGGAGTCGTGCTATGAATGTATATTCCACGCAAAAACCTGCAGGGTTGTTGCAGTCGTTACCAATTCCGTCACGGGTGTGGGAGGATGTCTCGATGGAATTTGTGACCGGCCTTCCACAATCCAGTGGTTACACGACTATTTTAGTGGCAGTCGATCGTTTGACCAAGTATGCTCATTTCGCCCTGCTACCAAAGAGCTACAACGCGTTGAAGGTGGCGACAGTGTTTATTTACACAGTGGTGAAACATCATGGGTTCCCGAAGACGTTGGTTTCGGATAGGGATCCGGTATTTTTGAATGAGGTCTGGGAGGACATGTTACGCCTCAGATGGGCAGACAGAGGTGCGTAATAGGGGCCTCGAACAATACCTGCGCTTTTGTGGTTGACAGGCCGTCGAAGTGGGCTAATTTCCTTCTGTGGGCGGAGTTGGCACTAAATTGCTTTCACCACGAGGGCTTGGGGACATCGCCCTTTACTGCGCTGTACGGCCGAGAACCGCGGTCTCTGATCGCGGCACCGCCTTCGGCGGCGACACCACCGATGTGGCATTGATGATACAGCAACTAGGGGAGCTGATAGTGATGCTTTGGAAGAATTTAGAGCGTGCGCATCAAAGGATGAAGGCGACGGCTGACAAACACCGTCATGAGGTGGAGTTCGAGGTAGGTGAATTGGTGTTACTAAAGCTGCAGTTATACCGACAACATTCGGTTGCGCAGCCCTTATCAACTAAGCTGGCCAGACGTTTCTATGGCCCGTTCGAAGTGTTAGAGCGGATTGGATAGGTGGCGTACAGGCTCAAGTTACCCGAGGGGAGTCGTGTTCATAATGTATTTCACGTGAGCTTACTGAAGCCATTTATCGCGAGCGAAGGTTCTGCGGCGGAGGCTCTGCCACCAGTTTTTGTACACTGTCCCAGTGGTTCGACCTCGACGAGTCCTGGACCGCCGTACTGTCTGGCATGATGGGGCAGCAGTGGAAGAAGTGCTGCTAGAGTGAGGCGACGATGAAGGTGATCAGCCGAGTTGGGAGCCGATCGATGTGGTGCGTAGGAGATTTCCACATTTACTCCTTGAGGACAAGGAGGCTTCCAAGGAGGGGGGAGTTGTTACGGAGCAACCTTCGGCTCGCCTCAAGGAGACGACCTCGGAGCAGCTGGTAGAAGAGAGTGACGTGGGTACTAGAGACCACGGCCCGAAGGGAACGGAGAGAACCATTGCGAGGGATAGATCACGTCGACAGAGACGTCCGCCGAATCACTTGGCGGACTTTGCCAAACGCTGAAGACAAGGAGCGTAGTATTTATTTTCTTTATGCTTTTTGCTATTATTTTGACTTTATTATTTTGGGAACTATTATTGTTATTTTAATTATTTTTGCGTCGAGCGGTCTATAAGCTCCTTTCCAGGTTTTCTTTGTTGATTCTTTCCCGGATCGTAGGTCGAATCAACTCTAGGGTCCTAGATATAAATAGGCGTGTATTTTATTTCACATTTTACGGAATAAAATATTTTCACGCAATTTACTTTCTTCTACAATACAAACCCTAGTTCTTGCCGTGTGCAATCGTCGGGCAAAGTTCCCGCGACTTCACGGAAGAATTACTTGGCGTTAGGAAGTCCCTTCGTAACGGTGTGTCTACTTCTTGAGTTGAATAAAGTTCTGATATTGTCAGTTTCTTTTTAGGGCATCTCCAACAATACCCCAAAACTCAATTTTGCATTGAAAAACACCTCCAATCATAGCCCAAAACCAATCCCAAATCGTCGTTGTGTGTTATGATAATAGACATAAATTATTCTTTTAGTCTGGGTACTTCAAATAATATTAGTGCAATGTCGACTAAAAACGTAGTTCTCACTAATTTAGATTATATTAAATCCTATCTAAATTGATATCTTCAGCTCTCCTATGGATTAATCCCATCTACAATATTCACTGAAACAACAATTCAAGGCCTTCTTCGATAATCCCATTTGGGAATAAGCAGAAATCAATAAATCAATAAAGTTGGTATAATATGGAGCCTACTTTTATATATTGATTTTATAATAAAATGTGAGTAGAATGCGTTAGTGGAATGTAGGGTCCACTTACTAAATAATGTAAAAGTGAAATGAGACATTTATTGGGAGATAGACGAAAAAGGAAAAATGAGTCATTTATTGATGGAAAGATGGAGTAATTTAATTTAGAAAAAATTAGCATGTTAGGATTACAACTTGATCTAATGAGTTTCCAAATGAAAAAGTTGCTCAAGTTTGGCGGCTAGGGTTAAAAGAAACGATAATAGAGAGAAAAAAGGTTTTGGTCTTTATTTCTCAATTACTCAATCTAATGGGAATTCTATAATTTATAGAATTCTCACCTGCTTGATTCGACAATACGACTTGGGAAAGAATCAAGAAGAAAACCCAAGAAGATTTGACTCGATCTATTCTATATTTAAAAATAAATAACTAATATGATATGAAATCCTTGAACTTGGCCAGCTGTGTGACTTTCCTCTTCGGCTTCATTGATCGACCTTCATCAGATCGCTGGTCTTCAACTTGGCTGCTGTCTTCTTGTCGATCCTTATGAGGTTCCCTTGTAGTGTCCCTATCAGTCGGAGGCCGAAGAAAGTAGCTTTCCGGTGGCACTGCGGGGCAGGTGGTGGGGTCGGCCGACCCCGCCCGACCCCACCTGGATCCGCCAGTGTTTGGCATAACATAATTGACTCCACAATGACTCTAGGAGTTGCTAATGGAAGTCTTGAAGTCAAGTGTGCTAACTCTATAAATCTACACTTTTTCTGAACTAAAACATGTATTAAGTATTCCTCTTCAGTGGCTATTTCTATGCTTTTGCTATTACTTTTCATCGTTCCACTTTCACCAACATTTTCCAAAACAAATGCTCACACACAACATTGCTTAGAGAATGAGAAAACTTTGTTGCTTGAGTTGAAGAATCAACTAGTGTTCAATTCATCCTATTCAATAGCACTGGTGCACTGGAATCAAAAGGAGGATTGTTGCTCTTGGGAGGGTGTGGAGTGTGATGGCGCAGGCCATGTTATCCGTCTGCAACTCGACTATGATGGCATCTCAGGTGGATTAAACAAGTCGTCGAGTCTTTTCAGACTCGACTACTTGGAAGAGCTGAGCTTGGCAGGCAATTCATTCTCAGGTTCTTTACCACACAACATTACCAATCTTAAAAGATTGTCTACTTTGGATCTGTCTCGTTGCAATTTCAGTGGCTCGATTCCTTCCATGCTTAGCAATATGACACTACTTGTTCATCTGGAGATGGCGGACAACTTCTTCAGCGGCTCAATTTCTTCCGCCCACTTTGAAGGTTTGGCAAAAGTTGAGTATATTGGTTTAAGTTACAATTCACTAAGTGGTAGCATTCCCATTTCTATCTTTAGTATACCTTCACTAAGGGAGATTTCTATCTCAGCTTTCTTCATTAGATTTGAGCAGTAATAGATTGGAGAGCCCTATTTCTAACTCTTTCATCAAGCTTCAAAGTCTTAGTTATCTTGATCTTTCTGACAACTTGTTCAATGATACTTTTCAACTGGACAAGTTTCTAAGCCTTCCCAACCATGTACGTCTGAGTCTTTCCAACAACAGATTGTCACTTTCGAGTTCACACAGTTTCCTGTAAACCAATCCTCCAGCTCAGAGTCATTGTACCTTTCGGATAACTTGATTCCGGGGCAAATTCCCAGTTGGATCTGGGAAATCGGAAACAGGTCACTTTACGATTTGGACCTTTCTTGTAATATGCTGGTTGGTCTCCAAAAGCCTTATCACATCCCCACTTCTCTCAAGTATCTGGACTTGCACTCAAACCAGTTTCGTGGCGAGTTTCCCAACCTTGAAGGTCTATGTTTTTCCAACAACAACTTGTCACTTTCAGGTTCACATACATTCCCTGTAAACCAATCCTCCTTGAAGTCATTGGACCTTTCGGATAACATGATTGCGGGGGAAATTCCTAATTGGATCTGGGAAATCGGAAACGGGTCACTTAACTATTTGAACCTTTCTTGTAATATGCTGGTTGGTCTCCAAAAGCCTTATCATATCCCCAATTCTCTCTGGTATCTGGACTTGCACTTAAACCAGCTTCAGGGCGAGTTTCCCTCACTCTCGCTGTTAAAACATTTCACTATTGTGGATTTCTCAAATAATCATTTTGATAAGTTTGGAATTCTTGAAATTGGAAATGACTCTGCTCCATTTAGAAATTTAGAATTGTCACTCAGAAACAATAGCTTGTCTGGATCCATACCAATCTTCCTTTGCACAGTCACAGCCTCAGCCTCTGTTACTCTTGACTTTTCAGTTAATAACCTGAGCGGTAGCATTCCCCGTTGTCTATTTGAAAACAGTGTTGAGCTCAATCTAGGGAGAAATAACATCAGTGGTTGGATCCCAAATAAAATTTCTCCCAATTGCCAACTAATGTCATTAGATTTGAGCGACAACAATTTAGTAGTGATGTTCCACTTTCATTAGCGAATTGCAATTCGTTAATAGTCTTGAACTTATCCAACAATAAGCTAAGCGGAACAGTTCCAACCTCTCTTTGCAAAGCCACACACCTTTTGGTTCTCGACTTGTCTGTCAATAACATAAATGGCAATATACCGCGCTGTCTAATGGATCAACTTGGTGCCCTTAATTTAGGGAGTAATAACATCACTGGTCGTCTCCCAAACTTCACTGATGGTTGTGGCCTACAATATCTGGATCTCAATAACAACAATTTAATCGGGGAAGTTCCACCATCTCTGGAAAATTGCCAACTTTTAAAGGTCATGAATGTTGGAGGCAACCAATTGGGTGGCACTTTCCCATGCATGGAAGCGTTGAGCTTGCGCGTGCTTGTGTTGCGTGCCAACAGATTCCATGGAGGTCTGAGATGTGACAAGAGCTGGTCAAATCTTCCAATATTTGACATAGCTAACAATAACTTCAGTGGCAACGTGGATTCTTTGAGCTTTTCAGACTGGAGATCAATGATGAGGGATGCTGTCACAAAGTTGAGTTACACAAACTTGGCTTTTAGTCACACAGACGTGAAAGCGGTAGGTATGTTGATACGGACCCGCATCAGTCATCCGCCGGCGACGCACCACCGGAAGCGCAAGAGGAAAGGGGAGCCAGCCAGCCGGAGGTGCCGCCGTCGATCGCAACAACTAAGGGGAAGAGGAACGTTCGCCCACCCAACAGATTGGGCGAATTCGTTCCTAGATAGATGGGGAGTCCTTTTCGTTTATTTTGCTTTTATTTCTTTCCTTTCTTTTGTTTCTTTCCTTTTTGAATAAGTTAGTATTTTTGTTATTTATTTTTGAATAAGTGTCGAGCGTAATTATAAGCTCCGTTTCGGGTTTTCTTTGTTGATTCATTCCCGAGATGAATAGGATTAGGTCGAATCAACCCTAGGGTCCTTAGTCTATAAATAGGGCGATTGTTAAACTTGAGAATCATTGAATAATATATCCAAAGCAGTTTGCCCAATTACTACTCGTTCAGAAATTACAAACCTAGACAAATCGCTGCCCGACGGAGAAACCCTTCGCGCACAGCCATTGACTATCAGCCGCCGACCCTACGCAGGGCGCCGGAAGTCACGTTTGGTCATCGCGCTTCGTCGCCGACCGCAGTTAAGGAAAATACTCTTAACAACTGGTGCTTTCATCTGTGAACTCATGCGGCATTACAACATCGACAAAGGGAAGTCGACGTGGGGGGCGCCGCGACATGACACCTATCCCACGAACAGGTTCGGCGGTCGCCGTGATGACAGCGGGTTGACACGCTCGCCGTTCGACGACGGTGACCAGGAGGGTCGCCCGATTGACGACAAACTCCAGGACGATCGATTGCACACCAAGCATGATCGATTGATGGAGAAAATTGATAAGATTGATTTATTGAAGGACGAAACTGACCGTCGTTTGGAGCGCCGCGATATGCGCCCGACGCGCGAGATGGAACAGGTGACCGGGTTCGAGATGGAGGATGATCGGGACTTTGACGATACTCTACGACGGAGGGCTGGAGATAAGGGCTACCGCCCCAGAAACCCTAATTGGGGATTTCGCGAAAACCTTGCGGAGGAGAGAGGACGTCACGATGTCATGGGACGGTTCGGCTGGGAGCAGCCTGGAAACCGTCAAACGCGCTACTTCCCGGGCGCCACCGATCGACAGTTTGACCGACCGGCCTCCTGTTGGGACCCTCCCCAACTGTATCAAACCAATGTTATGGGGTACGAAAAGAATCAGCGCGTCAAGATGAACCCTCCTCGCTTCGATGGTACTGATGCAACCAATTGGATATCTAGGGTTCAGTACTATTTTGATCACCTTATGATGCCGGACGCACAACACCTACATTACGCAGTTATGCTATTCGATCCACCAGCATCAGAATGGGTATTTAACTACTGTGCGCACAACGAGTTCGTCACGTGGCAGGATTTTTTGGTGGATGTACGCCATCGTTTCGACAGACAAAGTTTTAAGAACTATTTTGGATTGATTGCGAAATTGACTCAAACAGGGACGGTTCTGGAGTACCATGATACTTTTGAAAAATACCTCAATCGGGTCCAAGAGGTTCCAGAGTCGGAATTATTCACTTTGTTCGTCGCCGGGCTTAAACCTGACATGCAGGAACGCTTGCGCCTCCATCGTCCGGGGTCCCTCGCGGAAGCTATGGCATTAGCCCTGGAATTGGCTAACATACAATCCGACCGCCCTATCCAGCACCAATCCTCAACGAACCCACGACGCCAATGGCAAAATAGAGACGGGCGGGGATCGGCATCAGCCACAGCCGTACCCACGGGTCCTCAGCCCACTTCGGGCTCCAGCCAGGCGATAGCACCTCAGGGCCGCGGGCAGGAGAAGCGCGGCCAAACTATACTGGTATCACAGGCAGAAAAAGCGGAGCGTTCGCGCCTGGGCCTCTGTTGGCATTGCCCGGAGAAGTGGGTCACTGGCCACGTGTGTAAACAGCGCTTGCTACGCTATGCGGACGACGAGGATGATTTCGCATTGGAGGTCCTCGAGGACGAGCCACCTGATGAATTATTCGCGGCGGATATCTCTCATATTCATGCTTTAAACGGCGTTCGCAGATCACGCCCCTTGAAGGTGGTGGGATTCTTACAAGATCGAGAGGTGTGCATCCTCATTGATACCGGCAGCGACAGAGATTTCATTCACCCGAGGGTAGCAGAGACTTTGCACTTGCCCCTGTCACCAATCCAGCCCTTTAGGGTGTATGTCGGAAATGGCGAGGCTTTACTCTGCACACATGTGGCGCGGCAGACGGAATTGGCGGTACAGGGGAACGTGTTTGTGGTGGATCTCCATATCTTGCCAATCCACGGTCCGGATATTATACTGGGAATGGACTGGCTCGAATCCTTGGGCAAGGTCACGGCAGATTTCGCCGGGAAGACACTGGAATTTACTCAAGGGTCTAAACCAATTACTCTCCGGGGGATCTTACCCCCGCCAAGCCGGGTCAGTTTGCAGTCGATATCATCATTAGTCAGTCCTAGCGATAATTTGGAGTGTTATGAGATATTACTGCTGGACGCAGAATCGTCACCGCCGACGACAGACAGCCAAGACGAGTTTCCGCAAGACTTACCGCCAGGGGTGTTAGCGGCCCTGGAAGGGTTTCGCCAGGTCTTTAAGATGCCAGAGGGGATGCCACCCCGACGGCCCTATGACCACCGCGTTCATCTCTTACCGGGCTCTCGCCCTATTAATGTACGCCCATACCGCTACCCCTATTTTCAAAAGAATGAAATCGAACGCCAGGTCAGGGAAATGTTGGAACAGGGCATAATTCAACGGAGCAGCAGTCCGTTCTCATCCCCGGTATTACTCATCCGCAAAAAGGACGGTTCATTTCGTTTTTGCATTGATTACCGGGCTTTAAATAATGCAACGGTCCCCGATCATTTTCCGATACCGACGGCAGACAAATTGTTCGACGAATTGGGGAAAGCCAGGATATTCACCAAATTGGATCTTCGTTCAGGGTACCATCAAATTCGGATGCACGACGAGGACATCTATAAAACCGCGTTTCGAACGCATGAAGGCCACTTCGAGTTCCTAGTTATGCCTTTCGGTCTGACAAATGCTCCCTCTACATTTCAGCCGCAATGAATGCGATATTCCAACCGATGCTTCGAGATTCGTGATTGTTTTATTCGATGACATCCTGGTTTACAGCTCGACCTTAGAGGCACATAGTGAACATCGGCTCTTGCTGGCCGTCCTAAAGGAGCACGCCTTTATGTAAAGCTGTCAAAATGTTCTTTCTAGTAGTGCAACGTGGAGTATTTAGGACATTTGATTACGGAAGACTGCGAAGGCCGACGCTAAAATTGAGGCAATGACGGCATGGCCAAAACCTAAGAATGTGAGCGACTTAGAGGATTTTGGGGTTGACCGGCTATTATCGACGATTTATTGCTAATTACGCCTTAATCGCAGCACCATTGACCGACCTATTGAAGAAGGACGCGTTTGTTTGGTCTGCGGCTATACAAGTTTGGGATTTAAAGTTGGCAATGGCCAGGCGCCGGTCCTCCGTTCACGGACTTCGATCGGTCTTTTGCGTGAGACTGATGCCCTCCGACACGGGGATCTGCCTCTTCCTCCAGGACAATCACCCCATCGCCTATTTCAGCAAAAAGTTGGGGCCCCGACGGCGAGCTGCATCAACGTACCATAAGGAATTATACGCCATAGTGGAGTCCGTGCAGGAATGACTCCAATATTTGCTAGGCCGGGAGTTCATTATTCGAAGCGATCGGAAGAGCCTCAAGGAGCTCGCAACAAGTAGTCCAACTCGGACCAGCAACTATATGTGCGAAAATTGATGGGCTATAAGTTTGTTATCGAGTACAAAAGGCGCACGAACCGCGCAGCGACGCGTTGTCTCGCGGAGAGAGGGCACGGCGGATGCAACGGAGGATACCGCTGCCACCAAATCGGGTCCACCCGGCCGCATGCGCGCCTTTGAGTCTTGCGGCCCATCCGGTTCCACGTTTGGAGATGCTTCGCCAGGGAAAGCGGCCTCTTCACGGAAATGAGGGAAATCGAAGTCGATCAGGAGGGAGTGCACCGCCCCATTTGACCCGGTGGCTGGGCTGAGTGTATTACCATCGGCGATTTTGTGGGGTCTGATCGTCGGCCCGCACGCCCATCCGACGGAGTATCATAGCTCCTTCGGGCCACCCGGGATTCGAAGAACCCTAGGCGGGTATCTGCAAATTTTCTCGGCTAACATGAAAAAGGAGGTTAAAAGACATGTGGAGGCTTGTGTGGTGCGTCGGACAACAAAGTATTGCACTCAAATGCGTAGACCGCAACCCTTGCCGATCCCGACGCGGGTTT
The DNA here is from genome assembly GCF_023119035.1 of Salvia hispanica. Classification (NCBI taxonomy): domain Eukaryota; kingdom Viridiplantae; phylum Streptophyta; class Magnoliopsida; order Lamiales; family Lamiaceae; genus Salvia; species Salvia hispanica. The sequence goes on from NC_062965.1 coordinate 22,791,665, forward strand.
GGGAGGATGTCTCGATGGACTTCGTCACTGGGCTCCTGCAATCGCGAGGGTATACAGTTATTATGGTGGTGGTGGATCGCTTATCTAAGTATGCACATTTCGCCCCATTGCCTACTCGTTTCGACGCTTTGAGGGTGGCCCATTTGTTTGTCAACACCGTGGTTCGCCACCATGGGTTCCCCAAGACGTTGGTGTCTGATCGTGACTCGGTCATCTTGAATCAAGTTTGGGAGGAATTGATGCACCTGGCGAATAAGCACCGTCGCCATGTGGAGTTTAAAGAGGCGATAAGGTATACTAAAGCCCCCAAACCATGGGGATCTCCCCGACCGCATCTGCAAAGCGCTCGGCGTTTTATGGGCCTTTTGAGGTCATCGCCCATCGGTCAGGTTCGTAAAGTTAAAACTGTCGGAAGGCAGTCGGATCCACAATGTCTTTCATGTGAGCCTACTTAAGCCGTTTGTGGAAGGGGGTGCGGCGGGGGCCCCGGTGGCCTTACCACGATTTTTGGGAGATCGGCCGTAGTATACCCGGTCGGGTGTTGGGTCGGGTATTATGACCAAAGGGCCGGCGGGGCATGTGTTTGCGTTTGGGCGGGTGGGCCACGTCTCCAACGTGGGAGCCGTTAAAACGTTCAGTCAATTTCTAATGTGCTCCTTGGGGGACAAGGAGGGTTCATCGAGGGTTGATACGGACCCGCATTAGTCATCCGCCGGACGCACCACGGGGCGCAAGAGGAAAGGGAGCCAGCCAGCCGGGTGCCGCTCGATCGCAACAACTAGGGGAAAAGGAACGTTCGCCCACCCAACAGATTGGGCAATTCGTTCCTAGATAGATGGGAGTCCTTTTCGTTTATTTTGCTTTTATTTCTTTCCTTTCTTTTGTTTCTTTCCTTTTGAATAAGTTAGTATTTTTTTTATTTATTTTTGAATAAGTGTCGAGCATAATTATAAGCCCCGTTTGGGTTTTCTTTGTTGATTTTTTCCCCGAATGAATAGGTTAGGTCGAAAAACCCGGGTCCTTAGTCATAAATGGGCGATTGTTAAACTTGAGAATCATTGAAAAATTTTCCAAAAAGCAGTTTCCCCAATTACTATCGTTCGAAATTACAAACCTAGACAAACCTGGGGGGAAAAACCCTTGGCACAGCCATTGTCTATCAGCCGCCGACCCTGCAGGGCCCCGGGAAGTCACTTTTGGTCGCCGGGCCCCCATTTAAAAAAATACTCTTAACATATGTGCCCAGTCTGCATAAAGCCTCTTGCTTCTCCGCCAAGTGTGAAATCCGATGGGACGACGGAGATTGAGTGGGATTATGTGTTTGCTGCTGCTGGTTATGGTGTCGGCTTCGGAAGCTTTCTATGGATGCTCATATTTCACCGAAGCTTCAGAGAGAGACTCTTTGAGAAAATTGAGGATGTTTATGAGAAGATAGTCAGCCTCCGCAAAAGGAAGAAGAGAAGGGATGTAGGAAGAAGAGTTGTAAGAAATCAAGCCAGAAGAGAGTAGAGGCAATAAAGCTATCTATTTTGATTTTATGTTGTACTATGGTTTTACTTCTTTTTGCATGTGTTTTTCATATCCTTCAGTGATCGTGTGTATGTCTACTTCTTTAGTTGAAATAAAATAAAGTTCTGGTATTGTCTGTTTCTTTTATTAGGATACTAGTTTTAAGTATAGTATTATTTATAATAATATGATTGAAATATGAGTTGAAACTATTCCTCAAATTGGCCCATTTCATAAAATTAGACCATTTTTGCTATTCGATGTGTCTCGTAAATACTCTATTCGTCCCAATAACTATGAAACGTTTGGTTTTCGGCACGAGATTTTATGTAGTACTTACTATTGTTTTGTGAGTTAATGAAGATTGGTTTATTTTGAAAAATCGTTTCATTTTTCATAGGACACTTTAAAAAAAAATGTTTCATTTTTAATGGGACAGAGGAAGTACAAATCATTACTCCCTCCGTCCGTGATTAAATATCCCATATTTGACTGTCACGGGTTTTAAGAAATTGTTTGACTTTATCTAGTAAAGTAGGTGGAAAAGTTAGTGGAATGTGGGGCCTACTATTATATACTCCCTCCGTCCGCAAAATGTTGTACATGTTTGACTCAGCATTAGTTTTAAGAAATGTGAAGAAAAGTGAATGGAAAAAGTTAGTAGAATGTGGGTCCCACATTTATATACTCCCTCCGTCCGCAATTAGGAGTCCCGGTCACTTTTGCACACTTTTGTAAAAATGATAATAATAAATAGTTAAAGTGGAGAGATGCTAAAGTAAGAGAGAGAATAATGTCAAGAAGAGTCTTTTTGACATTATTCTCTCTCTTACTTTACCATTTATCCACTTTAACTATTTATTATCATTTTTACAAAATGAGTGTGGAAAAGTGACCGGGAGTCCTAATGGCGGACGGAAGGAGTATTAGTTTTATGATAGAATATGAGGGTAATGAGTTAGTGGAAAGTTGAGTGCATTTATCAGAAATGGAAAAAAGCAAAGTTGACAACATGTCACGGACGAACCAAAATGGAAAAACTAAGCAACATTTCACGGACGAAAGGAGTATTGATTTTATAATAAAATGTGAGTGAAATGAGTTAATGGAATGCAGGGTCCACTTACTAAATATAGTGAAATGAA